>NC_133831.1:4067851-4386942 GCF_047830755.1 Zonotrichia albicollis | reverse complement strand
TTGGTAAACAAACCTGCATAAAGTGCCCCGGGTTAGAAGCACAGGGGTGTGAAAAGGATGGACCTACTTGATGGTTGCTGTGTGCTCACTCCACACTGGCCCAGCAGGCTGGCATCTCTGGGAGTGGGAATGTGTGCTCGAGTGGAAAAGAAACCTTTGGGCAGCAGGATATCTTCTTAAACATCTCCTATGTCCATCCAGGAGATGTTTTTAAGGCAGTGAGGAAAGGAGTAAGAAAGTTATCATTGAATTACATTGATGTAGGGCATTTTTATAAAACAGTCTCAAAAGGACTTAGTACAAAGGTGTAATAGTAGAGAAGAAAATGCTTAGAGCTGAAGTGGAGTCTTTTTTCTTCCCCTTCCTTTTTTTTTTTTAATTAAGCCTTCTAAATGAAAAATCCTGTAAATTTGTTCTTTATAGAAGTGAAAAATACTGCCTGTGGAGCTGCTGGTTGTTCATTATTCAACAGAGTACAGTACCTTGTTTTAAAGACTGTTCTTGCAAATGATTATTCTCCATTTCTGTCAGCCTGTCCTCACACTGTGGGACCCTCACTGAGCCAAGTCATTTAAAAGTCAAAAACTCAGTGAGAGTCTTGGGTTTCTTTCAACACTGAATATAGTAGCAAGCATATCTGTGACACCTTTGTTTATTCCTTAATTGCTCTGGATTTGTTTTGGATTGAGTACTATCATGGAAATAGATAGAGGCTTTCTCTCAAATCCCATTTTTGAGGTTATGACTATCAACTGAGGGGACTGGGACAGCAGAGAGATTAGGGAACTTTTAAAAAAGGAAATTTCTGGATGTAAATATGCTGGCAAGGGGAAGAATTCTTATCTGTGACATGATCCAAGGAGAGACTTCCAGTAGACATTGGGTCAAATCAGATATGGTTTGTGTGGCTTTGAAATAAGAAACATGAAAAAGAAGATAATTTCAAGGACTAACATGGCCTGGATCAGTGGTGTGTCTCTCCACTGTGCAAATATATTCTAGACATAAAAACATCAATTGGATGATCTAGTTCTCATGCTTTACATCCTCCCTGGCCCTTGGAAATTTGCACCAAAAATAGGAAAACCTGTTCCATGATGAAAAAGGTATTTTGAAGCATCTACTGTTGATTTAGGGAGTAGGTAACTAAAACAGAACTGCAAAGAGGAAAAGGAAGGACACAAACCAATGTCAGTCAATGAAGTTTTCAAAGTCTCAGAGGAAGAACATGATAATACAAGTTTTTTTGCTCTGGGCTCTGACTTGCTGAGGTGAAACCTAAGATAACAAGAAATAAGAAATATAGAAACAAGTTTTCTATAGTAAAGGAATATTCATAGGAGTATTATAAAATATATATGTGATAGTCTTTTCGCCATATCATCTATGACTTATATTAAGATACTCTGCCTTTTTTTGTCAAGTCCTACAGTATTTTATCTTTTCTATCAATTTATTCTTTTTTGTTTCTATGCAGGAGATACCATAAATCCTCCCTTTGATTGTGCATTGATGTAAAATTGAACAGCCCTTGTTATGTACGTGCTGCTGTCCCCTGGCAAACATTGGCAGATGTTTGGATACTTATTACTCTCACTTCATGATCTGAGAAATGTGATCTCTTTTTGTTATAAGGAAATATTTTGTTGCTTATCTGATCCCAACCCCATTATGATTTCTGGACAGATTTTAATTGATTTCCATAAGTTTTGGAGTGTTTCTTAAGATCTTTCAGTTCAAAAGCAGCTTGTGGCAGTGTAGAAAAAAAAGAAGATCATAGGGACCTTGGCAGCTTTCTCCCTGGATTTCCTCAGAGTCTCTCTCCTTTCCTAGAGCCAAGTCACAGCCTCCTTTGCTGCTCCTGTCATCCAGAAGTGCTTTCCTATAGCTCTCTGCCTCATTGATTCTCCATCTGTTTTACCCTGAGCATCTTTCTGGTGACCTATGTTCGCATCTGGTGTAAATATGCTCCTATTCAAAGTGTTTTTACTCTGTCACTTCCCATTTCAGGGGATGATTTATTGTAGCAGGGGCTGTGTGCTCTGTGCTGGAGAGAGGGAGGAAACCCAGACGTGGCCTCGAGGATTTCTTAGGTCTTGCTTGGCTGGGATTGGGAAGCACGAGGCAATGTGGTGCCAGGAGCTGTGACTGATGAATCTGTCCCTTCAAATTATGGGGCGAATGAAGGAGCTGGGGATCAGACAGGCAGAGAGGGCAGCTGTGGTAGACACATTTCCTGAAAGTTGTGAAGGACCCGAGCCAAACCTCATGGATGTCCCTCAGAACTCTGCCAGCCACTCTGAAAGACATTTGAAAACAAAAGCTGGAGGTTTGACTGGCTGTTCTGAGCTAGAGGACAGTGCCTTCATTATAATCCACTTCTCCTCTCCTTCTGCAGTTAGAAAAACAATATAATTCATATAGATGGAGCACCACATTACTATCTAATAGCCATTTGTATTCTAAGGCTGTACAGATTTTTCTCTTATTTCAACACTAGATTAACAGGGGGAAGAATTACAAAAGAATTGCTTTTGGAAAAGGAATTTGAATACAGACCAGGTGGCTAATTTGCTCCCATTAGTTAGTATGTTTAACAAGGGAGGGTGCAGTCTGCATTAAAGTCTCTGGAAGAACATCTCTATTGCTATTTAGCATTGCTGCACAGATTTGAATTTTTGCCTGCTTTCCTTTGTGCTGGAGCTCTTTCCCCCCCAAAACACTGGGCAAAGAAAATAGCATATGGATGAGAAGTGGCATATCTGAACAACTCTGTGTGTCTGTTACATGAATTGGTACAGAAGAAGAGGATGTATCATCCTGCTTTGATAACAAGCAAATCAGGAGCAATTACTTTTTTCTTTCAGAGAAAAGAGGATCGCTTACAGTACTTCAAAATAAGATATTTTTTTTCCCCCTGGAGAATAATAATCATTCTCTGTGTAAGCTGAGACACTATCATCTCTTTCAGTCTCGCTGAGTGTGAGCCATGCGTGGTGTCTGAATGCATCTCTGCACTTAGGAAATAGATTGGATAGGCTGTGGTGATGTCACTTCTTAAATATCACTGACTCCTGATCCAGTTGGATCAGCTTTTGATCTTTATAACACATCCTCTATGCTGAAGGAGAAAATGAGTAGAACAGATTGTTTTCCATAAGGTTTTGGCAACTAGAAAACATTTGTGAAGTGATAATGTAGTGACTGCTCATGCCTGAGTATGGAGAATGAAATTCTATAAGGAAAGCACTTTATTTCCTAGCAGAAGCTCATGGCAAACAGATGTAGCTTATCCACCACAAATCACAGGTGGGGAGAGAAATATGTTGCTGTTGGACAATAAACAGCATGTTC
The DNA here is from genome assembly GCF_047830755.1 of Zonotrichia albicollis. NCBI lineage: Eukaryota > Metazoa > Chordata > Aves > Passeriformes > Passerellidae > Zonotrichia > Zonotrichia albicollis. Next base: position 4,383,588 of record NC_133831.1, on the reverse strand, counting down.
AAATAATGTAGATTGATATTAAGAACCAAAGACAAGTGCAAATATCACTCTGTTAAAACTATCCTTTTTTCCATCCCTGCCTTTTTATTTGCATTTAGTTGCTATTTCCCAATGGGATCAAAAAGTTCAACAGCTTCATGGTGAGGTTTATTTCTTTAATACTTGAAGAGGCCGCATGGAAAAAGCCTATTCTGCTGATTATAAACACTGGTACATAATTAATGAAATCAAACCAGTTTATTTGTTAGCCAGTGGTGTAAGATGTGACAGGGAAAAGCTGAGGCCTGGTTTTTTAATTGCATCTTTGTGTGTATTTTCTTTTACTCTTAGCTTTGTTACATGGCAGTGGGCAGGAAATATGCTAGAAATAAAAATAAAATACAGAAGTGTCTGAAATATTATAAGAGCAAGATCTGAAAGAGGAGATTTGTTTTTTTTTTTTTATTTTAGAAACTACTACATAATTCTAGTACAAAGAATTGTGATAACAGTCTACACCTTCTGTATTGGAGCTGTTTTGAAGCTGGAGTTGATCCCCACTGCTTCTCTACCCATCTCTTCTTGTCCTCTGCTCAATATATGCTGGAATACACAAAGGGAGGGTAGAAACCAGAATCTGGGAAACAAAGAGTTATCCTTCACAGCGTAGTAAATACAACTTTTGCCATGGTTAATTTAATAGACTTTTTATTGACCTGACAGGACTTAGGTCTGAACTGACTTTGGAATGGCTGGAATGGCTTCTGAGGCTGCAGTGAAGGCTGCCTCTCTCCAGGTGTTTCTCAGGCAGCTGCAGTGCCCAGACTGCCCTGGCTGCTCTGGTCCTTGCCCTGCCCCGGTGTCCCCTGCAGGGCTGTCCCTGTCTGGCTCCAGGCTGGGGAGGTGCAGCTCTGCTGTGACACTGCAGTTTGAGCTTTGAGTCCTGGAAGCACAAACACCATTTCTACAATTCCTTCAAGCCTTTATTCAGTGTGTCAGCCTGTTTTTCATCTCTTAAGTTGTTCCAGAGCTATTGAAGGGCTGTTTAACTTTGCCACCTTGCTCAGTACATTTGGCCTCTCTCTGCTGCTATAATGGCAGAGCCACAGAGGGATAACATTACACTGGCTCCTACTGTGCCTATCAGAATTACAGGAATCAACAAAGCAGCTGTAAACCCTGTGCTGGGAGCAAGCTAACGATGGAAAAAGTGCTCATAATACCTGTCTTTTGGTGTCAGCTGTTGTCTGCAAGGCACAATAGAACATCTGGAAGCGAGAGCCCTCCTATTCAGGTAGCTGAAATTGCATTAGCTGCTCTGGCATAAAGGACAGGATTAGAATGACAGACCTCCCCACTGAAATATTTGCTTTTGAATAAACTTGTCAAATGCAACAAGGGGTGTCATGGCAAAACTTTCCTGCTTCTGCTGTGAGAAGAGCTTCTGTTTCTGTGATGACAAGAGGACTCTGTTTAATTGAGCTGCATTTTGCTGCTGTCTGCTGCAGGCAGATACAATGAAAGGGGACAAAGGCCAAGTTCACTTCATTGCTATCGAGCTTCTTTTCTTCTAGGAGCAGGTAACAGCAAAACAATTACTGCAGGCTTAAAGCAGGTCTGTTTTGGCAAGAATGGGGGAAGCAAGAAACTGCTGCAGAAGCTTCCCGTTAATTTATGCTCAAGAGAGATTCACCATTCTTTATGGCACAACAGGGGCCCCAAATATAATGGGGAATACAAACTAAGGAAGATAATGGAGAGGGAAAGCATCTTTCAATGCCTTTAGAGTTCATGAGTTATTCCTGTTTGCCAAAACCCACTTTGGTGAGCATTCACTCAGCATAATGAAAGCGCAGCTTACCATGTAGCTTTGTAGAAACTGGGTCAGGTAAATTTGAGATGCTGTTATAGCTTTATTCGTCTTTAAACTATAGATCAAATAGTTCTAATAAAAAAAGTTGAAAAGGGTAGATTTCAGTAGTGTCCATCACAAAACTCTTGTGTCATTCAGGACATTAAAACTAGACAAAGACCACAGGTCTGGCTTGTAACACTTTAGGAAGTTATATAGGCAGCTGTTGATCATATATATACTTCAAAATGTGGTCCTGACTTAGAAATGCTTGTCTTTGGTCTTTAAGATTACTGTTTCTCCCCCAATATTTATTCCTCTGTTTGTTTCAGGGGAATTCCTTTGTTTGCTTTTTACTCTGTAAAAAAATACAATACCAGTTTCACACCTCATTTGAGGGCTGGAAAAGCATCTCCATAGCTGGAGATGAAGATGCACAGTGGCTTTGTCTGCCTGCCTCAGGGAGTTTGGGCACTAGAAACAAATCTATTGCACTTATGCGTCTTTCTTTTTGCTAAAGTTTCATCCTCCTTCCTCATAGCGTTGTCCAACCTGTCCTTGGCCACCTCAGTAATGTTATGTCTTGTTTGTGCCACCTTGGTCTATCTATAGAACACTGTGCTGAACTAACTCAGGGGTTATTTGCCACTGCAATGATGACAAACATTGACAAAATTAACTAGAAACTCCTTTTTCAATGAGCCAGTGATGTGGAGCCACACAGGCAACAAAAGCATCCTTTCTGATTTCTTCTAGAGAATTTTGCCTTTTCTCCTCCATTTAGAAATCAGAAGTGGGAGTGTATTTTAGATTGTGTCATCTCTAGTTGAGACTCTTCATTTTTGAAAGATTAAACAAGAAGTCTCTCTTTTGTGGCAGTTTAGAAATGATTTGGGGTGAGGCTTGGTGGCCTCCAGGTGCCTCATCCACAGACCCTGTTTGGCTGCAGGGCAGGAATTGGTCCAGGAGCACATCCAGAGATCCTGTCACACACAACAAGAGACACAAAACTCCTGCCTTCTAGGACATTCCACAGCGGCTGAAGAATAACTTTCAGCTAACATGAATGAATTCATGTAATTTGGCTCTTAAACAAAAAATGAAGCACGCTGATTTGGGAATCGTAGCTGCTCATTTTCTTCAAAAATGGTAAAACAAAGTGATTCAACACTTCCAGAATGGTTTTTTTCCCACACACTTCTAAATTTAAAAAATGTTTTGTTGGTTTTTGTGGTTCCAGAGTTACTTCCATGAAACAGATATTGCCCAGGGGAGGGGGGAAAAACCACATTTCAGTTCTTAGAATACTGCTTTAAGTTATGCCCAACAGATGACAACAAATATGATTAATATTAACAGAATGGAAAAGTTTGGTTTAATTTATTCTTTGTGAAGTCCTATTTTTGTTCATGCTTGGATCCCAGGGGAAAAAACAGTTTAATGTGATTTCTGTTCCCCCATTTACTGTTTGCTCATCTCAGATGGTCTTCCAGTCTCCCACTGCAGTGCTCTGATAGTGACCTACCTCAAAGACATGGACTTTGTTTGTTCCCTGAGCTTTCATAGGCAGAAAGGTGCATATCAATTATTCAGTAGAAATCTTCTCCCTGACAAAACTTCCCGTTGATATCTCAACTGAGCACAGCCCTACTCACACAATGATTTCTTGCATCCTTTCAGCTTAGAACTCAGTGGCTATTAATGAGTTAACCAAGCTAATAATTTCTAGCTCTTACTGTGTTTAGTGTGCTTCAGCAGGAGTTATATTCTTGTGGAGGTGAAGGTTATAAAGTGTGCTGGTCTGGTCTGGCAGCTGCAGTGCAATTTCCAGGGGAAACTGGAATTAAATATGATTGTGTGTGCAAGGGGATGAAAAATTTCCTGAAAACTCTGCCTGGGAGCACACAGCCCACCTGCATCTTTAGGGCTGGCACCTGGACACTCCTAGGAGTGAGATGGATGCTCCTGTCTGCCATGGCTGTGGAGGGAATTCAGGGACACCAGCCCCTTCCAGCAGTCCCATAATCCTGGCAGCCTCTGGGATGGAGGATAAGGAAGCAGAAATGAAAGGCAAAAAAAGAGAGAACCCAAATCTAGGACAGACGGGTAGCTAATGACAAAAAGAAAATTGCTAAGTGAAAAGGCATGGAGATTAAATAAAAATAAATGGGATGGGATTCTGGCTCTGTCACACATGAGACTTTCCTTAGGGGTTAGGATGGATTTTGCCCTTGCTGCTTGATGGAATTCTCCATCCTCTAAGCTGGCTAGAGCAAGCTATGAAAAAAGAGCAATTATTTCTTCTTCCATGCCTGCTTTTAACAGTTCTTGGTAAGCATGGAAACAATATGAACTATGTTAGTGAAACAAATTGGATGCCAAGAAACACTGGAGCCCTTACATAGGATAGAAAAGCACAGTCTGAGAAGCGTGTGAGCTGGTGCGGGCTGAATGCAGAACCACAGAACACTTTCAGAGCAAACAGGACAATTTTTCCATGTCCTCGCCCTCATTTCTCCTTCAGGTCATCTCTGTTGTGGTTCTTCCCCCTTGGGCTAATTGATTTTCACTGAGTTTTTTGCCTAGTTTTTTATCAGTTGATTAGAAAAAACCAGAGCCTACCTGCAAGTGCCTTCTTATCTCACTACATGAGAATAAATTATAGCAGCAAACTCTTGCTTTTCAGGAACTCCAGTGGATACCTATTACCCCATCCATTGTGTTTACTTTTCTGGATCTGACTCTTTTTTTAAAATGGAGAGTAAAAAATGAGTGGTTTCCCAGACATCTGATCAAAAAATTTCCCATTCTCCATCTGCTCCATATAATGTTTGCTCCTTTTGCTACTTGGTATTTATTTCTGTGGCCAATGGATGCAATAAGGGATTGTAATTTAACTGTTAGCAGAGGTTAAGATGATTTTCTCATTTGCACTTTGGCTTTGCTTTTCAAAATTTCCTTTGTCTCTTACAATGCAGATCTCTACTTTGAATTAGAATTGTAAAATTATCTCCTGTGTGGATTTGAAAGCCACTGTCACAGCATAAACATCTTTCAAGGGCTTTATTCTTCAGTCTTGTGTATTAAACCTGATTTTTTTGTTAGTTGCTAATAAAGCCTTTGCTGTTGTTAAGGCACTAATGAGTGCAAAAGGGAAAAGACAACATTGTAGGATGTGTGAACTTAGAGAATGGGTTTTAATTGATGGGTTGCAGTTCACCATTTAGAAAATGTGAGCCTTCTGGAAGCCACGGGTGGTGTGCTTTGTTCTATTGTTGCTTCTTCAGTAATAAACAACTTTCTACCAGTGCTGGAAATCACAGAACTGAAAGCTTGTTATAATTTTCCATGGTGCTGAAAAGGACACAACACTTGTATGTTTGCCCTAAATATATAGCTATAAATACACCTACTTAGCCTAATTAAAAAAGAAAATAATTTGGAGTTTCAGCTTTTTAATTCTTACATTTTGTAGATATTTCTTCCTTCTGCCCTCTACAGAAAGTGTCTCTTTATTTAAGTTTTATTAGTTTACTGAGGCAAATCACAGAGCCTCCCTGCTTTGTGTGTTAATTGCATTATTTTCATTTACAGATGGGGGAACATGGGGAGGTTAAATGGTTTTCCTGTGGTGTGGCCTGAGTTTGTCTCTTGGCATGGATTAGAACTGAGGAAGGGAAATCCTGGTCACAGTGACTGGGAGCATTGGGAATAACCAACAGGTCCAGGAGTGGAACCTGGAGCCTGCTTATGCCTTCTGCACTGAAATGCCACTACAAATGAGTGAAATATAGGTGAAAACATTTATACATTAAAATGAGGCTCCAAATGACCCAATTTGCTCTGCCTTCTGGTTTGATTTTGGCTCAGTTCCTAATCTAGTTTCTCACAAGAGAAACTCCTACAGCGAATAGCTTCTTCTTAATAATAGAATATTACTTTACTGATTAATATTTGTTGGACACTTAGTCTAATTACGGTTTCTCACAGCTACTTTAATTACTATAATATGAGGTTTAGCTTAAGCAAAATATTCCAGATGAGTTTAGTGATGCTTCGCAACTTAATTCTGTAGATGGGAGTGTGGCAGCTGACAATTGGGAGAGAGGAGAACACTCTCCTTCCTGAGCCAGGACACGTGTTTTTAAACGATAAGATGTGTCAGTATTTTTGTTCCTGAATCAAAAGATGTAATGCTGAGGATTTACAGAATCTGGGAACTCTGAAACCTCGGCCTGGGGAATAGCTGCAGTGAACATGATTAACTGGATAAAGGGGAGCTCTGTGTAGTGCAATTGAGGATGTCAGTGTTTACTCACTAATTGAAATTGGAGAGGCTGAATTAAAAGCTTGTGATTAGTAAGGCATGCCAATACCTTTGAGGGCTAGCTCCTATCTTTTCAAACGTGCAGAGGAACATGGGATTGTTTTTCTTGGTGAGAAATTGTCCTATTCCTTCTGTGTCATTTGTGTTGAAAAGCAAAAGGTGAAATATAGAGATAAGACCCTGGAGGAAGTTAGTCAATAAGTTTTTATTTCCAGGATATCCCATTTTAAAGTGGAGGTGTAGTCCACATGGATATTTGTTGAATATCTTGGTGGGAAGTACAAACTTTTTGGACTGGATTTTTGTAGAAATGTGAGCACTTTGGCACAGCATTGATGGAGAGCAGGCATGAAAAACGTGGAGGATTCACTAAAAAATGTGGCCTGGCACCTGCAGTTCAAATCTCTCCATTTGTACATGTCCAGCACCATTTGCAAACCTCACATCTCCATTTCCTCTCCTTTTGTAAAAAAAAAATGCTTAAAATCAAAGTGTATTCTTTACTATTCATAACAATAATTTATCAATTAAAACCCAAAACAGATTTTTGTGCATCAGTCCTGTTAAATGGGGAATGATATCCTTGAAGTCTAATCTGAATTTTGACATACTTAGCACTGAAAGTGCTTGAACTTCTGTATATTTACAATAGAGGACTTGAAAACTTGATTGATAAAATGTCTGATAAGACAAATGTTGAGGGAATAAATCCTTCTCATTTTTTCAGGGACTCAGACTTCATTGAAACTTTGTTCTCCTCCTCTGAAATTGTTTATATCAGTTTAGGGAAGTAGGAATATATGTAGCTGCTGAAATGTTCCTACTTCATAGGATGTAGGAAGGCACAGGAATTTGATTATGGAAAAAGGGTCTCTTACAATATTTAAAAAAGAAAAAATTAGGTTTCTGGTTTTGCATAATGCTGATTTATTTTGAAGTGTAATGCTTTATGCTTTCACCTTGGAAACTGATTCTTATTTAGGAGATGAAAGATTGTGCAAAATATAATATTCTTGTATAATTTAAACTGCCTGATAATGTGCTATAGCCTCCTAGAATTCAGGCCTAAACATTAGGCATTGATTTAAAAAAGGCATTTAAATAATTTAAAATTGTTCAATGCTGAGCATGATCAGCACCCCAATCATTTTCAAATAAAAGTACCTATAAAAATTGAAGCAGATGAATAATTTTAAATTGCTTTATACTGTGCAAGCACAGAACCCCAATCACTTTCAGGCTGAAGCACATACAAGAAAAAATGATTGAAGTGCTCCAGTAAATTTAAATTGCTATATACAAGGAAAAGGGCTTGAAATAATTGGATACTCAAATTTTTTCTTTAAATTTCCCTATTTTTAGGTACAACCCAAAGAGTTTAACTTTGTCAAGATGAACCAAACAATCTGATTTTATAAACTTGCAAAATATCGCATTAGCCTCTGTTCCATGTAGTGATGATGGGACATTCCACAACTGAATGTCACATATCCTGCTGTAGGAGTTCTCAGTACTATTGTTATTAAAGCAGGATCCAGGGCAGAAATTTACATTTTTCCCAACTTCTCATGTGTTTAATTCTTATTGTTTGTATCTGCTGCCTGTTGGATATCACGTGGAGCAGCTGATATTTCTGGTAAATACAGATAATTATAAAACAATTAAAAGTACTGAAAGTGCCATCCACAAGGTTTAGTGGGGAAGCTGCAGTGGCTTCCTGACCACTGGACTTGATTTAAACAATGGCTTCCAAAAGCAAATGATAGTTTATTGTGGAGGTTCCTTGGTGGAATTTGTGGGATACAAAATCTGTTCTTGTGCCCCAAGACTGGCAGCTGTTCCTCCACCTGAGGAAAACGTTGTTCTCATGGGTAAAGATCATTTTCTATGATTATTGTTTCTACAATAAACAAAAAAACCCCTAAAAAGCAACCCCTTGATATTTTTAGCAATTAACATCCAACATTTCCCAGAAACACCATTCCTTGATAGCTAAAAAAAAGTTCTTCTGTAAAGAAATAAGAAATAAGTATTTAACAGGGTGTTACTGAGGCTTTCTGCAATACTCCTGAGATCTCATTCTCAGCGTGTCAGGGTTTTCTTTGACTACCTAATACACGTGAGGTCAGTAGTTGTATCTTTTGCATAAAAGATTTCATCCAGCTTTTAAATTGCAAGCAATTATAAGAGAGAGGGTTATAGACCAGGGTCTTGGTTTCACATTATTTATGTTCTAATTAACTTACCAGACTGAAATTTCACCCCCCCCCCGCTTTGGCTACTAAGTGTTGATCTTTAATAGTTATCTGTTCCTAGCATTAATGGGTTTTATTTCTTTGGAAAGGTCATTCCTGATGTAATGTCACTGTTAACACGAGGGAGCCTGTAAGTTTTAGACATTTTGCTTGATTGTGATGAGCTCAAAAATACTGAAGTACTTGCTGTCTTTCCCCTGGGGGTTGTTTTCACTCAGAAGAGTTAGTACAAGTTGTTTTTAATTTTTTGACTGTGTTCTTGCAATTCATTAAAAGCACTTTTCAATAAGCAACTGACATAGCCAAAAATACATTGTGGGTTTTTTTTTTTAAATCCTTTTATATTTATTTCAAGATGACTCCATGAGCTTGAGAATTACTCCCTGTTGTAGGTAAATACATAAGGTCTGGGCTTATAAAATGAGAAGTGATGCAAGAACTTTGGTCAAAATGAATTAAATCCATGTATGGTTACTACTGTACTACTACTACTGTACAGTTACTGCTCTTCAGGAAAAGAAAGTAAAATCACTTAAAAACCAGCACTGAAGAAGACTTAGCTAAGCTCACATGATTTTTGTGCAAATGAGAAACAGATGAGAAGATCGAGAATGTCTTGACCCACTACAAAAGATTAAGGTGATTTACAGCCCTGTCCTTACTAAGAGTTCACCTCTGAGCTTGGTTTTTAAATAGAAACCCATAGGAAGCCAATCTATTTATTCTAATACTATCATACTATTATTGCTCTGTATTATTTGCTGTAAAGAAAAGGCAACCATGTGATATGCAGATACCTTCATGAAAAAGTTTTCTATAGCTTGTCTTATAGAATAGATGGTCCTCTTCCTGTTGATGTCCAAATCTTGTCAAAACTGGCAGAGATGTTTGTGTTGGGCTCCTTGTAGAAATTTCTCAGTTTTTATTAAGAGTCTTTGGATGTTAGACTTGTTTTTTCTCCAATAACCTTGCTAGAATCAAGGGATTTTACTTGAAAGTATTAATTTTTAAAAAATCTTTCATTTGTGAGTGTTCAGGAGAAGGTCAGAAAATGTTCAGCAAATCTTTTTTTGAAGTTGAAAACCAGATATTTTCACTTGTCCTTATACTTTTATGAGTTCTGGGGGGTTGTTTCTGTTTTTGTAATGTTTGAAGGTGATAGAAGTGTGTTTGTGTTTAATCCTTAAATCCATGTTATACTTTCAAAGATTGTTTTCAGCAAGCTCATTTTCAGTTTTAGCTTAGCAGTGCAAAAGACAGATGTTCAGTGTTACACTGAGTTCAGTTTGTGCTGCAGTAATAATTGCTTTAGACTCTAACTTTGTGGAATATGAGGAAAATAATAGGTGGAAGGTTGGTTTTTCTTTTTGATAACTATCACACTGCTGGGAAATTAAACATGTATCATGTTCCTTAGAGTTTCCAGCCATCCTATCCAAAACCCACTATCTGCTCTAAGAAATATGATTTTAATTTTTTCTTTTACAGCTTTTGCCACATCAGTGTTTTCCTGTGTGGAATAATGACTTTGCCCCATGCAACTCCATGTGAAGGGTTTTAAATAAGTTTAAACAATTTTTAATTTATTTCCTTTTTAGAAAACCAGAGATCCATATTTTCATTCATCTAAATGCTTCATGAAGTCATTACTGCAGGAAAAGAGGATCAGCCTGTTTATTTCCTGAGGCAATAAATAACTAAAATGTTTGGTGTGAGCAGATCTTCACAAAGGTTATTGTTGTAAGGCAGTTCAGGTTTCAGCAATTCCACACCTTGCAGTACAACCAGCCCAGAACTCTGACTTTCAATGTTTCTTCTTTATGCCCCTTTCACTGGTACAGGAATGGCTCATTTGCATTACTCTGTACCCTGTAAAATGAATTTATTATGCAGCTTCTCTAAATAGGCTAACCAGCTGTAATCTCATTCCAGCGGCGTATGGGTTTCAACAAAACATGATTACTTCTTTCATAATGCCTAAAAATAAACAAAAAATAACCTTGGAGCCCAACCTGTCCTTTTGCTCGAGTCTAGTGTGTTAAATGGTGCTATTAATCATGATGGGTAGTTATTTTCTTGTTAAATACTTGAGTAATTTAAAATATTACTTATTTTGTGCACAAGTAACTGCTCTTGGTCTGTTATTAATCATCAAAATACTTAATGAAGCGGGATGAGAGGCATTCCCTGGATTACAAAATCTGAACAATGATCAGATACATCAGCATGGCCGAAAGTGGGAGTTGATTCTGCACTCTGTTCTGCACTTGTGGGTACAGATAATTCTGAGCTGGGAGCTCTGTTGGATCCGTGGGCAGATCCTGAACTTCAGCTAGGAATCTGTATGGAGAGGGAAGGGGCTGGAAGATCTCTGCTGGCCATGGGCAGAGCTGGTCCCCACCTGGTCAGAAAGGGCATGGATTGAACAATGCATGAGGGTTTGCATCTGTGTTTATATTTCATAAAGATTAATCCTGGCTCTGTTTGCAGAAGCTGCTTAACATTGTTGAAGGTAAATGGTGGTCACTCCTCCACTGATGTCAAATTTCACAGCTCTTTGTGTGCTGGTTAATTTTAGAATGACTGTGAGCCACCAGCATGACAAGACTTCAAAAGGAATTTTAGGAAGCATTAGGCAACAAGTTTTGGGCTTAAGGAAATATCCAGACTGTGGAGAAGATTTATCTGGAATTCTTTACGTGTTTTGCACAGGTGGAGCTTAAGGAGGCACAAAGAAATATTACTGAGATGGTCACAGGGATGTATCCAGATAGAAGGAGATGGAAGGAGTTTGGTTTGTCTAGCTCAATAAATGGAAGATTTAGAGGGGACAAAGGTTAATTTAGTTATGAGACAAGACTTGTGCAGGAATAAATGGCTATAAATTGACTGTGAACAAATTTACTCTGGAAGATATGAAATGACCATCAGAATAAGGGTCAGGAATTGTGAAATGTAGGAATTATTTCTGATTGGGATCAAGTGGTCTGGCCAGCAGATCACTGTGCCTGCTTGTGACACCAGAGGTGGTTCCTGTGTGAGGCTTTCACAGAATCACAGGATTGTTGGGGTTGAAAGGGACTTCTGGAGATTATCCAGATCAGCCTTCCTGCCTAGAGGAGTTATCTGATTCAGGTGACGCAGGAATGTGTCCAGATGGGTTTGGAACATCTCCAAGGCTTCCTTGGACTTCCCAAGTTTTTCCTGTGCTCTAAAGTCAAGGGAAATCTAAGCTAGCTCAAGTTCTGAAGTATGGAAAATATATTAGTAAGAATTAATTTAAAATCTTATTTTAGGGTGCAGTTTCATGTCAGCTGCCCCAGATTGGGGTGCAGACTGTGGGGGTCTCACACCAGACCCTGTTTTTCTCAGCCACATCATCCTGTGGACACAAGATTCACAGAACTTTGTGGTGTCTGGGCTCAGGGAGCAGATGGGAATGGGAGAGCAGGAAAAGTCATTGGGGAGAGAGGATTGGCCCAACTCTGCCTTGAAATGAGGGTGCTGTCCAGGTGCTCCTGTACTTTGCAGGCACTGCCTGTATTATCCTTCTTCACCCTGCACAGTTTGGGCTCTGTGGTCACTTTGATCTCTGAGCAGCCCCTGGGAGCAATAATAAATGAATAAATCATTTCTGAAGAAAATGATGGAGCCTCTTGCAGAGCTCCTCAACTTCAGAAGGCGAGTGGCTGTTTGATACTCCCTGTTCTGACACCACCACTGGCAAATCACTCCTTGAACAACTTAATGAGATTCCCAGTGCCAAGAGAGATGCACACCTTTTACTGAATATGCAATAAAATCCTCATAATAAACATAGGTACGTAAGGAAAGTGCCAATAAAAGGGAAGCTCCTGTGGTAGATAGTTTCACAAAAGAGTTTGTCACATTTTGTTTCCAGTTAATGGATGCCTACCGCAGTCACACAGCTTCAGCGACAGGAGAACTGAATTCATTTAAGCCAATAAAGTCATTCTAATTTGCATTTTCATAGCCCACTCTTCAGTACTCCAAGTGTGACTTTCCCTTTTAGGACAGAGCTGTGCAGTAAATGGATAGGTAGGCCCTTTAAGAGGATATTTATCATCCTTGAAGAATCTTAGTGCCAAATCTTAATAGCATTTCTTACAAAAATGACTGGAGCTCTCTATCAGATATAGAGGTAGAGCTGTAGAGATAGGGAACAGTCTTCTTTTTTTTAACTTCTTTCCTGATAGAAGAGCTTTTAAAGCCTGAAACAGTGAAAACTTCCTCCCAAAATGAAAATATTGCATTTAAAAATGCCCCAAATAATAATATTCTCGAAATCAAATTAATTTGAAAGAACTGCATTTAATTAATTTAGTCACATTCAGAGATATTCAACATACCTTTCTGTAAAGTTAAAATGCCTTTGTTAATTATGCCAATCAGAGGATAATTTATTCTTTTTTTTTTTTTTGTTCTAGTTGATATTAAAAAAACACAGAAGACACAGAGAACTTCATGTCCAGTCTGTGTGTGTGATTTGATGAAATAATTGCCTTAGGACCTGCTGACACTCTAATTGGAGTCTGTGTAATGCAGAATCAGAACCTTACTTAGAACTGCACTCTCTTTATTTTAAGTATCCCTCTGTTAATTTCATTTGAATAACTCCCTCATTTAAATCTGAGAGAAGAATTCAAATTTCATCATCTCCCCCTGACTGTGTGCTGTTTATCACTTGTTTCCTTCTCTCATGGCCTCCTCATTATCCATTTTCGTGGGTCTGGTGCTGCAGCACCTGAACATGGAAAAGGTTTTAAGATTCAAAAATCTCAATCTGCATGATAAAAATATTTTGTCATGAGCGATTTAATTCAGTGTTGGCAGTTCTCATTATTCTGATTACTTTTTTCTCTTCGTTCTCAGCTCTAAGGAATACCATGTTTCTTATGAAAATCTGAAGTTTTCATATGCAAAAAGCAAATTTCTGTTTCTCATGTTTCCACAGAAAAGCTCAGAAGCATAAATTTTCAATACCCACTTCCAAGTAAATGAGTCAAATAAAAAAGAAGCCCCCAAACCATAATTCAACACATAAAAAAAACCCCAACACTACCAGAAATGCCAAACAAAACAACCAGAACTAAAACTCTTTTCTCAGGAAGTGAAAATTCACAATGTTTGAACTCTTGAAATTATTGCTCTTAGTAAAAATGAGCATGATTTGAATTTTAGCTCCTCCTTCTTGTGCTCTATGTTGATTTGTTTTTATTTCAGATTACTCTCCTGAAGTCAAAGGTAGAATGTGGCCCTATGGAATATTTTCCTCTGGAAAGAGATTTGTTTGCCTTTACTGTGTGCAGGATTCCTGTCTGGGCAGATGGCTTTCACAGGTGTCTGCACCACTTACGTTTCTAATTAAGTAAAGCCTTACACAAGGATGAATTTCACACCATAAGAATTTGTGTGAAATGCAATTAATATTCTGCAGTTTGTGTTTGTGCGCTAGGTGATCTCCTCAAGGTAGGGCTAATGAAGATATGAGGGTGTACCCAGCAAAAGGTGAGAAAATTCATTTGCAGAGCGAGCATGTGGCCAAACTGAAACTGTGCAAGTTGAAAAGAACATAAAGAACCTGAAATTCTTTAGAAAGACCTTTCTGAGATGACTTTCAGTCACCAGAAGAGGAGGTAGAAGGACCCTGTTATTCTGAGGTGCTGTGATACCCAAAGGTGCTCCAGCATCAGGGAGTTTATTCATTTCCTCTGCAGTACAGTATTAAATTGCTCTCTTTTTTTTGCTTTCCAACCATATTCTGTGTGAGCGGCTTCCAGTGCAAATGTGGAGGTCAGTAAAGGTCACCAGCATGTGCGTGCTGGTTTATTAACTAAAAAAAAAAGGTGTTTCTTAGGCTTGATATCTCACCTGGAGTACAGTTCCAGCACAGTGGCCCAACTAGCACAGGAGTTATCTGAACTATGACATTTCATTACACCAACTGGCAATAAATTCTGAAAGAAAAATTGTCATAATATTAAAACTGAGTCTGGGCTCTGTGCATTTCTGAAAAGCATGAGGTTATGAGGAACTTTGATTTTGCTTGTTGATGAACATAGAATCTGTAGGTCTGAGTAGTCACAACTCTGCTTTTCAGACTTCTACCCTTTTAGAGATTTTCATGAGGAAATTATTTGCTGCATAAGTGTCATTTTTGTTCAAGAATTTTGTCTTTTTTTCTTGGGAGCAGGTGAAGGATCCTTTTGTACTAATTGCCCAGCACTTGACTAGCTGGGTGAATGATATTTGTTTATTCACAGTTCTACATATGACATCTAAATGTTATTTACACTGTGTTTAGCTGAAGTCTTCATATAGGCAGCTAGATCCATAGAACTTTTTATTATATCCAAAAATATGAATCTACATGGTGTTTAAATTCAGAATATATTCTTCTTTGAACAAGCCTCTTTGCCTTACACATATATCTGCCTGACTTAATTTTTTAAGATATTTTTAAAGACTGCTGTCACCAATGTGAAGAACCTTTACAGAAATTATTTTAATGAGCTAGACATTTAGTTCAACAGAAGTTTCTTCATAGCAAAATAAATTAAAAGAATAATTTTCTTTTTTAAATACAATTAATTAAAAACTGTCCATGTGATGACAGATTTAACATTTTGTCTGACATGTAGAGAAGAAGAAAGTGCCTGGAATTGCACAAGTGGAATAAAATGTTCCATTTCACAGCAAGGCCAAGCTTTAGTCTTGTAATTATTTCAAAGGGAGTAAAGGTCATTTTCTATTTGCTGCATCTCTATTATGTGAGCCTTCTGTACCAGGCTTACAGAAGTTAACTCATGACCCATTTAGATTGCCCAGATTTCAATGTCAACTTAGACTGTCACAAATCTGATAAAGCTGACATATTCCCATCTCTAAGTACTGCTATAGATGATGTCCAAAGAGGCTTTTTATTTATAGCTCCGTAAGACAAGAGTTCCAGCTTTAAGGTTTGAGTTGCTGGGAGATCAGAACATGATTTGCCTCTCACTTGCTGTGTTAATCCTTTAGGAGAAGAGCTGTTTGTAGATAAATTTCAGGATATATGGCTTGGACTGTTTTTCTGGTGGGGACTCATTATATAACTTTGCTTGCATCTTGAGATGGGAAGAGGTTTTCTCCTGCTGTGATTGCATTTTAATGCATATTCATCCAGGAACACTGAGTCAGAAAGACAGGTACTTTAAACCTGCACCTGTGCACACAGAAAATGAGTGCAGAAGATGCATGTGTGCCTTTCTTCCTGTGCATATGCCCATTGAAATGCATATAAGGCAGGATTTTTAACAATCAGTAATCAAGCTTTATGCACAATTTTCAGGGCAGGCTCTGAATACCCCAGCGCACATTTGCAGATATCTCCTGCTGGAAGACTTGAAGGGGACACATCCAATTCTCGACCAAAATCTCCAATAAAATCAAAATATCAATGTCATTAAGAGAATGAGGGATTGGGGGCTGTGGTTTTAAACCTTTTTAAGAAAAGCAAGACTAGTGTGATGATACTGAAATTATTAGAGTCAAGTGTGTTGCACTTTTCTTGGTGTGTTACTTTAAAACTTTCTCTTCTTTCTTGGTTAATCCTTCCAAGGGACCATTGTGGAGCAGGACAGGATGGAAGGCAAGGATGTCCATCTGTTGTGTTTGCCTTCCACCAGATTAATTAACATGAAATATTCTGGCTGCTCCTTGCAGTCTGCTGGCACTTCTGGCCAAGCTTTTATAGCAACGGCCTGACATGAAACAAATGATCCAGCAGTTGGTTCCGTAAGAACAGCTAATGCAGACCAGGTGCCTTTGGACTTTGTAAATGGGATCACACTGGACTTTAAATGAGTGGGAAATGCAAGAAGGGAGAGAGCAGATCGTGTATCACTGTGATTTAGCAAATGGATTGTGAGTGGTGGGGAGCAGGGAAATGTGCAGCTGTTAAATTATTGCAGGGCATCTCTTTAGGATCAGGATCAGCAGGCGGGGATGGTAAAGGAGTGGAGGTGGGACTGAGAGAAGCTGCTGGGGCTTTGGGAGAAGTGAGAGTGCTGTTGTCACCTGAGCTGGTGAAGGAGAAAAGAACCCTCAGTGTTGGCTGGTGTGGTATTAGGGAGAAATTGTCTTCACTTTAACCCTGAAGAACTTTATTTCCAAAACTGTAATTTTGTGTTGAGGATGTCTTCAGTAAATAGACCCATTGTGCAGAGCCACTTGAATTTAGGAGTAAATGCCTTTCAGAAACCCCTGTGTTTGTTTTATTCTTGGTTGGCACACGTGCCCTCTCTCGCTGATTGTGCTGGGGCTGCCTGACAAGCAGCAGATTGCCCATAACAATTTTGAGATCAGAGTGGTCAGTGCACCACCTGAAAGTCAGGCTTTGTAAAACACCTTTAGGTGTTCTAAAGCAGAAAGTACTTCTGAAAATGCACTTACACACATATGGGTTGGAAAATATGATTTGGCTTTTCCTGCTTTTAACCTTGCCTCCTTTTGCCTCTCTCTTTAGCCTTTTAAACTTTTTAGTAATTTCTTTTTGCTAGCTGCTTCTTTCTTGACCATTCTTACTTCCATGCTCTCATTTAAGAGCTGCCAAGAAAAATAGCCCTTCAGGTTTTTTCTCTATTCAGAGATAAAATGCTTCAGAGTCTGAGATTAGAATTGTACCTATTCCCAAGCAATTTTATTTTGCTTGTAAGCTTCCTCCCTTGATGTTCCTGTGGTGACACAGAGCTTGGGTGACCATGTTCTGACAGTGACACAGACTGTATTCAGCTGGAGCCTTCAGATCCACCTCCTCTATGATGCACACTTTTCTTTTTCAGTCCTCCCTTGGTGTAAACAAGCTTTTGATTGTAGGGAAAATGGGCAAACTGTGGCTTGGAGAGAAAGAAAAGAAATAGTTTATACTTGCTAGCATAGAATTTATTCTAGAAATGAAACTTCTGTACGTGAGACTTTACCCATGAATACAGAATTTCTTCTGCAACTTGGTGATCAACTTTGAGACAGATTTGCAGCTCTTAATTTATCACTTTTTCAAATTCATTTGCTTATGCTTAATGTCAGCATATATTTAGGTCCAGCTGTATTCAACTAGGCCTAAATAAATGTGATTTTTAGGAGCAATATTACATCCTATGTTTTTATGGACCAGTAACAATCTTTATTGATATTCTGAACTGAAATTCACCTTGAAAGCTACTATTTTGTAATTTCAATGCCTGCCCATATATATATAAAAGCAAAAACCTTACATAAAACTTTTTTAGCAAGATTTGAAGGGGAAGTGTGATGTGATGGATATTTTGTTTTATGAGTATGGACCCCGATGTTTTGCTTTATGAGCACTGAGCCTAAACCCGCTATGGTTCCCAGAAGCCAACATGATGGATGAAGGAGTGGATGTTAAAAGTCTATTTCTGTTTTTTTTTTTTTTCCCTCAGGTTCTGCTGCTTGCATGTGCAGAAGATTTAGAATGTGTCCCTGGATTCCAGCAGAAGATTTTTTATATAGAAAAGCCATTTAAATTCAGAGAGGACCAGCTGATTCTGAACCGTATGTTGTTTTCTTATATTACTATTGTGCAAAAATCAGAATTGTTTATGGATTCATTTCATTCCTGCCATTTATCAGAAAGTTTTTTTTGTTTTGTACCTAAGATTTTGGATATTGTCATGATTCAGTCTGAGTTCCCCTGTATTAATCCTATGTCTCTACAGGCTTGACTTTGTTTCATATATTAGAAATGGCAAAACACAATATATAATCATTTAGGGCTATGTGAATATTGTGGAAACCTAGAATCAGCCATTTCTTAAAAATTAAATTTACTCTGAATTTCTTTTATAGTCTTACCTATGAGCCTGAAATCAGGGCTTGCACATCAACATCTCTATAGAATTATCTCTGCAACTGAGATTTAAAAGTTAATATTTTGAAAGCACTCATAGCTGATACAAGTCCAAGTCTTGACATGAAATTCAAAGGCTGGAAGAAGTTTGGGATCATCAATGGTAGCAAAGTGTCACACAACTGGAATAGTCAGTATATTTCCATAGAGCAGGTATCACATTATAAAACCCAATCTGACACTGTACGCTCAAAACATTAATCTGAAGGAGATTTAACAGTTTTTCAGTTCTGGAGTCACTTCACTCCAATACTTCAGGGTTACAAATTGCTCATTCCATTCTGGGGCTTTGGGATTTCAGCCCTGTCACACAAAAGTGGTGCCTTATCCAGTGGCTGATGTCTTTAAAGACTTAAAAAAGGATTTAAGTGCTGCCATTTTCATAACTTCCAAACACACCTGCATTTTTATGTGTGATATTTATTACTAATGATTTCTTTGTTGTGCTTAGCTGCTGGTGCTGAACCAGGAGTTCTTCTGGGTGTCCAGCAATGGGAAATATCCTATGTGCAATATTTGAATCCTACAGTGGGATGCATCCCATAGCTTGGTGGGACCAAGAAATGCAAACCAATATTACTCACCAAATGTACACATTTCCAACTCGGTTCCATCCTGCTACACTCTGATGTATTTTCACTTCAGATGAAGGTGTAATCTGTGCACATTCACTTTAAAATAGCATTAACTTCTCAAAACGAAATGTCAGAATTAGTTGCCAAAGTCTATTGAAATAAATCTCTTAAACTTAAGTCATCCAGCCTTTGGAGGTACTAAAATAAACCTCTAGGATAACATTTTTAGTCTCAGCATTTTGATATGTTGCTTAGTCTGAGTTGCTTTTTCACAGGAACTTTAGATCATGAGTAGTAGTACTAGTCAGAGATGTGAGATTGTTGTTCAGCTTAGAAAAGAGGCTTCAAGTTTCTTATTTCTTGATGAAATTTCATTTTCTCTGGAATTCTTATTTTGGGCTTGTCAAACACATTATTCCTACGTGGTTAGAAGTTGAAATTCTCAGAATATAATAGATTCAATAAGCAAGCTGGTTTGAAGACCTATTAAAAGAAGCAATATGATAAACTATATGAATATGGATAAGCCAAATTGAATACAAACAACTTTGTTGAATGCTTTTTTGCTTCAGAACTTTGAGGCTGCAGTGTGTCTGGCCAGATCTCCTGGTGATTTGGACAGGATGACCCCAAGGAGGGGTTGGTTCCAAACTGACTGGGCTGCTCTGGGGTGACCCAGCCACTTGTGGTGGCATAAAATGAGCACAAATAATTAAGATGCCATCATTAGTGAGAGGAGGGGGGGAGAGCAAGAAGAGACTCAGAAATGCCTGGGAACAATCTGTGGAATTAAATTATTTTAATAAGCAGACAGTAAATTGGCCTAATGTGCAGTGTTGGACAGAGGCAGGCTGTCGACGCGTGGTCCTGGTTAATTCAATCACCCACAAACAGGGTGTCCTTCATGCAGCACCATTAAACCTCAGCACAGTTCCTTCATTTTAGCTGTCAACAGAATTGATAATTTTAATTGTCTGTTTGAATACACTTTGCATGCTCTTGCATCTTTTTATGCCCATTACCAAGAGCAGTGTAATTTAGCAGTTGCATTGCAATGTGAGGCTTACCAGGGCTGTGTAAATTAATAGAGCAAATATGTAAACCAGGCCTATAGCAGTGATTGTTTTTGTAGTCCTCAATAAGCCAAGGAGCTCCTTAATTCTTTTCTGAAGTGCAATAATACAGTCTTTTTCTTTTTTTTTCTTTTTCAATTTAAACAAGAACCTACTGTACGTTTCATTGCTAGCATCTCCCTTGTAATTAAATATAGGTTGTAGCTGGTTCTTCTGTATTTATTACTTCTACCTATGGCAGTGTTAATTATATTTTACATTTACTGATGGGAAAAATGAAGAGTAGACCATACTGAGGGTACAGAATTTTCTCTTATTTCTTGTTGTGATTTGTAGCAATTTTTATTAAAGCCTGCTTATAAGCTGGCCATGACAAGTCCACGTGTGTGTGCATTTTGTCCTTCCTATCAGTTTCAGTGGTATTCAGTTACTATTTGTTTTTCTGTCATTGTGCTCAGGCTGAACTGGCTTTTTAATTCGTATTTATTTATTTGGTCTTGCATCTCATTTAGTAGTAACTCCAGACTTTGACCATTTCTTTGTCCCTGTTTGGTCATTATTTTTTTCCCCCTCAGACCCCTTCAGATCTCCTTATAACTTGTGTTTTCTATAATCATAAACAAAATAAGCCACGGCACTTTTACTTTTGGTCTGCCTAATTTTTTCCTCTGTGTGCAGAACCAGATGTTCCCTTGATGTAGTAGGAAAAGATCCATGGAGTCACTTTCTGGAAATAGTAATTATATCCACATAATTATTATTCTTACAGACAGTTGTGTCACTGTTTTTTCCTTCCTTATAGCTTTTTCTTTTTTTAAACTTTACACTTAGGGCCATCTTTTCAATCCAATAGTGAAGATTATCAAGATTTCCACATTCTTGATGAAGTGCTAATTGACAGCATTTAATTACAGGTTTTACACCTGTCAGAAGCACTTGTGGCCAGGAAATGCCTGTCCCTGCCAAGGCTGGCAGGTCACTGGCAGTGACAGGGCTCTGTCACGCTGGGCTGAGGGAAAGTTCCTAATCAGACTCAACAAACGTGGGAATGTAATTGTGTTACATTAATCACATTTATACTTAACACACATCGGGCTTGGCTTTTGGGGGTATTTTTAATTGACAATGAATCAAATAGTGCACTTGAATAATGGAGGCAATTAACATAAAGCACGAGGTGATGCATTGTGCATGCTAAACTGGGGGAGGCATTGCCAGTGCTTTAAATGTCAAAACAGAGGAAGTTTTGACCCTTACTTGAAAAGCTCTAATTTGGATGTTAATTAATGGCTGACCTCTTGTGTCTCTTACGTGATAGATTGCCTGTTCAGAGCCTGGGCTGCTTCAAGATCAAGGTTTTGTCTGTCTGCATTTGGGTACTTTATGTTCTGTGGATTTTAACAAAGAGCTTTTCTATTCAACCATATCAAAATCATTGCTTACTCATATGATGTGAAATATCTTAGTGTGCTTGTTAATGCTTAAAAGCAGATTTTCAATTGTCTGGCAAAGCTGTGACCTCCAACAAGATTTGCTTTGTTCAAACCAAATAAAGCCTGTGGAAAGATCAGAGAAGACCATTCCTCCTCCTACAGCCTTGTGTGCACACAGATCATGGCCCTGGTCATGCCCACATCCAAATATTTCCTGTTGATTCTGAGCTGATGCCATGTGAGAGCTGTGATTTATCACACCCACCCTTCCCACTGATTCCATGCCAGTTGCCTGCACAGATGGCCTCTTCCTGTGCCTGTTCCATGCTCCCAAAAGTGGTGTTGTTCCTCTCCTGCTCATCCAGATCCTGGAGTTATCACACCCACTTCGTTCATCTCCCCTTCCTCCCTCTCCCCACACCCTGAGCAGGGCCAGCCTCATTCAGCCCCCTGTGGTCTGCCCAAGCCTCTTCAGGTCCTGACACAGGGTTTGGATGTGGCTGTTACCTCTTCATGCTGAATACTGCAGCGTTTGGGTAATTGGGATTGCGCATGGTAGTTGTAGCTTGCAAAAGAACATGTTCAAGCAAGGTAAGATTTTATTCTTAGCAATTTCTTGCAGGGAAAACTGTCTGAGCTTCTGGGTAATAGGGAGATAACTGTGGATTTTCCACCTATTCAGTGTGTTCTTGCTGAAACAGTGTTGTGTCTTTTCAAAATGAAGAAGTTTTTAATGCATTTTGAGTTGTACAAACATCTTCAATTTTCTTTCAATTCACGTAAATCACTCAGTGAGTTAAGAATGTGCTTCAGAAGATGTTGAAAAATGACTTGGTTCCCATTCCTTGGCATGAGGGAACAGGTTCAGTGGAAAGGTATCTCAACTTTCCTACCCAAGCAAGGGAGTGCTTGCTATATCCTAAAATATATATCTTAATGGGCTCATATGCATGGATAGAATTTGAATACTAGAGCTTCAATCTGACACTTGGGTGCATGGTTAAGATAAGGCACCTGGAACTCTTATTCCATGTGGACAGAAATATTGGTCACGATTTGAAGTAACACATCTTAAGCACACTATTCCTATTTAAATGGTTATAGAAAGCCAAACTCATGTAAGTAAAGTTCCAGGAAATACCTGGGGCTCTGTGCAAAATGGTTGTAAAGCTGTGGAAGTTTTAAAGTGGGAGGTTGGGAACTTTACTACATGCTTGTGGAGGCAGGGTGAGGAAGATCCTTTTGCACCTAAATACCTGATGCATTGCCTTTTAATTGAAGTTTGATGTTGAACTCCTACTCCTCCCCCTTGGAGGGAGAACGTTTTTTGGAAACACAAATTATAACTAAATAATACAGAATATCTCAAATGTGCCTCTGAATAGATACATGCAGGTTGGTGTTGCAGCACAACAATATCACATCATCTGTTTAACTGCTTTCACACATGATTGAAAGAGAACAAAATAGGAGAGAATAGTTGTTGAGTGCCAGGTGGTCAGACAATTCCCTCCCAAAAGCCTCCAGGACCCGAGGGGGAAGGAGTCAAAAAATATATTGTTTGATTTTTATGCATATACATTAAATTAAACTAGTGTTTGCAAAGGTAGGACATTACACTGAGCAGAGTAAAAGAATTGTTTAGTCTCTGGAAAACATCTTCAGGGCTGAATCAAAACCCCTCAGGGGTGCAGTCAGCTCTTGTGGATTAACAGAGGGAAAGGCATATGTGTTGGTGAAACCTCTTCCTTGCATTTTGATTCCAGGGTGGAGGAAATGAGGATCTAAACCCAAAGTTTCTTGTCTGTTTTGTTGAGAAAAGCCACACAACCCTGTTTAAAAAACAAACCAAAACAAGCAAACCCACATGAAAAGTGGGTGACGATCTTTGCAGTGACAGTGAATGCTCTGTTAGCAGCTTGGTCTGGATTTAGGAAGATAAAAGTAGCAGATTACTTGGTTTGAGATTTAATTTGTTTCTGGAGACTGTCCAAAAACCATAATGCTTCACAGCTAATACTTTTTTGAAATACGTGTGGGCTTTGGTTGGCTGAAACATGCCAGCTGTTCTCCTAATAATCTAAATCAATGGCCAACTGCTCAGTATTAGCAGGTTGGGTCTCTTGCTCAGTGCAGTGCAAACCTTGTATTAATAATGTCCCCAGGTGCTTCAGTGGAAAACTTCTCTGCTCATTTCCAGTTGGCAGTTTCAGAACAAAACAAAAAAAAATCAAATTAACCAAGCTATTTCTCCTGAACTGATTACCCACGCAGGCCACAAGGCAGCTCCTTCTCTGCAGGTGTAGAAATGTGTTGGAAGGCCAAAATCTCTTTTAGGAAAGTGTAGGTGGCTCAGCTTAGGCCAACTCCATCAGCAAATAACCTGACACTGATTGCTTATGGCTGGCAACGTTTTAGCAGGGTCGTCTTGCTGAGGAAATGGGAGGTAGGGAGGTGAATTTCTGATTATAGGTCAGAGCTGGGGTCACACTGGAGAGGATCCAGCACCAGCCCAGCTTTGTCAGGGGCAAACTTTGTCCCAAGTGTGACAAAGAGATGCAAATCACCCCACACTGAGACATTAATGCATTTCTGTAGAACATTTCTTGGTATTTTCACAGACTGCCTTTCTGACAAGACTTTTAATTTGAGGATCTTAGCAAAGCACCATTCAAAAGAATCATGGCTAGCTAACCTTTTCCATTACATTTCAAAGTGCAGTGTGGACGTTTAGCAAGAATTAATGGGAGTATGTGAGGTTAAATCTTCCTTTAAACATAGAATCTCATTTAAGTTAATGATATCTTAAAGCATGCAAGTATTCTTGAAAATAATTGTAGATGTAGTTCACAATTAATTCTGAGCTTTTAGGATTTCTCTCTGTTAATCCAAATCAAATTATAACTTTTCTAATGTAATTATGGTCATGCCTCAACTTGCAGTTTTTCTTTCCCTTTGCTTATTTAAATCAGTCCGTTTCAGACAGAGCAGTCTGCCTGCTTTAATGGACACATCTCCTTTTCACACAGCTTTCTGTGCCATGTCACTGCTCAGTCTTGCCTTGAGAATAAGTACCACTGGCTGTAAACTCAGGGAGTCTTTCAGAAATTTCTTAGATTGGGGGATTCTTCTAGCTGGAGGCTAATCCTCTGATTTTGTTTTATGCCTCTCTTCAGCCTATCCACCTGAAATTTTTTCCTCTAGAGAAGGGAAAGAAAAAGTAACTTTTAATGGATTGATTCTGAAAACTCTGGTCTGTCTGGGATGACTTTGTGCATATTTGTATGCCTTGTACCTGCTGCTTCTGGGGCAGACAAGTGAACCTGTAGATAGGGGAGCAAGTGCATGTCATATGCTGTGATGTGAATATTAACTAAAATGTTTGCCTTGTGTTTTTCAAAGCCCTGAAAAAATATCAGCCTAGGCAAAGGGTAGGATTTGCTCAAATAAGAATCCCTGCCTGTAAGGGATTATCTTAAACAAAATTTGAAATTTCTTTACCAAGAAATTCCTTTAAAACAAAGCTAGGAACCTTGGGAAGGCCTAAAAGATTCCTATAGTGATCTGGGATGTTGCTTTTAAGACAAGAATTCCACTTACAATACTCACTTTGATTTGTTTACTTTCTTTAAAAAAAGAAAAGCAATAAAAAACCCAGTTCAGCCTTTGTCTCTCAGCTGTGGAGAGAACTGAAGCAGAACTGAGAGCCTTTAATAAGGCAGCAAAAGGGAGGCACTGCTGGAGCAGCTTTACAGGTAGTCAATAGCAGAAGAGAAATTCCTCCCTGAAGTTGGAGCCAGCTCTGGTAAATCTCTGACACTTTGAAACACTTGCTGGCAGGTACCAGAACCTAAAAGCAGGTTAGACTGAAGTAAGTGATAATCTCCTTGATGCACAGCACCATTGTGCTGCCAGGCAGTCAGGTTTGTTTTACTGAACAGCAGATTGTGAATCTTTTCTCCCTTATCAACTGCGTTGTGAGTGCTTAGGATCTGGCTTTATCTATAAACTGGATTGTCTTGCCTTGGACTTTTCCTGAAATAGTGTAAAGCAAACTTGTAGGAAATGGGTGCATTTTTAATTTTGTTATTGTATTCTATAATTAAATATGTTATTCTCTACTAACCACACTGATAGGAAACATTGTTTATGTAAATGTATTGAGGCACGTGGGTTTTGTTTACCTTCCTTTGTGTGGCAGTGAAGCAGAGGAAACACAAAATGTGCTCTGGTCTGCTAAAAACCCAAATTGCCTGGTTACAAGTAGAACCCCTGCAGTCTTTATTTAGCTGGAATTTTAATTACAGTGCCAGCTCTCAACACTTACAATAAAACAGTAGGGAGACACTATAATTTGACCTTTATAAAACATTAACACCAACCTATACAAAAACAAAACTTCAGCTTAAAAGAATACAGTGGGAGGCAGAATTCAAGAAATTATGAAAACAGTGTAGTTATGATACTTTAACTTTTGGAAAAAGCACAGCAATGTGGGTAGGAAATGTGTGATATTGGTGTTTGGTTCCCTGAATCTTGTTGTCTTAGGAGAGAAATTCTGCATTGTTGGCAGAGGAACCTTCCCATGGTTTTCATGTCTTGGGGAAGTCAATGCTGCTGTGAGGCTTGGGGTAAAGGATGCTGCCCAAACCCCACAGGAAATGCTGATGGATAAAATCCAGATTTTTTTCCCCAGTTAAGCCAATTTAGGGAATTCCAGGTGCCACCCATCCCCTCTGCATCTCCTCTTTGCTGGAGTGTTTGTGGCAGTCCCTGTGCTGAGCTGCACCAAGGGCTCCTTTCTCCTGCTGAAGGTCAGAGCAGAGTGAGGTGGGGAAGAGGAGGAATGGAGCAGAACATTGTTCTGTGGTGGATGGGAATGTCAGTGCAGCTCTTGATTTATCACTTTTTCAAACCAATTTGCATGTGCTTAATTTCAGCATATATTTAGGTCCAGCTGGTCTAAATAAATGTGATTTTTAGGAGCAATCTTATATCCTATGTTTTTATGGACCAGTAACAATCTTTATTGATATTCTGAACTGAAATTCACCTTGAAAGCTACTATTTTGTTATTTCAATGCCAGCTCATATATATAAAAGCAAAAACCTTACACAAAATTTGTTTTCAACACTGCTGAAAGGGGCAGCAGGACTGGATCCAAGGTGCAGAAACACCAGAAATGGTCACAAATCCAAATTTATTTTTGTTTAATTCTGGCTGAAATAGTCCCTGCATTGTAGTGTGGCAGCTCACAGTATTTTCTAGTTCTGTCATCACTCAAAGATGATGAATGGTTTGCTCCAGGTCTTCTCTTGTTGTTAATTTAATATATAATAAGCATAGTTAATAAATGTCACCTTTGCTTTTTTATGAAATGGACTTGAAGCTGTAAACACAAGGGTACTTTAAATGTCCCATGATAAAAGGGAAATTTGAAGTCGTCTGAATGCCAAGGTTACAGGTTGCCTTCATGTGACCTGACACATTTTCTTTTTCTGTTTGCTGACAGCTGAAGCATCAGATGCTAAAATCTCTTCTTCCCTAACTTTTGATGTGATGTTTCACACCATGCTATATCTGTGTTCAAAGGTGATGCTGGATACAAAAAAAATTATGGGGGTAGGAAGGCAGTTATTCAATATTGTGATCAAGAGTTTTCCAGGGGTTCATTTTGGTTGAATGAAAACCCATGAGCTCAGCTGACAATAATTTGGTGTTTGGCTGTCCAGTTACTATTGCTCTGGTTTTTGGGGATTTTTTGATGTTTTTAATTCAGGCTCTTCTAGTTGGAATTTTTATTCAGCCTGGTTTGTATTTATGGAGGAACCACTCAAGTGCATCATAAAAAAATATAGGAAATAGTGATTTTATAATATTTTTCTAGAGCAATGAAAGCAGTATTGTGGGAGTTACACAGAGTAATTTGCAACCAGAGAGCTCATTTCATTTAAATTTTTAAAAGTTACATTTGTGACAGAGGAAAGGGTCTAAAATTATCTTTAATAACAGAGCTGATGAGTTCATTCTTCCGATTAATAAGAAAATGCAACTCTCCAAATGTTCTGTAAGATTTGGTATTTCTTCTGAGAAATCAGTCAGATCTCATGCAGGTAGGCAGAAGGTTTTTGACATAATAGAATAGCAGCCTCTGTCAATTAAATGTAAATCAAAATAAGAACTTTTATTTAAAATGATATTATTACTTCTGGCACTTTACTTTTATTCTTTGAGACGCTGCCTTTAATAGCTTCTCCAATAAATTTCAAAGAAGCTGAAATATAGAAGCTGTAACACTTCCAAAATAAATCTATTAATTGTAATGCTTCTGAAAACATTGGGCATTGACTACTTACTGCTGTTTTTATAAGTCAGCATCCCTTCCCAGAACTGTCTGATACTGACTGGAGTTAGCACTGGTAATTAATTGAAATGAAATTACTGGAATGATGAATGAGAGTTGGACATGTTGGACTTAACTCTTTCTGGTGCTCTAGTTCCTGATTTAGATGGAGTTTAAGCAGCACCTGAATTTCAGGTCCTTCCCACTCTCCAGAACTTTTCAGCAGAGCCCAGATTCTCTCAGGTTCAACCCCGGATTTTCTTGCTCAGAATGTCCTTTGGGAAAGGCTCAGGCTGCTCCCCATGCAAAAGGAAAGGTGGGAGAGCTCCCAGCACAGGAATTTTCTGTGCTGAAACAGATTATTTGGGCTGATTATGCTCAGAGCCATAAATACAGCAAGGAGTTCAATTTCCACGGGTGAGTGCTGCTCCTGCTGAAATTGGGATTTTCTGCCCAAGCCTGTGCCAAAACCCTCATCCTTCCCGTCTGCAAGGGCTACTGGATTTTAGGTTACTGATCAAACAAGTCTAGGCTGGTCTTTTGAATGTTCTCTTAATGAATTCTTAAATGTAACAGATCTGGATAGGGCTGAGCTCTGGAAATGGGGGCAGGGGCTGGTGCTGCACCTGCTGCTGGCAGTGAGTGGGTGAGAGCCTCAGGATGCTGGGGAGCAGCTGGCACTGCCCTCAGGAGAACTGGCAGATTTAATAGTTTAATAAAGAGATAAATATTTGCTAAATTAGATTAAGGACTGGATTTAATGTGGCCAGATGGAAAGTGATAGTTTATGGGTGAAGGTGGTAAGATTGTTCTCTGTGGAGCTTTGCTGTTTGGGTGTGGGATGTGCCAGGGGGTGGCACACACTGAGCCAGCACCAGGCAGGACTCACCTGTGAGGTTGGGTAGTGCTGAGAGGTGGGAATGGGACCTCCTGCCTTTATGGGCTTAAAAACATCACCAAAACCACCAAAATCAACCAAAAAACCACCAAAACAAATATAAACACAGAACAGAGCCCTCAAAGCAACATTCAGGCAAATACAGCAACCTCTGCTTCTCTTCCTGTCCTCTCCCCTCCCTGTGACAGTCTGTGAGAATCTTTGTCCCAGTCTTTGAGTTTTTACACAGCGTTTTCTTGTTGAGGATTTCCTGAGGAGCAGAGTTTTTACTTGAACCTACACCTGCCACAATCCCAGCAGACTGAAACCTTATCTGTACACATAATCTTTGGCTTTATCCTTCTTGTAGCTTCTTTCTGTTGAAAGAGTTTTACTTTAGATGGATTAATTACACATGGATTAAATGAGTGACTCCACAGCCTGGTAGTTTCCCCATTTCCATGAGTTAAAGTGGTTGTCTCAATCTCTACTCACCTGAGTGTTTACATTTGTAATGCTTTAAATCAATCAATGGATGGATAAAACCATGAGAAGCATCAGTGATTTCAAAATAAGTATTTTTCTAGGTATTTTAATAGCTATTCAGGGAGCTGGAGCTGGAACTTGAACTTGCTTGTGATGTGTGCACAAGAATATTTGGATGTAATGATTACGAAGTGTGTAGGAACATTTTAACTTAGCTTTCAGCAGAGGAAAAAGTGGGTTTTTTTCTGGATTCTAGAGTCATGTGCTAGAGTACCATTCTTATGGTACTGGAACATAATGGGGGAAATATACATTAGTTTTCCTCCCAAAAATGTAGAAATAAAATTGACAATTTTGATCTGAAGGTTTCAAGATTTGGTTGAAAACTGTTGAGGTGTAGTGATGAAATCTTACAGGAATTAGAAAAAATGCTGAAGGCTCATCTGCAAATGCTGTTTGTAGCTGACTTCATGCAGTTCTGTTTTACCTCTGGAAAGTAAAATCAATTTCAGATTAACTTTGACAGGGAGGTGTTGAGGTGTGTGAGTCAGCACTTACTCAGATATTTCTGCCAGCCTGTTGGGAAGACAAAGAATTGTGATGGATATTATCAATAACAGTGCTAGCCTGAAAGGAAAATTGGCTAACTAAGTTAAGAAACGCTTTCCTGCCTTGTCCTGGCACACTTCGCAAAAAACTAAATTATAAGTTGTTATTAGTGTACAAAACTAAAATTTATCTTGAGATTTAGGAACATTTTTTTCCCTTGCTCTATCCCCTTTTTGTAAAAAACCCTGCTGTTATTGCTTTTGCTGATTTCTTTCCCCTTTGAAATCTGGAGCAGCTATTTTTTTCTTGAAACAATGTGTTTGGTAGAAGTCAGTACAGCATGATTGAAACAATGAGGGATTTCATTCTTTTTATCCACAATTGTGGAGCTATATTCAATAACCCTTTATAACAATCTTTCCACTATAATGAATTATGTATTGATTCTTCTTTCGCAGTAGCTTCATTACAGAATTCCAGATGGAAAATGGGCTTTTAGATGTCAACCTGAAACTCTTCACAATTTTGAATATGGTATTACACATAATTCTTTGAGGACCTAATCACACAACATTTGAATTCAATGAAACAACTCTCATTGACTTCCCTGAGAGCTGGCTGAGGCTTGGCTTGAGCTATTGCTGTGTTATTGAAAGTATAATCAGCATTTTGATTCAATTTTCCATCTCTTTCAAGTCTTACATGTTAGCTGCGCTGTGCATGTGGTCCTGCCACACAGAATGATGGATTGTTGGGTTGGAAAGGCCCCCTAAGATCATGGAGCCCAACCATCACCCAGCACTAAATCCAAGCGTCACCTCCAAGGATGGGAACCCAGCCACTACCCTGGGAATCCTGTTTCAATGCTTAATAACCCTTTCATTAAAGCAATTTTTCCTAATAGCCAATCTAAACTTCCCCTGGTACAATTTGAGGCCATTTACTCTTTTCCCATCTCTTGTTAATTTTGAGATTGATCCTAACTGGTTACAAGCTCCTCTCAGGGATTTGTAGAGAACAATAAGGTGTCCCCTGGGCCAAAACAAATCCATCCTCAGCTGATCCTCCTCACTTTTAGGCTCCAGACCCTTCCCAGCTCTGCTGCCCTTTGGTCACATTCCAGCACCTCAATATCTGTCTTGTGCCTCTCACAATATTCAGGGCACTGGGAACTCTACATTAGCACAATTTTAGAACAGACTTTGAAAGTAAAAAATATTTACACATTTTTAATTGCAAATTTTGTTGATGGAGCTCCTGCAGATGCTGTGTGTGACAGAGGAGTGTGGGAGCTGGGTGTGTGGCTCTGTTCCTTTGGCTGAAATTCCAGGGTTAACAGCTCTGGAGCACACAGGGGTCTCTGGCCATTGATTTTTAGTGGTTGCTGTTACAGAAAGTACGAGTGGCATTTAAGAGAGACAAAGCACCATATTAAAATTAATGCCTTTGATTTCCTCCAAATCATCTGTAATCCATGTGGACCTGTCATAATTTATACCTGGCCCGGCCACAGCAATAAGTCTGAAACTGTCACGTAATCTGCACCAACACTTGTGCACAAGAGGAATGGCACGTGCTGCTCACTGCAGTTGGTCTTGAGGTATTAATTATTTATCTCTCCCTACCCAGAAGGCTGCCCTGAGCTTAATTGGACTTTCTCATTATTTGTTTTGCTAAGAAAAAAATGGGATTAAATACCGGGAGAGGAAGATAACGGAGGTTTTGCTGCAGAAGATAAATAAAAACCAATTCCTGTTTGTTTCTAAACATGATAAATGTGACCAGGTTTTTTTGGTGTTCCCCACTGCCCCCAGAGTCTTGGGGGTCTCCTGAGGATAATCTTAAGAGGATAAAGTGTCTCTGAAAGGCAATTAGCAAGATTCCTATGAACTGGGCCATGCACGGGCCATGCTCAACCCTCTCCTGATTAATGCTCATCTTAATTCCATTTCTTGGGATTTTATTTACTCATTTCATGCGCAGTGTATTTAGTTCCCTTAGCTCTGCTCTGTGGTTTGGAATCATTCTGGTGCCTTTCAATCCCTGCCCAGCTGTCCCTGTGAGCAGCCAGCAGCCCCAGGAAGGGGGATAGCAGTGGAATGTGAGTTTAGAGCAAAATCCATACAAGGTCTGGTCAGTACCAATAATTGAAATCATTAATTCTGTAATGAAACTTATGAAAAGGGGATCAGAGAGGAAGACACTGGGCTTTTAGGATGAAATTCAACACCTTATGTCTGCTCTCCTGATTTTATTTAGAGGAATCATATTTCTTTGGAGGTGTGCAACTCACAGTGTAATAAAGCTCTGGGGAAAGTTCTTCTCTCTTACCATATGTCTTATGTGCTATACCACTAAAACAATTTTTATTTCTTTATTTTTTTAAATTCTTTTCTAAGACAGAAATTCAAAAGTTTGTCACTTCTTACCCAGTCTTTATCCATGTCTGCATTTGGAGAATTCCAGGACAAGCCAGGGTCTGTTTAAGTGTCTTCCAGCAGATACTATGCCATATGTTTAATTAATATTGCACCTTTACTACTGCAACTTCTCTGTTCAGGAAGCCTCTACCTCCAGGAGGCTTTTGAACTCATTTGATGTGCTTCAACACCTTTTGTGAGCCTTGCTTATTTCTTTTATGTTTATTTCTGTCTTTGGAAATTGGTGCAGTGGGAAAGCGAGGTCCCTGCCACCCACCTGCTTCCTTGAGCTCAAACTCTCCAGCACCAGCCCACCTACAGACCAGAAATAAGCAAACAGCTCTGACCAGAAGGTTTCAGCAATCAGCGTGTCCCTCTTGTTCTAAAATTAAATGAGATGCAGAACCTGTCTCAGAACAGCCTGTTTGAGGCGTAATGGAGAGGGGAGGTCCATTATTGAAGTTGCATCCTATTTACACCACGTACCGCAGCATCCTGTAGCTGGTGAATGTTCTAACTGCCAGAAGTAATATGACCTCTGAGGCAGGGAATATCTTCCTCCATCTATTTTCAGTTAGTGAGAATCTAACTGAAACAGTAGACAACTGCTGGAAATAAATGGAGATTAGTAAGTTTTCCTGGCTTTACACAGTACATCATAAAATGTTGAAAATATTAAAACAATTCTATATGTTCTTGGAAGATAAACACGAATAGGGAGGGGGAGGATTTGGACTTTTGGGGTAATGAAATTTCTCAGGGTTGTTTGAGGGCACTTTTTTGTGCACAGGCTGTTGCTGCCAAGCAGGAAACCTGATGCTGAAGGGATCTTTACACCCAGATGGTCACTTTGAGCTCCTCACTCCAGAATAGTTGTGGGTCAGATCTGGACTGGCTGGAGTCACTGTCAGCACCTGCTGGCTGATTCCTTTATGGGCTCCCCCAGGATCTTTGCAGTGTTTTCTACCTGGAATTGGTTTTGTTTAGCTGGTTGCTCTGTGTATTGATCTTGAGCTGCCAGCTAATTTACAGGCAGCATTCACCCAGCACAGTGTGTACACAGTGAGCAGAGGAAACAGGAATTCACCAGGTCCTGCCCGTGGTGCTCATCAATGCCCTGCAGCCACTTTTATTATTGTGCTAAAGGCAGAACGCCTGGGACTGCTCCATGGCCCCTGAGCTGCCCATGCCCAGATTTCCATTCTCTCACTCAAAACCAGAGTGGCTGCATGCAAACTGCTCCCTGTGCATGATCCTGGACCCCTGGGAGCTGGGAGTGCAATTAGGCTGCCACAAGGAAGCACAAATGGAAAAGAGAAGGGGCTGCACTAAACGGCATTGATGTTACCAGATGGGGCAGCTTCACCTTGAGCATTCAATAGGGAGGGAAAATTTAGGAGCTAGAAAAATTGCTTAGGACTGTTGGAAGTGCATATGATAAAGGAGTTAAGATCCTAAAAAAGCCCTGCTTTTCCTTGGCCCTGCCTATTGCACAATGTACATAACTATTCCTAGTTAAGTCACTGAGGCTGCTGGCAAACTTAGGAGGAAAACATATGCTTGTGTGAAATGCTGACTGGAAGTTTAGCTAATGATCTATTCAGCTCTGGGTGCCATACACAGATCATGAAACATTTACTTCCAATAATTAGCTGTTTTGTAGTTTGGGGCTTTTTATTTTTTATTCCTTTTTGTTCTTTTTTAATCCTACTCAGGCATATTGACAAACATGGCTTTTTGCTCTGCTCTTGGAGAAAGTTGCAGCTGCAAAGGTCCCTTGAGTTATGCCAATCACTTGCAGATGTTCTTCTGAAAGCAGAAATTAAATAGAATTTCTTGATGCCAATAAATTAAATGAAAATATTACACTGCAATCTCTAAAAACGTGTGCTCTGGTCACAATGCATCAAATACTGCTAATATAATGATGACCTTTTAAAGGAAAACACATTATGCTGGAGCTGTCTTTGTATTAAACCTGTGGAATGCTGGTATGCAAAAGTCAAGCTATTAAACAGTGGGAGAAATGGAGTGGAAATAATATATTTTGCCTTTGTCTGCTGTTCTGATAGGCACATTCTTTTTTTCCTCCTGTATTCAGTCATGCTCTTCTTGAAACCATAAAACACAGAGATGGATCAAATACACGATAACATTTTGGAACATTATATCCTGCTGCATTTTGATGAGTTGGATCAAAATCACAATGACCAAAAGCTGTTGTTCAATAGCAGAAATGAGCAGAACTGCAGAGAAAGATAAGCAGGGTCCTTGTCTACCCTCATCATGGTCAGAGCATTAAAAAATGAGACGCATTTGCTCAGAACTAAGAAGATTTCCATTTACTCCTCAGACGCTCAGATTGAGTAGTTCTTGTGAGGAGTGAGTTATTTGAGTAGTTATTTTAGCAGAGACCCCTGAAAGGTGTTGAAGTACTTTTGGTGATCTGTACCCAGATATTCACATGTCCATTGCAGAGATGTGGAATCAGAACTCTTCTTTCTTTACAAGTGTGTTCTGGGGTTGATTAAAATCACATTTGCAAGTTATTAAGTACCTCCAGGTGCTGAGTCAATTCTGCTTGTGTTCCAGTTACTTGCTGGAGAAATAGGATTTAATTCCTAGGGCTGTTTTTCCAAAACCTTTTCTACCAGTTTATCCACTTAGAAAATTTGGTTTTGAAATTTTTCTTTTGTCTGCAGAAAAAAAAAGGAAACTTTCTTCTATTTGGCTCTTTCCTAATAGAATGGGCACAGACAAACAGAACTAAAATATTTTTGAGCTTAAAGAAGCTCTATTTAAGAGAAGAAAGTTTTGCTTTTCAGCCTGGAGATTGCATGACTGTGACCTGCTTTACTTTGGTGGGAGGACTATAAGATTTTACAAGTTGGATACAGCTGTTCCAAACACCAGTTTGGAGTTTTGATCCCAGTGAAACAGAGCTGGGTTGGACTCTGTGGTGGCTACAACCAGGAGCAGGAGCCCAGGCCTTGGCACTGGTGCAGGAATTTCCCATTCCTCGGTGTGTGTGTGCTGGAATGCTCTCTGCAGAGCCAGCAGGGAGGAGAATTTGCTTCCCGAGCTCAGCAGGTCTCTCAGTGCCACAGCACTTGCAGGGGGCTCTGAGGCAGCACAGGGAATGGGAGATGTGTTGTGTTTGCACAGGGAGTTAAATAAACATCTCACACTGTTATAATTTTCTGCTTTTCCCGCTGTATAAACAGCTGCTGGTAGCTTGTCAATCACCTTCTCCATTGGTGCTACTAATTGCATAGGGAAACATTATAAAACAGCTAAAAAAAGTTTCAAGGCTGATAGCAGAGAAGTCAAAAGGTTCTCAAACATTGTGTTTATCTCCTCTTGAGATAAAGGTTTTTCAGAAGGCCCTGAACCTGGAGGATCAAAGGGAGCATTTTGTTTGTAATGAGTACCCATCAGTGCCTCCTTTAATTACCATTCTTGTTGGTGTCTATTAACAAAAACCCACCAGGCTCTGCAGCAGAAAACATTAATTTACGAGTAATGGACAACGTTGTGTGAAATACATTGCTGGATATAAATCACTCAGTGTTTGAAGACTTAGACCAAAGTCATGTTTAGAATATTCTGTGTTCCTCCCTCCAGCCAATGCTAATTAAAAGCGGTGCTTTGCCACTGTAGTCAGCAGGAGATGTTGAATCCCTTCCTTTGAAAATGAGCCCCTTCCTTGGGCTGCTCCCTTCCAAAGGCTCCCAGCCTCACTTCCAGCTTGGTGTGTCTGGAGAGCTCCTTTGAAATTTGTTCTCCAGAGCCTTTTCATATTTACAGCCCTCAAACCTCCCAAAACTCCTGAGCAAACTCTTACTTTTTAGCATCCCAATGAAGCCTCTCAGCATTGTTTAATCACCTTGGGGTGATTTTATGGATGCTGCTAGTGAGCCCAAACTGACCACTGTGATTAGCAACATTTGAGGTCAGAGCTTTGTTTGTGTGCCTGGTGCTGGATTTGGGCACATATGGCCATGCCAGCATGTGCCAGGCATGTTTCTGGCAGGTTCCTCATGTGAGGATCAGCAATATTGTTGCTCTGAGCAGTCAGAGCTGCTGGAGATGAGCAAGGCTGCTGTCCCTGCCTGGCAAGGATATTTAGCATGTGAGTAGCCTTGGCCAGCTGAACTTTGCTGGGCTGCACTGTGTGCCCAGCAGGCCCTGACCCATGTATTAATAAGTTTAAAAGCTTGTAACAATTTTTAAAAGCTGATCTGTGTTTGTAAGGTTAAGGCTACTCAGTCTGAGCTAGCTGCACTACAGAAGCAGTGAATTACAGTGAAACACTGTGTAATTCCTGCTCTGTCAACAGCTGAATTTGCTGACCAAACCTCTTGTTCAGTCATTACAAGTGGGCAAAGTTTAAGTGCCCTTTGCCCATTCATGAGTCTGTTCTGCAATTCTCCAAAGTCAATCTTTCTCCTGGAGGAGTCTCTATCATTACTCTGTAAATTTGGCAGTATCTGAGCCAGTGTTTAATTTGGAATCTCTGTGAGTGAGCGTTGCCTTCTGTCTGCATTGTTTGTATCTGAGGGCTCTTTTTCAATTCAGAGTGTACAACTCTCTATAACTCTCTCTTCTCTTAGAAATCTCATACAAGATAAACTGTTCTTGCTGGTTTGACTTTTTTAACCAAAACCCCCATTTGGGGCATGTCTGCAAACTGATGAGTGGAATGTTCAGCATTTCTTGTTCTCATTTCCTTTCAAAGCTTAGGAAAGCTAAATCAAGTTTCAAAGCATCCATTTGTTTTCTGACCTCTGTGAGGTGTTTGCCATCTGTGGTAACTCTGGGCACCTCAGAGCAGGGAGATACAAACTCAGGGTCAGCAGAACTGAAGGCAAAGATTTTGTAAGGTTTTTCTGTCTAAATTGGCACTTTATTTCAAAGCACACAGGGAAGAACTGCTGACATGGAACACGTAACGAAATTTCAAAGCCACAAAGAATGTTTTTATCCATTTTTCTTTTATTTGGAAGAAGCATAGTAATTATCTGTCAGGCTAAAACTGAGTTCTGTTCTAAAGGATGATGTTGAGAGTGCTGGATATTTGGAGGGAGAAAAATTAGACTTAGTAGAAGCTCCAAGATGTGTTTCTAATCCAGAAAGCTTTTTCCTATTAATACAATCTCTTGTGCACCATCTTAATTGTTTCATCATTTATCTTCATTAAAAGTTAGCGAGTTACAGAAATTATTACTGTATATCAGGAAATTTTATTTTATGGATACTGCAAACCTTTCAAGAGTTACTTTCCTCTCTAGAAGAGTAAATTACTTTCCTCTGTCTTCTTCATGTACTGGGATGTTTATTGCACTTATGAGAATGCTAAATTCTACATTTCTAAATTTCAGATTGTGATAAATGTCCCTGCCCCTCTGGAGCTTTTGAATAGTATTAACCTTAAAAAAAACCCCAGCAGCCAAACATCAGCATTTAAAGTTTTGCTGGAAAAACAATTCTGTAAAATATTCCTAAATGATTTATGATTAGAGTCTGCTATTATTGAAGTTAATGTACCTTAATGGACTTCATATAGGTGGAAAAAAAGGCATGTACAATGAAGGTTGCCCAAGCATTTTGCATTTGCAAGAAAACTTTTTAGTTTTCTTAACCTCTCATGTCTAAGACATTTTTCCTCAGTTGTTGGAAACAGCACCAAGCAGTTGTTGTCTGTAATTTTATTGAGTTTCAATTTTATTTTATCTTGGAAAAAAAATCTCAACCAAAACAAGCAAGACAGTTTTCAACTCAGAAAGGAAAACAGGTATTTTTATATGCAGCAGGAAGAAGAATGCCCATTTTCTTGCTGTAAAAACAAATTTTGTGCAGCTCACAGTTCAAGGTGTGTAGGAGGACAGCTGAAATTCAGTAACACAGAATTACTCATTGTTAGGAAATGTTTTTATTTGTGTGAAAATTGGTTTTGATTTGGTAGGGGTAGAGGACTTTGTTTAAATAAATAAAATAGTATATTCTGTATGTTTGCTTTATCGGGCAGCGTGAGCTGAGCCTTCTTGAGGGTTCAGTATTTTTATAAGATGAAGGCTCAGGCAAAATCACTTTATTTTCTTCATACATGATATGATATCTGTCCCAAAAGTGTGTCTTGAGTTCTTCTCTTTCAATAATGTAGAATTCTAAAATATAAAATTCTCTATTAAGTGGAGTAAATTCTTCCAATGAAAATGCAAAATGTCAAAGTTAAGTTTACATGAAAACTCAGCTTTTTTCCCCTGTAAGAATGTTCTGTAATTGCACAGCTCCATCCTATTTGTCAGTTGAACCTTCTTAGTTATGTTTTCTTTTGAGAACTCAGCAGAATTAGTGTCCATGAAATTAATTTATATCTTAGAAGCCTTTTAGAAGGTTGCAGGAAAAACTGTTGCCACTGTGTTGCTGTGAAATCATTCTAAGTAATTGTGCTAAATTGTATTAAAAAGCTCCAGGACAGAGAACACTGAGCAGAAGGATAAAGGTCACATTTAATATTTCCTCTGCAATTCAAGTGAGGCAATCTGGCATTGCACGGTCAACTCAAAGGCATCTTTTGCAACCAAATACTTGGGCATGAATACCAGAAGTTATTCCAAGCCATGCTTTGAGGGGTGGTTTGTCCTGGGAACCCATTCCTCCTCATCCTCACTGACCTGGGCTGTGGAGTGGAAGGGAAAGAAAGGAAACACTGCAACACGTGCCTATCTAGAGGATGGAACTGCTTTTGGAAAAGATGCTTCTGACTGAACCAGCAGCACCTTCACTGCTCCCCCACAGTGGCTTTTCTTGGCACATCATTTTCCTGTTTGTAGTTTTCCAGCACAGGTTGAGTTTGGGTGTGATGAGTGCTTTGGATTTTACCTGGACTGCTGAGGAGGAAGGTGGACACCAACCAGAGGCAGCAGGAGGGCAGAGAGTGTGAGACTCTGGGAGCACTGAGAAACCAGGCTGGAATGTGGTGCCTCCTGGAGGAATTTTGGTGATAAAGATTCTGTGTTAGAAACTCAGAGCATTGTGCCTGTGTATCACAGGGCAGAAATCAGCCCAGCACACCCCACTGAAGAGAAGGGATGGGTTGAACATGCAGGTAACACAATGTGTGCTGACTTATGGACCTCTGAGGGCTTTGGATCATAAGACAACATAAATTCCAAAAGCTGTGCAGCTGCTGCAAGACCATGCACTCGTCTGACCTGGAAAGGAAGGGGATGCCAACAGCTGATCATTGCTTTGCTTTCTGAAGGGAAAAGAGGAGCTAGGGGAACAGTGCTGCCTGGAATATTAGAACAGCTAACACGTTCTGGGGTACACTCTCAGCAGTTTGAGAAAGAGATAAAACCAGTGGTGGTTGAGGGTTATAGAGTGAGTCCAAGCTGAAGAGAGAATGTGGCAGAGACGTGGGAATCTGGCCTTCATGGCACAGGAGAGATGGGAATGGACAACTCTGGGGGAACTTGTCAGGGGTCAGAATCCTATTTTGCCATAGAAGGAAGAAAATCTGCAATGTGCTGTAATTGAAAAAGGATTCTGCTGGAGGAGGAGGATGATGATGATAAATGTTCTGTCATATCCCAAGCATTCCAATGGCTGTGTATCACAAACAAATGCCACAATCCACCCAGGCCACTGGATCAAATCCTGATCTGCTGCTGGGACAGCAGGGACAGCCCTGCAGCTCTGGAGAGCAGAATTTCTTATGCTTGGGAAACAACTCTTGAGAATGCATGGCAAAATTGTCCCAAGGCCAGTGCATGGATTAAGTGCAGTTATTAAAAGGCTTGAGAGATTCTCAAGGGTGAGCAAAGTTGGGAAGCTTGTGAGACAGAGAAGGGAAGTGTCCTGCATTTCAGAGTGACACAGGCAGCCGTCAGCTCAGCCTGCCCTGAGACACAGAGAGCACAGGGCTCACAGGGCAGTGTGTGCTGCATGCAGCCTCTGCAGAGGGGTCTCCAGAAAATATTTAATGGAGGGGCATAGAACTAATCTGGAGAAATTGTAAAACTGGGAATCAAACTCCTAAGTTTCAGATTGTTGTATTTTTGTTTTAACGCCCATTCCTACCTTGTTTTTTCTCCTTAATTGCTGTTTCCAATACTGAAGGCAATTATAGTCACAGATTTACTTTTTTATTTGCAAAAAGAGTTTGAATATACACTGTGCATATTAAACAGTCACCACAGTGAATTTTTGACAAAAGAGATGATTGTGGACGTAGTGCAGGGTGTTTTTCAGCTCAGTTGTGTTGGATTAGAGCTTAATATCTTATTTCTTTATGTTTATTTTAAGATTCATTCTTTAATCCCATTTTCATGGAGTAGATTTTCCTTCTTGAAGCTTTTTCTGTTTTCTCTGTCCATCACCTTTGCTGGAGATCTGAACCACAATTTTAATATTTCTGCTTAGACTGACTCTTATTAGTTCAAAGCAGAGCTACATATTTTAAATTGATCAAGGTTTCTGAAGCAATTATAACAACTGCTTTTGGAGGACACAGTTGCAGTTTTCATTTTGATACTATATGAAAGTGTGTTTCTTCAAAGCTACCAATGTAAGCTAGTAAGAGGCAGCTGGTAATTATTCTCTAATAAACAGAGTGAGAAGTACATGAAAAACCTTCGGGGAAACATACACTGCTTGCAGAGCAATTAATAAAAATCTCAGGACACTTAAAAGAAAATTCAGCCTGAGAATATGTATGCATTTGGCTGTGAATTTGAGTCCATTCCAAATTAACAGGTCTGTTGTGATCAAATTTGTTATTTGTTTACCAACACCCTTTCACTTGTTATCATTCAACAGACTTTAGGAGTTTTTATTCTTAATCAACTCTTAATTTTATTTATAAAAGCTTTTCAGCTTCCAATATCTGCTGTCTCCAAATAATCAAAGTTTTGCTATATTAATTCCCTCTCTGTTTTAACTTGTTTTGCTTG
This sequence comes from Zonotrichia albicollis, assembly GCF_047830755.1. Classification (NCBI taxonomy): domain Eukaryota; kingdom Metazoa; phylum Chordata; class Aves; order Passeriformes; family Passerellidae; genus Zonotrichia; species Zonotrichia albicollis. Next base: position 4,342,530 of record NC_133831.1, on the reverse strand, counting down.
TAAATATTTGAGCATGGATAAAACTTCATGGATCTCCATTAATTAACCAAACAGCTCCAAACAACTGGCAAAATTCCTGTCCTTATGAATGATTTGTTTTTGCATTATGCCTCCTGGTTTTCCTGGCATATTATTACCTTTTCTGACTTCATAATGCTAAATCAAAGGTGTTTATTGAAAGCTGAAAAGACAAAAGTGTGACCACTGGGGACCTTGAGAAAAGAGCAGAGGAAGTGTTTATTGCCAAAGAGCCACATTTGTGGTGGCACTCAGGCTGTGAGCACTTTGTGTTTGCAAGGTTAAGGCCGGGTTCAAAAGAAAAACTGGAACTACACCAGGACCTGAGCAGGAGGGAGGCACAGGGAGTTTATCTGAGCACATCTCAGAGTTTATCTGCCTCCCCTGAGTTTCCTTCAGGGTGGCAAAGCCCTGACAAGCTGAAAGGTTGCCCTGTCAAAGCAGCAGGTTTGGCACTTTGGTAGGGCAGACATGGAGTAATTGGGTTGGGTGAAATGTGCTCCAAGAGCAGGAAAAGACAAAGTGAGAGGAGGAAAAGCATAACTCAAACTTCCATAAAATTTATCTTCTCCTTTGGGTGGAAGAATGAAAAGTTTGCTTTGAAGAGTTTATCTCTGTGACATCAGCAAATGTAGGCTGCCATCACCTTTTGAGTGGAGAATTGTTATGAACCTAAGATCTGTTGGGCTTGGACCAAACTCTGGAGTACTTGCTTAAAAGGGTGAAAGATGTTAAAAATGCAGAGTGTGTTCATCCCCTGATAAAACTGCAAGTTGTGGATTTGCCATTAAAAATGAGCCATTGGGATTTTGTCATTTTAATCCAACTCATCCATCTTGTAGCTTTGCTACAGTTTTGTATTAATGTTCTTTTAGGATCACTGTTTGGGGCTGGCTGCCTTGCCAGAGATTATATTGCATTATTTTGTAAGTTATTGTGTCACAAGCACTAAAATTGTGATAAATCAGGAGAGTGTATATTTTTTGGAAAGGTGTTGGATGTCTCCTCATTGAGACACAAGCTTCTCACGTGCTCCTAATTTTCTCCCTGCACCTGATAGCATGAGTGAGACTTCAGACATTGGTACTGGGGAAATAAAAATCAATAAAAGAAGTGTACAGATTTCTCTAGAATTTATTTGGGATACCAAACTGAGATGCACCAGAACACTGTGATTGTGATATCAATGGAGAATATATGGGTACTGTCAGGGAGTGATTTTAGCCTTCCTGAATGCCACAGCCGTGATCTCTAGAGGGACCTTGAGCTGACTGAGTCCCTGAGTAAGTGTTTTATAAGCCAGAATTAAGTGGAAAACTCTGCATTTCTGTCCATTTTGGTTGAGTTTTTGGGTCTCCTTATGAGAGTGTGTTCTCCCGGTGTTTAAACTGGTTTGCCTCAGTTTTGTGTAGGTATGAACACAGCAGGCCCCTGCTGGCTGCATTTCTGGCTGGTGGTGCTTTCTTCTTGGCAAGAGGGAAATGAAGGTTGTTAAACACAGCTGCTGGAGCAGATATAAACTGGTGTGTGCTGGAGCACCATAAATCACGCTGCTCCAAGACAGTAAAACCTGCATTGTGTGGCCCACACACAGCAAACCTCCGTGGTTTTCCCTTTTTCATGCACACCACCCCATTAGAGAACACTTTGTAGTTTATCATGTGCTGATGCTCCTGCACCATGCCAGGTGTGCCAGCACGAAAATCACTGCACCAGGCACAGCAGCACCTTCAGTGCTCTGATTTCTGTCCTTGCTCTGAGAGCTCGATAACCACTTGAGGATTGCTGCACACTCCACTTGGTTTTTGTGATTTCGTTTTATTCTTACAAATGACTAACGTTTTAAAAGAAACTGATAAAAAGCCTGCTCTCTGCTGATACGGCAGTGGCGTTTGCTGTTGCACCGGGTGTTGGGTAGCGGAGAGCATTCTGTTACTAATGGTTTAAGTCATGACTAATGCTATGTGCCAACAACAGAGATACAGATTCAAATTTAAATGAACTACCCAGGCAGTGTTTTACAGGATGTGTTTCTTGTTGGCAATTTGTTGTTCCTGACAACCTCGGATCCTCAGGCCGTTGTTACACCCGCCGCTGGGATTAGAACGCACACAGCCTGAGCTTATAAATGTTTCAAAACTGCTGCGATGGAGCAGCAGAATTTTAAAATGTAATCAGATGTTCTTTTGAAAGTGGCTAATGTGAAAGAAACCTGATTTGGTGGGGCTTGATTTTAGTTTTGAAGCAGCATCTTTTTTTATATTTCAGTATGTTTTTCTGATGCTGCTTCTGACAATATTCGAACTTCTCTTGTCCACCAGAAATGAAAAAGCAAAGACAAAGCTGGAAAGCTACTGGAAGAAAAGTTTTAGGTGCTAGAAGATTCTTCTGCTTCAGGTCCATAAAGGAGTAGATTTTTGTGGGATTGATTTCTTTGAGACAGACGTGCTTACAACCCTTCCTCACAGCATCATTTCATTATTGAAGGCTTTCTTCTTGATTATATTACAGAAGGATTCAGTGTTTCTCATTGGACTTTAATAACAAAGAAGCCTGTTTTGAACTTTAGAAAGCAGGGTTTCGTCAGTCTGGCTTTTTATTTAGTCTTTTTTTTATTAGAGCAATCCTTTATAACAAGATTAGCACATGGAAGGTGGCTGAGATCTGCTCCACAGGGGCCTTCACCTTTATCACATCAGTGCTTCAAAAGTTCCCGACAGCTGCTCACAAACCCCTTTGTGAAGTGCAGCCTATTTCCTTATCTTCCTGTGGAAAGGCTTCCCAAGTGTCTGTCCACAGGCATTCAATTCCACATCTCCAAATTAAAACCTGCTCTAAAGGAATACACGATAGACCGGTGCTCTTTTGTCTCCTGCATCAGCTCCTGAAGTGAGATTAAGGTAAAAGGTATTTTTATACAAAATGACGTCTCTGTTCCTTATCTCTGTGTTTATCTAAAATGTCAGAGTCAAATGTATCAGACATGAACGCTTTGTGGAAGCAGAACAAACAGTTTATCAATCTGGTTATGATTGCAAGAAATCCTTTGATCCTCCTGATGCTGCTGCTTCCTTTAATACCCAATCTGATTGATAACAAAGTTTTTGCATTTAGGAGTTAAATGTTTGACTTGCTGGTTTGGAATAATACCATGGCATAGAGTTGTGTCATGATTATAGCTTTTGTTTATCCAAGTGTTTTAAACAATATAATTATACATTAAGTTAATAGTCCAATGTGTCATGGAACTAAAACATCATTATTAGTGTGATTATTGCAAAAATCCCACAAATTTGTAATATTTACAACCTTATTCAATTATTTTTTTCCACGGAGAAGCTGTCCTTTCTTTTGGTAGACAAAAAAAGCTCAACCTCCTGATCTTATTAAAATGGCATAAGTGAAACATATGACCCTGAAATATGAACTGTTTCTAACTATTCCAATTTGATCTAATGCATTATTCAGAATCATGCTTCTTTTTCTAATAATTATTAAGAATATTTTATTTTCTAATTGAAATACTGGTTTGGGGCTTGCTCTGTCAAAATAATCAGAATAAGAAAGTTTTCTTTCAATATTTTATGCTTTTTTTCCTATATTTTTATTTCTGCACATAAAAAGGCTTAGGACAGAATCAGCCATTCTTGAATTATTGTTTCCTTTCTATTGTGGTGAACTCATTTCACACACATCGTTCCCTACCAAAACATGTTCATTGTGAGGAATGTCCCTAACTTGTCAGGGTGTGGTGGCATTGCAATGATTGCAGTTGTTCTCTACTTTTAGAGCTCTTGGATAATTCCTACACAGGCTTCCATCTGTATTCATGTTTTTAGGATTCTAATCCTGTTCTTTTGGAAAATATTGCAAAGTCCACTTAAATTCTTTGAAGTCAAGAATAAGGTGACTCCTCAGGATTGGGTAATGGGAATTTGCTGAATTCCTCTTAACCTGATGTCTTGCACAGTGATCTCTGACAAAATGCACTCAAAGAATGCAAGTTCTTGTTTTCACAGCTATTACTTCAAATTTGATCTGTCCCACATCTTGTTTGGAAGGTCACTAAGTGAAACAAGATTTTCTGTCAAGAAACAAGATTTTCTGTCAGTGTCAGGCTCTGCTCTGTAACTCCCATGGGCCCCATCCTGAGTGCCTTGGAACCGTGAAAAACACAAATTGCACTGCATGAAACAAGAACCCCAGTCATGTTCAGCTCTGCACCCTCAGGCTGCTGAGCCCTGCCAGCCTGGATGGGACTCTCTGTGGCACTGGGAGGGTTGGATGAAATGTGATTTATCCCTCACATTTAGAAGGGAGCAATTCATTACCAAAGCGTGATTTAATTCATTAGTGTCATTACAGCAGAGGATAATTTGCTTATTAGAGCTCAGAGAAGCACTGACAGTGCTCACCTTTTTTCCCAGAACAGGACTGGTGGTGAGCCAGCCCAATACTCTTTATCTTGGTGTGCAGTACCTGACTCCTGCTGTGGCATGAGAAATCTGCTGGTAATTTTAGTGATGAATGGAGGATTTCTGTACAACACACCTTTTGGAAGCCTCATGCTCTCATGAATTCTGTTTTATTTGCAAACAGAATTGGTTGTGGATTTCTATGGACTCACAACAGCGCATAAGATACACTAAAATCTGTTTAACCTCCACGTGGATCTACCTGAGCCATTAATTTTCTGTGTGCCTCAGTGCAGGGGGATCTGTTCGCGCGTGCTGAGCCCTAGCTGGAATAATCACATCAATTAATTGCTCATAACAGAGAAGTACATTAGTCAATAAACACTTTTTGTGTGTAATTAAATGGCAAACTGAAGGTGAGGGATTTAGTAATGCCTAGGAATATTTGTGAACATGCTGCAAATCGTTGTGTTTATCTCCTCCTGGATGGTGAGAAAAAGGGACACTCTGGGTTCCACAAGGTAAAAATAATGTTGCCTTGGAGCACTTTCTTCTTGCTAGTTGTTCCACTATTAAGAATTGGATTGGTGTCCAAAGGCTTTATAATTATAAAAATAAAACAAAGGGTTTCTTCTCCCCACCAAAAAACCAAAACACACTCTCCCATCTAGAAAGGGAAATAGGAAACTTTGAATTTTTTCAACATGATCTCTTAATGCACTGGGTTTATTCCTGGCAGATACAGCTTAACCTTCAAATTTGTACAACACAGTGTCATTATGTATTTGTAGACCTCAGAGTTAAGCAGATATGAATTTATTTGAAAATAAATAAACAGGCAAGAGATGAGAGGAATCTTTCACCAAAGCTGTTTTCCACATGTTTCAGACTGCTTGTGTTAAAAGCTCTGCTCTAATACCCAACCTTTAATGCAATATTCAGGGGAAAAAAACTCCTAATCTGTATCAGGATACAAAAAAAAGCCCCACCTTAAACCCACATAACAGCTCTATGGTAATTTGTTTTCCTGCAGGTAGTACCTTACTGTTTAGATGTGATTCTGAGGAAATTTATGATCTCATGTAAGGAAAAAAAAAAGTGTATTTTTTTCCTCCATCATTAGACTTTCCTCTAAGAACGCCTCATTATAAGTTTGGCAGCACAGCAGGATTTATAATATTGAATACATTGTGTCAGCTCTCTTGTTTGCAGGGGGATAAAGTTCCATTATTCAGAGCTTTGCTTCAAATCCGTCCATTGTAGTGCAATTAAACACAACCCTTTTTTTAGGACTAAACCTCATGCTTCAAGAAAATAAGCTTTCAAGATGAAGTGTGTAGGGTTTATGTCTTACAGGTAAAAGCCCTGTGGAGCACACCAGGTCTGAGTGCAGCTGGGCTGAGGTTGGACATAATCTCTGCTCATTTGGGCTCTTTATTTTGTGCCCTGGCCAAGGACCATGCTCAGGCTGCAGAAAACACCTTGACTGCCTGGACTGGAAGGATATTTTGTTTTCTTCTTTTTGTATTTAAATATCCCACTAAAAACATGAGCTGGGTTTTATGATGTAAATAAGTGTTAGTGAGGTGAATTATGCCAGGGAACTCCAGCTATTTACTTGGAACTTGTGGAAATATAAAGGATGATGTTGAAGGGGATAGAAGGGACTTGTAGGTCTTTGTGTTTTCTATTTTTCTTTACTTTATTGAGGACACAAACAACCATGGTGTGTGCCTGTAGGGCTCTCAGTAGAGTCATGTGCCCCAGGAGGCCTGCAAGGATTTGGGCAGTGCATGAAGGGGATATGGGATTGTTATTTGTTTTCTTTTAAATTGGGATTAGTCACCTCAGAGGAAAAATCTTTATATTGACTGAAGTTTCTGGTTTGGTCTGGTTTTTTTAAATTTTTTTTTCATCATTAGATTAAACAAGAGGATGAACCTCAGACAGAAATGGTTCATGTCTCACCCAGAGCTGGAAAGTTTGGTTCTACTTGTTCTCACTCAACTCAAACTAAAACCTCACAGTTCCATTTTGGATTTATTTGAATATCACCGTCTTTAGACACTGTATATCTACATGGATGCTGTTTTCTTGTTGATGTGGAATTTGCAGTCTTAGTAGTTCTGTGATTTCTGGAAGGGGGCTGACTAGGTTCTATGATATCCAGAACACTGAATTTCAAATTCAAGGAATCTGAATTTTTGTAAGTATGTCTTTAAAACCCCACATCCCCGAGCTATGAGAACCTACATTTTATTTCTTCTTGTTTGAAAAGAAACAAGTTCTGCAGTATTACAGAAACTAGAAAAAGTATAAATATTCCATCTCACAAGTCCTTTGCCTAATGCAAGTCCCAGAACTCGGGTCGAAAGCCCATCTGTCACCACACAGGGCTAAAAACAAGGCAGAAATAAGAATATTCACATTCTCATAATGGAGTTTTGGAGTGCAGTGGGAAAAGAGCCATTTTCTGCATTGTGGTTCTGGTGTTATTTATTGCATTAGTATTTTTTATATTCAGTTCAGATGACCTTTTGCTTTTGTTGTATTTTAAAATATATACCTCAGATATTGTATCAAGTGCTATGAACGAGTGCTGGAAAATCTAGTTCCTGCTGTATTATATTGCCTTGATTTCATAAATTCCACTCATAGTTCAAAAATATGAAGAAAGATGTTGGTTTTCTTGAAGAAGGCAATTTGGGGAATTCTTTTTGTTGATTTTCCTTCACTAATGTTCTTGCTGCAAGGGAATTTTCTGAGTTGGAGGGTTTACAGATTGCCAGGACAGTAATAAAACAGATGTTCATATAGATTTCAAAACCTCCCCAAATTAGACTTTCTCCTTACAACATCCCTGATGTTTCAGCTCTGCTGGGTTGGAGTTTGCAGTTATTTAGAGCCCAAACTGCACCACACTTGCAGGCTCCCAGCCTAAAGCTTTCTAACAAGTTTAGTCTGTTGTTAACCAGCTGAGTGTATTATTTACAACCAGAACATCAGTTAAGATAAAGACTCCACTGCTCTGTGCCCTGCCTGGAAGGGGTTTCAGCCTAATTACAGAGTCAAGTAGGTTTTGCAAACATGCAATAAGCCACAGGACAGCTCTGTGGGTGCCCAATCGGTTCTGGGTCACTTATTTGTGAGTTACTACCAAGCTTTCCCCTCAATTCTCAGTGCACCAACTTCTGTTATTCATAGAGGACTAGATCTGCTTTTGTGAGGAACGAAATGAGAGTGCCCCCTCCCCTTTTTTCCATTACTGCTGCTGATTCTTCTGTGAAAGACCCTAAATAATTCCTTTCTCCGCTGAAAGCTGCCCTTTTCTTGTGTTTGTACAGAGCTCTCAGGTCCCACCTTTTGTTTTCCCTTAGCCCAGCTGGATCAGTCTGGCTCTCTCTGTCATTACCTCAGATCAATATTTCTCACCCTCTGATTATTTGTACTTCACTCCAGTGCCTCGTCGATGCCTTTCTGCAGGGCAGTGCAATATTGCAGATGCCATCAGGGCTGTGAAAGACATCAGTGCTGCTCCCTGTGCCAGGGAGTGATGTCACTGCAGGTGTCCCAAGCACCTCTCCCCTGTCCCTGTGCCAGGCTGGGCTGTGTTTGTAGCCATGATGTTTTCTGAAAAATCCTTTCCTTAAGATTTTTCCTCCTGAGAAGCTGAGAAGCCTCAGGAATAAAGTGTAAACAATGATTATCTGCTGCTGTGGAATGCAACAGGTGCATCTGGGACTGGTCGCATGTGGTTGTTTTTAATTAATGGCCAATCACAGTCAGCTGGCTCGGACAGAGACTCCGAGTCTCAAACCTTTGTTATCATTCTTTCCTTTTCTATTCTTAGCTAGCCTTCTGAGGAAATCCTTTCTTCTATTCTTTTAGTATAGTTTTAATATAATATATATCATAAAATAATAAATCAAACCTTGTGAAACATGGAGTCAGATCCTCGTCCCTTCCCTCATTCTGGGACCCCTGTGAACACCACAGTGTGTTCTCCCCCTGTGCTGGCTCCATTCTGGACACTTTCCTGTAACCACCGAGCAGCTTGTTAGGAGAGAGTTTTATTTGCATTTATGCATCACTACCCGATGAATAAACATTCTTCAGGAAACAGAGACCTTGCCTAAATTCTGCTTGGAATAATGGAAGGAATTCCCTTTGACTTCAGAGGCATTTCAGTCAGGCCCCCACTGAAACATTTCAGGTATCGTTGTCAAGTAATTGTTCTGTAAATCGTTGTCGTTCTCTTGGTAGCAGTTGCTGTTTCATCTTGGATTAAGATGCATATTTTAGGTCTAACACGTTCAAATTTCAAAAACAACATGTACAGAAGTTACATCTATTCTTGACTTCTGTTTTTGCTATTGAATATAACACAGTCAGAAAAATGAATTTACACTTCATCCTTGGGTAAGAAGTTTTTCCAGACAAGTCATTATTTCAGGGTTCTTCAAAGATCAAAGACAAGGAAGGAGTTGGGGAAGAGTGAAGGAGATTTTTTTTGTCAAAATGTAGGTTTTGTTTTGAAAGACAGGAGAGAGAAAAAGAATTTCTCAATTGTGATTTTAGAATATATAATTAAGGAAAAGTTTATTAGTGACCCCCTGACAGGGTTGGTATTGTTTCCATTTCTGTCAGGTGCTCATCTGATACAGGACCCTACCTTTTTTGCCAAAGTGTTTCTTGAAATAATTTGGTGGCCAACCTGATGCTAAAGAAAGCAGGATCTTATATAAAGCTGACCTAGTTAATGTTGTTTATTGTCATGAATAGCTGATGAAATCCAGCAGAAAATTGCAAAGTGTGTAGGGTTTGTGATGGAATAAATAAAATGGAGAAAGTTTCATTGTGGAAGTTCCCATGGCAGAAACACTGCTTTTTAATTAAGGGAATTACAAATTGGAAAGCCAGATAAGGATGACAGGGTACCCAACAAACTAAACTGAGCAGAGACTCACCTCTGTTTGCATAAATGAGTGCCTGTAAGAGAATGAGACAATAAAATTGGAAGGCTGGATCCTTGGCTTGGAATGAGTGCTTAATCCATCATTTAACTCACCAGAACACCCAGGCTAATGAGCAGGCCTTTTCAGATTGTATTTAATGTTAAATGTGTGCTCGAGTGCCTCACTCCCTGTTAAATATTCACTGCATGGTCAGATCCTCTGACTTCAGGATTATTAGTGAGTTGTCAAAACACAAGAGTTTGGGTGTTCTGTTAAATTGGGCAAATGATGCTTGGTTGCCTTGTAGAGGATCAGGGCCAAATCTGGCATTTCACTTGCTAAAGCAGCACGTGATACTGCAGTGAGTGTGGGACACCTTTCTTGGTGCTTCTGGGACAAGTTTGTATTCCACCAAATTTTCAATTCCATCAATGTATCTATTTCACTTTCTGTTGGGGAATTATTGGGTCAAAACAGTTTGTAATAATTTTTCTCCTGCTCCATTTGTGAGGAATTTTCTAGCGAAAAGGAGGAGGTTTTTATTTTGTAATTTATTTAAAAGAATATTTTACAATTAAATTTGTTGCATGTATAGAAATAAGAGGAAAAAGTTTCACTTATACTTGCAGGAATCTCAGAGTGTAAGGAAGCTCTGAATAAGTTTCTTATTCTCTCCTCTCTAACACCACCTCCAAACCAGGTGGTTTGTGGTCCTTTTGCTTGACTCTGAAAATTCTGTTAGGCACAGCACAGAATAAATAACAGAGCCCTTCTGGCTCCCAGCATCGTTTTTCCCTCAGCCAGGTGGAAAGAACATTTCTGGGCTATAATTTGTTTTGGTGCTATAATTGTTGTTCTCAATAAATAAAGTAATTTCAGAGTGACTAAGGAGGCATGTCGTGCAACAAATACACCATGAATGCACAGGGGATAATTATCTTAATTGTGTTATCCTTTATTTAGCTGGATGAATGGCGAGGGATCCTGGGTTTAGTGGAGAGGTTCAAGAAGAGCAGGATCATTTTTACCTCACTGTGAGCATTTGTGTTTGTGGGGCTCTGCTCAGAGATCGATATTTGTGATGTCCATGAGGGTAAGGGAGAGGTACCAGAGCACAGACCACGCTTCCTTGTGCTCCAGATGAGAGGAGAAGCAGCTCTGATCCCTTCCCAGATTAATTCAAAGTCCAAGTCCCCACTCATCAATGGCTGAGACTTTTTCTCATCCTGTTTTAAATGGTGCATGTGGGTAAATGCCCCTGAAGGCAGCGGAGGTGCTGGATTCAGCAAAGTCATGGCAATAGACTGACAGAGTCAAATGGAATAGCAAAACCATGAATCTTGGTCATTGTGGTTTTCCTTTTCATTTTTATCTCTCTCTGATTCAGAAGCTCAGAAAATCTGTTATCTCAATAGAGATCTGCATCATCTCTTTGAATCAGAATATAAAAGAAGCAGGACTGTGCTGCTGTTGAATAATTCTAATATAACATTGTATTGACTAGTTGTGTTTAATTAAAATAGAGTTTTGTATCTGAGATGTGTAGTGCAGATAACCTTGTTCAAGGGTGTAATTTCACATTAAAATAAGAACCAGAGATGTGAAACCTCCCAATAGTGAATCAATAATCAATCAGGAACACTTCTTAATTAGGTCCCAATCAGTTCTAATCATTGTATCATGTACTGTAAAACCATTTAGTCTACAGAAGGCTTTGCTCTCTCTTTCAAACTGTGACTTGTAGTATCACGGAATGCATTTAAAAAGTGATGTCAGATGCTAGGACAGTTGAGAGATATTACTGGAGAAGAAGAAAATTAACCCTAATATTTTCTAATCTAATTAATTTTGTATTTGTATTTTCTTTGTACCTTAGCTTAAATATACAGAATTTCTGTTTTAAAGTGAACTATGGTGCAAGCCTTGACTAAGAATGTTGGTATGATTTTGAAAATATCATCATGGGTTTTTTTACTCTGATTAGTGTCTTCCATTACATGGAGAGGCCAATAATTATTTCTGGTTTCAGTAATTAACATACTCTGGAGAGGACTCAAGACTTACATATCCACAGAGAACCCCTATGGCCACTTCATTCTACCCCCTGTACTTATGGCTCAGGTGGTTTCCCTGAACTGGCTCTTCTGAGCAGTTCTATGGGGAGAAAACCAGAAGAAAATGAAATAAAAAATTGACCAGTATTGGAGAACTGAGAAGAAATTAAATTTCACCCTTTGCAAATAGTACTTTATTTTATCTTTTGAAGCAAAGTGGGGTGTCCCTCATGCTCCCTGTTTTCCTTGATTGCAGTGTGTGGTCAGATTGACCTGCTATATTGGCAGCAGATGAAGTTGAACACCAGGGAGCAGAACTCAGGCTCCTGGGCTGTTCTGACCACAGGCAGACTCCTAAAGCCAGGTCAGATCAAATCAACATGTAAGCTAGCAGCCCCAGTGGCAGCTTCAGGTAAAGCTTTTGGAAAAGGCAGCTTTTACTCACTGGTAATTTGGTTTAGAAGCAAATGTTCTTGCCTGCTGACATCCAAATAATACCATTGCTTCTGTTCTCATCCTTCTGGGGAGCAGACAAATGCTTTCCATCAGCTTTTAAAAGCCAAATTTTCAGCTGAAATGAATCAGGATGTGTCTATAATAATCAGTGTTGTTCTGAGATACATCAGTTGGCACTAAATACAGCAGGCATGCAGAAGCCTTTTGTTTCCAGCAGAACTTCCCTGTTGAATTAAACAGAGACTTCTGCTTTAAAAAATCAATATCACAGCATACCTCACTGACATTATTTTAAAACACAAATGATTTTTAGTTCCAGATCTATATACCAAAATAGATTTCCTTTGCATTTTTTCCCATTTACTCATAGCATTAAGGAAGTTGTATTTCCATAAATATTTTGGAGTTATGTTCAGTTCCACGTGCAAGAGTTAAAGTGGAGGATTTGTAGCAGGTTTTTGTTGTTATTTGGTTGCTTAATAGAAGGACACAGTAAAAACACAGTTCTGAAAGAATCATTTAATGTTTTTCAGGTGTGCTGTATTGTACTGCACATATTCAAACTCAGGTGTAGGCCAGGTTCCTCTCAGCTGTACTTAGCAAACTCTGGAATAATTCTATATTTACATGTACTGTGTCCCTCTTCAGAAAAACACTTTGAATTTCCATTGACATCACCAGGGACATTTCAATTGATGTCATTGGCAATGTCCACACATTCTTTGCAGGTGAAACTGTTTTGAGTCCATTCAATTTCAGCTGAGAACCTGTTCCAGGTACTGAATGTATGACCAAGATGAATTAAAGCAGTTAGTGATGATTTTCTTTTCATGTGCATTGGTTTGGTCAGGTTAATCTAAAGAGGATTAACTAATATTATATGTCCTTTTCTAAGGAAAAAGAGATAGGATTTCTTCTGAAATCCTATGTAATCCTCCTCATATGCCAGTAAGGTGAATTAAGTTCACACTGATTTATTTCAGCTGGATATATCCCAGATGTTCTTCCAGGTTTCTCATTGGGAGTTTCTTGTATTTCATACATTTCTGTATTTCATACTGTGCAGGACATGCAGATTTCAAGAATTACATAGAAATACCTTGATGTGCTGGATGTTTAGCTGATGAGGTCCAGTAAGACTGAATTCCTCCCTGGTCAGAGCTCCCACTTGAGTGTACTTTGGGTTTCCATCAAAATCCTGGAGACTTCTGAGGAAGTACTCAGATCATAGGAACAACAAAACATGAACAATTTAAATTTTCCTGAAAAGTCTGTTTCTCCAGGGAGCCACATGCTCTTTTTGCTCCATCTACTGCAAATCTTAGCTGGTTTGGCTTTGATTCTCTGAGCTTCTCCTGCTGTGCACATTTTGACAAACAAGAACTTCCCTTCCCAAGGGTGCAGAGGAGTCACAGCCAGAACCTGCCACCCTCATTCTCATTTCCAGGCAGGTTGCACTTACAGGAAATGCTGTACCTGACATGTTAATGACATGGAATCCATTGCATTCTGATAATCCATCTCTTTTGAGCAGAGGAGAAATTATATGTAAGAGCAGAAAAGAGCCAGGGCTTTTCAAAAATTGCAGGCCTATTGTGAGACTTTTAAACAGACAATTCTGTCTAGGAACCTGTTTTTTCACTATTTCAAAATGAGCCTGAAAATAATTTAAAGCACAAAACTTGCATTAAAAAAACTAAACCCAAAATCAAATGCACATTTATTTTTGCTAGGATTATACGATCAAAGCCAGTGAGAGAAAAATACTTTAAAAAGGCATAACTTGTACAAGACTTCAAGGCTAATTTAATTTCCTCTCCCTGTCAAATGGTGTACTTCCAGTGGCATAAAAAAGTCAGGAAAAGATGTCAAATTTTTAAAACTTCTTCCACTTTCTAAAAATACTGAAAATTACTTTTATTGTTATAGTGTTTCAGTGGTTTATGTATGTTTAAAAAATTGTGTTCATATGCTTATTTTTTCACTGGTATTGTATAAGTTGACGAAGACAGTATTGCAGTAGCCATTAACTGTGTCTCACATACACACATTTCAATGCAAACACAAAATTCCAGACTTTCTATTTGCCATTTGCTGTCCCCACTTCCATTTCCACCTCCCTAATGCATTGTCTGTATGCCAGAACACATTCTGGAATTAAATGGGACAAGGAAAAGGCAGCACAATAGAAATTGCAGGTTATTGCAATTTAAAGATATTCGATGCTGAATGAAATTTGAAAGTCTGTCATTTGGCTAGTAACAGCAGGAGAGACAACTTTAAAAGGAATTGAGAGAAAGAAATTTTTAGCGAAGGTTTGGGGCGGGGGTAAAAGCACCTAATGCAGGAGAGAGGAAAAGTGGTGCAGGATGAGAGTAGCTCCAACTGTGGGGAAACAAAGCTTTGGAACAAACATTTCTGGAAGAGGTCAGAGAGATGTACCAGGAGAAAGCTGGAAAAGAACAAAAGCTGTGTTCATGGAGTGAGACATGCAGTGTGGTATGGAGAGGCACAGGGAAAATCTGCATGAATCCTGAGTTGGATGAGATTGGAAGAACATCCCTGCATTATGACTGAAGGTACTTGTGGAGCTTGAAGACCATTGTGGTTTTCATCTCCCTCTGGCTGCTCTGTCACCTGGACAGGTTTGCCAGAGCACAAGAACCAATTAGGAAAATGGGATCAAACGCAAAAAATATAGACCAGGAGCAGATTTATATTTTTTATTTCATTATTTTCTTTTCTCCCCCACTGCAAAGTAAACCAGAACAATATATTGTGCTAGATAATGCCAAGCTAATAGTCTGTCTCTGAACAGAATGTTCCACTATCATTCTATCATTCTTCTGTTAATAGTTATGGGAGATTTAGCAAAAAAAAAAAAAAAAAAAAACCCAAAAACCTAGTTACTGAATTGGAGATAAAAAAGTCAACATTTTTTAGAGTTTTCTAGTAATTGAGGTGCATTTTAACACCTACCAAACAGGAGATAGTAACTGAAAGCACCTTGCAAGCTGACATTTGTTTTGCTATTTAATTCTCCAAAATCACAAACTCAGAGTTCCTAGACAAAGGAGTTCTTTTGGGAATTGTGGCTGGGACAGCTGGGTGAAAAAGGAGCAAATGCTGCTTGGAGCTCTATTTACTAGGGCTGAGCACCAGAAAATGTCACTTTACTTCTAGAAAGTAGCGTTTGCTACAGTGTGAGAGCAAGGCTGGGTTTGGGGGCAATGGAAGGAAATCAGTTTCAATATGGCCTTGCACATGTGTAAGGTTTACACAGTTTCCCTCAAACCTCATAGGAAAGACTTTGGAGCTTCTGAGCCTTATATTTGTATTCAGACAACTGCCCAGAGTTACAAAGCGGCTCAATAGCTACTGTTATGTCTGCTACAAAATATAGTTTTAGCAGTGCTGACACCTACATTGTATTCAGTATTCTCTGGTGTGTCTTGGGCTGTATGTTATTTTCATTCTGCTTTAATCATGGAGCCTCAGAGAGGAATTGTTAGTCTAATGAGCTCTCTATCCTTGTATAGGCTGATTAATGCTGCCAGGGCAGTTTGTTTGTGTTATAGTAAAGATCTCCATGCTCTGATCTCTGCTGTGGTGTTTTTAGTGCTCCCTGGCTGGTGATAAAAAGGCCAACTGCTCAACAGCTGCATTCACTGCTGCTCCTCTCTGCTGCTGCTCTTCCTTCAGGGATGCAGCAGGGGCTGCAGGTCCTGGGGCTCCTCAGCCACAGAGAGCCTGTGCTAGACAGGCTGTGGATGCTGGGCATTCAGCTTTGCCACAGGAAACCATCTTCCTAATTTGTTCTTGATTTGCTTGCAGTGGTGGGTTCCTCTTACGTATCTTTTGATGTTGTAACCATTTCTGAAAGTAAAAAAAGCAGATATTGTTGGGTTTTGGTTTTGTTTGTTTATTTGTTTGTTTGTTGTTTTTGTTTTTGTCCTGCCTTTATCTAGATTGGGGAATGCCCTGTCTATTTGCAGAAAGCATTAAGGGAGGCTTCTCATGAGCTCTGTGACTGAGTGCCTGTGCAGTGTGAGAAGCCAGGCCCTGTTCCCTGCAGGCTGTCAGAAAGGGATTCTCTGGAGTGGCCATTCCACCCATCCCTCCAGCAGCTCTTGTCCAGCTCCCATTATCCCACAGGACTCTGCTCCCAGCCTCTGGGTCTCCTGTACCCTCCCACCTCTGCCAAGGAACTTTCTTCCTTGGATAACACAAATCCCCAGGGAATGGCAGTGAGAAAAGCCAGAGCTGCTCCCTGGTGAGAGCTCAGCAGGGACCCTCGAGGGCTGCCTTGGGAGCTGTCCCTGGTGTGCCGCTCATTTTGCAGGAAAGGTCCAGGTAAAGGCCAAGGTAACATCAAAGGGGTTTGAGCAAATGACCACAAAACAAGGAAAGACTTTAAAGCTTTTGTGATTCTTTGCTGTCTCAAATCTGTGTGCTCAAGTGGTCCAGCTGCTCCTGAAAACGCCAGGAGAAGGATGGTGTCAGACATCATTGGATCCATTCTTGAGCTGGCTTTTTAGGGAATGCTCAACTGCCACACTTGCATCTCTGTGTACATCAGGTTTAGGCGTGACAAAAAAGAGTAGGAATTTGGAATTTTCCCGGACGTATAATTTTTTTTTTTTTTTTTTTGCCTTTTGATTCCTGTGGATGTAAAATAATTTCTTCACCGGAAAAGCTTTAAATCCGAGTTTGTACGATGTCCATGATTTTGGACCTTGTAGGATGCTCAGGACAGAAAATGTGCTCAGTGGACCTTTGTGAATATTTTCATCATAGTTTTGGAGGGTGGGAGTGTACAATTTTTCTTGTACTTGTATTTTGACTTCTGCTTCAAAAGGTCCTCAAGAATGTTGTGGCAAATGTGTAAACAATTCCCAGGATTTCCAAGATTAACTGCCCCATAGGCTGCCTTTCAGAAGAAATACTTTGCCTCAGCAAGTGCTGCCATTCAGGCATGTCTTGGTTTGAATTTAAATAGCTCTAAAACACTGAGCTCTACCTCTGTTTTGTCTAATACAAATGTAGGAGGCTTTAAAGACTGGCCACTGGAGCAATCTCATTTTCATAAAATACCTTCAATTCTCTTTCTGCTGAGCGCTGTCTGTTTCAGGATTGCAGCCCTGGGAATCTACTTAGCAAATACTGAATGGAATAATGGCTGCATTCAAGCACTACACGGCAGTGCCAGCTCCTTTTCTGTTTGTTTGTTTGTTTTGTTTGGGCTTTTTGGAGCAGGATGGGATTCATTAGTGGTTCTCAGGCATTTCAAGCCATTCCTGTGTTAGGTTTTGCAGATTTTCTCCCCACTTGGGGACTAGGCTGCAGATCTGGCGCAGTGGCTCAATGTGGCCATGCTGCATCTCTATTTTTATGAAATGTACTCCTTTTATTTTTAAATCCTGGCTATTGGAGGTCTTTGTTCAGAAGCCCACAAATACTACAGTTCTGCCTAACTTCAGCTGAAGGCGTTGGAATTCTTTAAAAGATGGGGAGTTTAACAAGAATTTTTCCTTTAAATTGTTTGCCTAATTTTCTCTTAGTTTGGTTCTGTTCTGGAGATTTTATAGACCCAAGTGTTGTGTGCTTTCTGCCAGAATCTAAGGGGGTTTAATGAGTTTGTTTGGAATAGCTGCTTTGGAATCCATAATGGAAGCCTCAGAAGTATCTCAAAATTTTGTCCTTGGCACTATTTAGTACCCGAGAGTAGAGACCATCACAACTCCACACTCAGCTCCTTAGAAAACTAATTTTTCTGCTCCTTAACACCAAGATATACTGTAAATGATTTTTTTCCCCTCTGGATTCTCATGTATTTGTAAATCTGCTAAGCTTTTTATATTTCAAGTTGTTCTAGAGATGGGAAAACAAACAAATAGAAAAAAAAACCCAAAGCATTTGAAATGAAATTTACAGTGGAATGAAATTGAATTGTTTGTAGTAACTTATAGGTTTCTATAAGGAGTAAAAGTGGAGAAAGTTCCCTCATAAACAGGTCTGTATCTGTTTTTTAGGCTAAGCTAGGGAATGGCATTGTGTGTTCCTGCTATTCCTGTGGTTGATCACACAAGCAGATCAGCCTTTTGATCATTGCAAATTCCTTGCACTGAAAAAAGGACCTTTTAAAAAAATATATATTGGGATGTAACATAATTTCAAGGCTTAATGAGAAAGGAAAGTCTGGCTGGAGAGTGACAATTTTGCTTGATAAAATGAAGCATTCATGGGGAGAAGCATTGATGGAAAACACAGGGGATTTTTGTTGGGTTTTCCCTTTGTGTTTTTTTTTCTCTTTAACCTCAGAAAGGTAAAGATCTTTCCTCAATAGGAAACCGTGGGTAGGAAAGTGGGGCAGAGCAGCTCCTCCAGGTGTTCTCTTGCTCCTCTGTCTCCCAGCAGCATCAACACCACTCAACATCACTGAGGCAAAACTGATCAGCACTTTTCTACTACAAAACAAAACCCAGTGTATTTATGATCTTCCCCACTACCTCTCCCTTCATTTGGCAGCATCTCTTGGTCACTTTCAGCTTAAATATCTATAGCAGAATAATAATGTTCATAAAGGGAGCTGTTAGTAGTTTCTTATTTATAGATATTTGTGCTACTTTTTGCTGAATGTTGACTTTTATGCTGTTCTGTACCAATGTATTTTATGGAATTATTGCTTGGGACAGAATGAAATTAACTATTCAAATATTTGATTTTGTTTTCTTGCTCTACTCTATAACACTCATCTCCCCAAAGACAGAATTGTTCTTCTTCCAAGATTAAAAAAGTCAGATGGAGTGATTTATTTGTCCTAGTTGTATCTTTTTTTCAGCAACAGGAAGAGAAAAGCTGGGAATCCCAACGTTCATGTTCTTGGTGTTAAGAGAATGATTTACCTGGCAAAGGGCAGGAGGATCTGACCCCGAGGTCATTTCCTTGCTTTAGGGAATCAAAATTTGGCAGACCATGACAGAAAGTGTGTAAGGGCCAAAACTGGCTCTTGGGACTGGGGGGGGGATTTGTGAGTGCTCCAGCCTGGTAATGTGATTCCTTATGAGCTCCTGAGCTATTCCTTTGACTTATTTTCTGTTTCCATAATCCTGAAGTTTCTTTCTGTTTTCCCTAAACTGTCTCCTAAAGTTCTGTTCTCCTGTCTCTTTAAACAGTTATTCAGGACAGAAGGAAAGTTGCAGTGTCTTTTTAGACATTTTTGAAGAAGTCATTAAATGATTTACTGTTCAGTTGTGATAATACTTCAAGGGAAAAGTGGCCTTGGTGTTACTCAGGAATTTCACTTATGTGTGACCTTGATTGTAGCAGAATGAGTGAAATGATACTATAACATGCAAAATGTGTTATTAACACATAAAATATCTTGTTTCTGAGCTTGTACTTTTCCCACAGTTTGTGATGAACTCAGGATATATTATGCAGTGCTGTGTGTTCCCTGTGCCTCAGTGGGAAATGATGATACCTCAAAGGTCTCCTTTGTTTTCCGTTCCCTGGTATTGCCAAGCCGTCCCTCCCCTTCCCTTCACACAAAATTTTAATAAATTACAATAAAACCAAGCGTGGCAGGAGCAGCTCCCAAGGCAGTGACTCCTTCCATGTCCCAGAGGGCTGGAGGGGACATGGAAGGAGTCACCATTCCTTGGAGGATGGCCGGTGGAAAAGCCCACAGAGCAGGGTGATCCATTTCGGAACATTGAGGCGCTGCTGTTTCAGTCCCACTGTGTCGACGGAAGGAGACCAGGACATCAGGTTGATCATCACAGGCCCAGTTTTATTGATCAGCACAGCGGGTTAAATACAGTTCGTAATTAACTTCATGCATATTGCAAAAGTTGAGCTCAGGATTGGTTAGTTACATATCAGCAGTTACACCTACTTCTACATTCCTATGGTCCTACTTTTGATACTTTCTACATATTCTTAGGAGATATTCAGGACTAATCTCTACTCCCTTTCTTCATGTTGCAGCAAGGCCACTGATTGCAAGCTGCTGACATCTCCTTTCAGCTTGCTGACTGCTGATTTCTCAGCTTGACCAGTGGCAATATGTCAGCATGGCCTTTCTCAGCTAACCAACTATTAATAAAGCTCTCCACATTTCCCCCGTTTTCTTCTTGTGCAAGGAAATTAGCTTGCCAGGTTTTTGCTATTGTACGGCTGACCATGTTTTGAATGCAATTAAAAACACAAGGCAAAATCAGCAAAAACAGTAAAATTACACCCAGCAGTCTTATAGCATAGATCACAAGGTTTCTTAGCCACGGTCTAAGTCTTAAGCTTTTAAGCCATTCGTCAATTCTTAAACCTTCTTCTTCCTTCAGATTGTGAAGTCTCTGTTGTAGTTCTTTTATCTTACTGTGAATGGACACCGAATGGTCAGACAGATTCATGCAACACATTCCCTCAAATTCTTCACATCCATGTCCTTGTGCTAAAAACAAAAAATCTATGGCAGCTCTATTTTGCAAAACAGCATGGTTAACACTCTGCACATCTGTGGTTAGCATGTCTAGGATTTGTGATGTGTTGTTCAGTTCACTTTTTGCCCAGCACTCTAATTGTTTTGCTAAATTCATAGCCTTATTGGCAGATCCTCCCGGCAAGATAGTTGAAACAACCACTTGTTTGAATGTGCCCCAAAATTGTGGATCTCCTATCGAGCTGCAGTCTAAGTCATGTACGTCTCTTTCTGTTTGAATTTTGACTCAGCTGCATTAGCAAGGATACATTAGGATGAAACAATGACAGTTTACCCAAATAACAGGGTCCACCCTGTGGTCTAGCTGGTATGCCATTCCACGCCCTGTCTCCGCAAATTAAAAATATTCCCGTGGGTAATTTCATTGGTGCAGTGATTTTTGTGCTGTTACATTTACTGTAATGCTGCGGAGAGATTTCACTCACATTCAGGAATGAATCTAGGGTGGCCCATGTTTCTTGTGGTCGGTTTGAAGACTTAAAGCTAAACCATCCACCAGCTGTAGTGTTAGACAAACTGGCGTTTGTACTGCCAAAAAGGTCCAATTCCTCAGGAGGAGAGTGCAAAGCACAGAATACGCTGCATTTCTTTCCCGTAGAGCTTTCCTTAATTGTACCAACAACTCATACAATCGTTTATTATTCACTTCCTTAATTGCTGCTTCCTCTATTCGTTTGGCTACTCCTGCAACATACATAGAGTCTGTAACCACATTTAAAGGTCCCTGTAAGTTGGATACTGCCCATACTACTGCCAACAATTCCAAAGTTTGTAAACTATCCGCAGGGTCTGCTGTAATGATTTGATGTTTCCATTGTCCTTTTTCTTGCCAAGTGACAGCAGCACGCCTTGACTTCTTTCCTGCATCGGTAAAGGCTGTAACAGCTCCTTCTATAGGGCGTTCTTCTCTCAAGGGTCGAGTAATCCAGTTCCATTCTGTCATCCATTGCAAAACTCTAGGCACTAATTTGCTGGTATCCACTTTTGCAGATGATGTCAATAATGCTTCCTGTAAATCCTTTGAGTTAATCAGGTACCAGTCCAAAGTTTCTTTTTCCATAGGCAGTCTAATGGTAGCAGGTTCTCTACCATCCACTTCAAGAGTTCTGAGACGTCTTTTTTTTTTTTTTTTTTTTTTTTTTTTTTTTTTTTTTTTTTTTATGCAGCCAATTGTTCAATTTTTGAACATATTGTTTTCTTATGCTGTAATGGTGGAGACAACCATTCCAACACCTGTATCTCCCCCGTTTTCTCCTGTTGTTGAGAGAGAGCACCAAGCAGGTGGCAAGGGCTATTCCAGATAGTAAGGTCAATAGGGTGGTCGAGTTGTCGACGAGACACGTACCCCTGTTGTACACAGTCACTGATTTGTTGCAAGGCAAGACGATGCTCCTGTGTCAGACATACAGGAGTAGTAGGGTCAACACCCTTTAATAAAGGCCGCAGGGTTTCTAACAAATGATTTGGTATTCCCACAATAGGCTTTAGCCACTGTAAGTCCCCCAGTAATTTCTGTGCATCATGTAGAGTCTTAATGTCCAGTTGTAACTCCAATTTTTGAGGTATCACTTTTTGATCCATCAAAGTCCATCCCAAATATTTCCAGGGCTTTGTAGTTTGAATTTTCTCTGAAGCAATATCAAGTGAGTATGAAGCAAGAGTATTTCTAATAATGTCAATCTGCAAAGAGGAAAATGGTTGTTGCTGTGCAAACAAGATCATGAGCATGCATAAGGTTATCCCCTTTTAGAGGCCATTGCTTAACCATCACCGGTGTATCTGTTTTCCAGGTGAGTGGAATGGGGAAAGTCCAAGCAATGGCAATTACCCCAAAGGGTGCTGATTAGTTAACACCACTCCCAGTTGTGTTAAAATGTCCCTTCCAATTAGGCAGGAGACTGTAGGAGGCAGTTGCACAATTGAAAACACAGCAGATATTTGTTGATCTTCAATGGACACAGACAAAGAAGGCGACCTGCTTGCCAATATAAATCCTCCTACTCCGGTGAGCATGTTTGCTGATGGGAATAGAGGCCAATGCTGTGGCCATGCCTCTGGAGAAATAATGCTGGTATCTGCTCCTGTATCCAATAATCCATAAAGGGTTATGCTTTCATGTCCATAAGTAACTGTGACCTTTTGCTTTGGTCTGTTTTGTAAATCCACAGTTAAAAGTGTAACACCAGTGGAGCCAAAACCATTTTCATCCCGTGCTTGTTCAGTAAATGGTTGTATTCCAGAGGTCATTTGTGATAGCGGTATCAATTGTGCAATACGTTGTCCTTTTGTAATTTTAATTGGAGGATAGAGGGTGTAAGCCATGATTTGTATTTCCCCTGTAAAGTCTGCATCAATAACTCCAGGCAAAACAAATAATCCCAACATAGTTGTAGAAGAGCGTCCTAATAATAATGCTCCACATGTTTGTCCATTTAATATAAGAGGACCCTTTACTCCAGTTGGTATTTGCTCCCTGTTGTTGCGGGTTGCAGACAAGAGGTGGCTGCGATGTCGCGGCAGCTGGTGCTGGTGTCTCTGATGTCACGGCAGCTACTTGTGTCTGGGCGCGGCCCCCGTGAAACGCGCTCTGCTGACAGTTTCCCGACCGCCGTCTACAAGCTGTGGTGTTGTGGGAGCTGGATCGGCAGTGAGCCACTTCGGAGAGGAGCAAGAGCAGCTAACACCTGATTCTGAGCAGCTAACACCTGATTCTGATTAGACTCTGCCTGCTTTTGTAACCCCAATCCTAACTCCTTTATAGCATCTACTAGAAATGCCTGCGAAGCAGTTGGCATTAATGCCATTCGCTCTAATGCTTCCTCAATGGTCCAATTTGCTCCCAAAGTAGATAATACTCTTTGGGTTGCTGGATTACTATTTTGAAGGGCACACTGCTTCAATATCGCCCCCTTAAGAAAGTCTGCCACACCGGCCCGATCTATAGCAGCAGCCGCCCTATCGATAAAATTTCCGAATGACTCTTCTCTACCTTGCTTAATACCCATATAAATTGGTAATCCCCCTGGCTCTTTAACCATATCTATCGCTGCACGCATCAATCTCATAGTCTCTCTAAGCTTATCTGGTCCCAATATCATCTGTGCCTCTGTACGCAGAAATGCTCCTAATCCCATAAGTTCATCCACTGTCACTCCATACAATGGATCTCCCGGAGCCCGTTGTACAGCAACTGACTCATTTACTAATGCTTGCCAATGTGCATTAAACAATAATTGTTGATGCTGAGTAAATATTAAACGCACTATCCCTTTTAAGTCATTTGGGCATAAAATCTGAGTGTTAAAGATATAATCTAACATTTGCTTAACAGGTTCACTTTTTACACCAAACTGACTAACTGTAGAACGTAGCTGAGCTAGCAACTTCCAATCTAAGGCAGAATATGCTGCCACATTATGCATTAAATTCCCCTGTGCATCATATTGTGGTGTATAAGTAACCGGACATGCAAGACTAGAAGCTATTTCTACGGCTTCACTATCTCCCATTTGCATCACCTCTTTTGCCAAAGCAGACCAAGCTTCCCTCCTTTGTTTAGCCATTTCCCCCCATAGATCACGGTGTGCCCCTGGGATGGGAGCTGGCTCTTTGGAGGTGCTATGCTGCTGGCATTTTAGTGCAGGCGCCGAATTTTCGCATTGGGAAGGCAGTAAAGCAGAGGCTGGCTCGCGAGGGGGAAACGACCCCCCCGCTGGAGCTGTCAGTGAAGCCGGGGCCGGCCCGAAAGAAGCCGGCTCATGCGGGGGAAGCGACCCCCCCGCAGCTGCAACCGGAGTTTGCTCAGGCAAAGCCGGCGCGCGCGGGGGAAGGAGCCCCCCTCCCGCCGAAGCTGAAACCGGAGCACGCTCGAGCAGAGCCGGCTCGCGTGGGGGAAGGGACCCCCCCGCTGGAGCTGTAACCGGAGCCGGCCTGCTCGGGGGTAGCGGCGGAGGCAAAGCCGGCGGCGGAGGCAGAGCTGGCTTGCCCCCCCCACCATCCGACTCGCCTGAAGCCGGCTGTGGAGGCAAAGCTGGCTTGCTTTTACCTCCCCCACCTGGCTCGCCTTCCCCCTCAGGCAAGGGAGGCGCAGACGGTTTCGCACTTTCTAAAAGCATGTCCTCAACACCACTATGCTGGGGATTTTTAGGCATAAGTATCTTAGTTACAGAAGGTGCTAAAGGGTCATCCTCACGACCATATCCTATATTCCTCTTATGAGCTTCTGTAGCCCTTTCTGCTGCCTTTCTCTCAGAGACCTGCTGAAGCAATGCATTATACACTACCCGCCATAATTTCCCAAACTTTTTAGCTGATTTATCCCCATCTAACACAGAGTCCATTAACACCTCTCCAAAATTTTTCCACTCTGAAAGCTCATGTACTGTATGTGGGTTAGTAAACATACCTATAGAATGACCATAAGCTAACAACCCCGGTAATTCCTTTTTTAAATCTATCTCTTTTACCCCTCGCTTTTCTAAATATGAGGAGAATAAATCATATGCCGCTTGCCTATCCATACCTATTCAGCGCGCGCTGTCGCAGCTCCAGACTTCGGCGGCACGTAGGGACTTGAGCGATCCTCAAGGGTGCTTTTTATAAATAATCCAGTCTTTGTAAATAATCCGGCACCGTCCCGCTGCTAGGACCCCCACCCAACTTCCGGACCGTGGCGAGTTCCCTTTTTTTCTTTGTAATCCGAGAAAAAAGGACAGGGGTTCAACGTTGCCGCATCGTTGCCCGCAGCGTTGCCCGCATTCTCCACCATTTGTCGACGGAAGGAGACCAGGACATCAGGTTGATCATCACAGGCCCAGTTTTATTGATCAGCACAGCGGGTTAAATACAGTTCGTAATTAACTTCATGCATATTGCAAAAGTTGAGCTCAGGATTGGTTAGTTACATATCAGCAGTTACACCTACTTCTACATTCCTATGGTCCTACTTTTGATACTTTCTACATATTCTTAGGAGATATTCAGGACTAATCTCTACTCCCTTTCTTCATGTTGCAGCAAGGCCACTGATTGCAAGCTGCTGACATCTCCTTTCAGCTTGCTGACTGCTGATTTCTCAGCTTGACCAGTGGCAATATGTCAGCATGGCCTTTCTCAGCTAACCAACTATTAATAAAGCTCTCCACACCACTGGAGATATTTGATGAGAAATTTCTTTCCCCCTCCTCCTCCTCAAGGATTGTCCCTTCTTGGCAGAGGGATGCTGTGGATGCTGTGGTGACTGCATGGAGCAGTAGGAGTTGTGCTGAATGCTCCATGACAAACAAGGCTTTTACACTCTCCAGCACAGCTGGGTATTTATTCCTACACCATGTGTGGTGAGCTGGCTTGGAATTCTGCTGGAATCATCCCCACTGCTGAGACCACAACCGTGTTTCTTTGGGGGAGGATCTTCTACATCCACCAGGATTCCACGGTCAGACTAGAGGCATCAGGAGCGCCTGACAAAGCAAGCTCTGCTGATAAAGCCTGAGCTATCAGTGAGGAGCAGTCAGCAAGGAAAGAAAGGTGCTGCCTAAAAGGGGCTACAATGTGCTGCTGACAATAATGCAGAAAGAGCCTTTATTGAATGCAAGTCCAAGTTAACAACGCTGTGTTGAAAGCAGCTGTCAGGGGTATAGGAAATACAGTCAGGCAGACATCATTTACACTTCCTTAATGCATAACCTATGGAAAAGCTCACAGGGAAGAACAGAATAACTAATTGACAGCTCAGAGCCTGGGGTTTTTGTTTTGCTGCAGTTTCTGAGAATGTGATAGAATTTTTCTTAAAATTAACACAGGGTATTTTTTCCTTTATTTATTATTAATGAGGCAGATTTGTATGAATATTTAACATCTGAATTGGGTTTGTGTTTTAGGTTGTAATGACACTTGATCACCTGTTGAAAGAGTTACATAAATGCAGTGAGCTTGTGTGGATTTACTCCCCAAATGAACACCCACAGCAGCATTGTTGGGAGATAAATATCTTCCAGCCTTATCTGAGATCCTGGTTCTGCCATTCAACTGGGACAAAGAAAAGCTTCTCTTTGTTAAAAACAAACAGACCCAGGTTTTTCAGAGCTCCATGTGCTCAGGAGGGTGTGCAGCTCTCAAAGGGACACAAGTAATTATGGTGTGTAAATACATGGGTGATCCATTAGGTGTGCAAATACTCACCTGGCCCTGCTGCCGAGGGGAGCACCTGCACAACTGCTCCAGGGCCACTGACAGCTACCAGCATCTGATCAGGCAGCTCAAGGGTTTCCAGAGGAGCTGTGATTTGTGAGATGCTCAGGCTGGGGCTGGTGGCTGTCACGTTGTGCAGTTGGCAATCAGAGCACGGAGCAGCTCCTGGGTGCTCCCAGTGGGGGTTACAGTCGTGGAGCCAGGCAGGTGAGCTGTGACTGCCAGTCCTCCTGGCCACAGATCTGTGGCAACATCACAAACTCCTCACTCAAAATTCGTTAAATATTTGATAAGCACTGGGGAAGGGTTTCAGATGGATCCCACATTGTTAATATTTACTATAAAGGAGATAGTTGCAGACACACTCCACATTTTGTAGCATCTCTACTGAATAATTTTTTTCTGCAAATTTATATGAGATCACATAACTAATGGCAGGACATAGAATAACCAGTGTAAACTTTGAAATTGTACTTCTGATTGTCTTGGCAGAAGAGATTTCAAAGTGATCCAAGCACAGAAAGACGGGAAATAATTTCAGAAACTTACTGTGAATATTGATATTTGGAATTAAGTGGTTTACATACCTTATTTAGAAGAGTGCTCCACTACTGGCAGTTCCACCTACAATTTCCAACAAAGTTTTAAATAGCATAGTTTAAAATCATAGTTTTTAATATTGAGAAGGTCTTTTCAAAAAGAATACCAAATATAGAGAACAGCATATGACCTGCACAGCCCATATTAATGACCTATTCCTGCAGCGTTCTCTGCCTCCAGAGGCTGATGTTGTGCAATGCCTTGCTGCAAGCAATGCCCAAAGTAGGTGTGATGTATTGTCAGGTTGGGATGGCTGCTGACAACCCTGTGTTCTCATTTTTTAAATTTCAAAATGTTTTTAAGCAAACACTAAATGAAGTTCCTTCACATGAAGGTGGTGCATATGTAGAATTTTAAGCACATGGTGATGGAAAAATAGGAGATAAGACTGGAAGTGCTTCAGCCACTTGTTTAGAATGAACCAGCCTTGGTAATGAGAGAGACATCCCAGTTTCACCAACTTTCTGGGTTCACCCAGAAATGCACCTCTGATGTTGAAATCTGAGTCCCCAAAGTTAGTGAGTGACACTGAAATCTGATTGAGACTCTTCACTGTGAGCTCTGCACCAAAGGTGAGGCATTAAACCTGCATCTAACCCTTTGCAGATGTTCCTGGGTACCATTTTTGGGATGTTCCAGCTCAAATGAGTTTCCCTGGGACACTGCAGAGAGAGGCACAATTTGGGAACAGCCCACCGGGCCCCACTGAGCCACAGGTGAAACTGCAAAGCCAAATATGACAAACTCTGATTTTGAGTTCCCCCAGTTTATTGCTAAAGATTTCAGTATCACATCAAGCACTGAAATGATCAATGCCCCTCATTTTTAGGGAACCCAGTAGCTGTACAATTTAGTGACTAAAATTGTTAACAACCAGAGGAATGTACCTATACATCAACATTAGCAAAATAACTATTTGTTTTCTTTACCTGTCAGCCTAAGTTGTATTACAGAGTTGGCTTTTACAATGCTGTTGTTTCTGTCCTGGATGTCAGATTTAAAGGCTAAGAAGCTGCTTTGTCTTTTAACACTCACTTTTGTTGCGTTTTCTCATCAATACTTATCCTTCCTATTTTACCCTGTTGTAGCCTTGCAGTGCTCTAAGGGGCCATCACACAAACTGAACCTGCTCTGGAAAAAAAATCCATGTCCAACAGAAAGTTTCAAATTTTGTAAAAAAACCAATGAAACAGACAAAACCAAAAGAAAAAAACCCCAAAAGCAAACTACTTTCTTTTAGATCTGGACAAGACTTCAAAGCTGTGAAACAAGAAAGGAAAAATGTTGAAGTACAAACATTACTGTAAAGACAGCAAAGCATTCTAATGACAAAACATTTGGTTTACAAATTTACCAGACTCTCAACAGCAAGTCTATGAAATAAGTTTATAATATAATAAGTTTACTAAAGCTCAATTTAGAGCTCCTAAGAGCTTTTTGACATGAATTGGAGGGAAGAGGAGAGTGAAATAAATGAGAGCAATCAAAAAAAGACTAAAACAAAGCATTCTTTTATTCCAAATTTTTAAATTAAATATAATATGCTTCTGTCAAATGTTTGTATTCTGAAAATAAAAGAAAATAAGATTCTTTAATCTGGGTTTTTTTCCCCAGTTGTAGTTCAGGGCCTTAAATAAGGTAAGGAAGCATTGCTTTAACAGTGTTATAGAAACATGAAGATTTCCTTTACCCTGTTAAACCTGAGACCTAAACTTATTGATGCAGAAAAAATCAATTCATTTAGTGAAAAAAAGTATTATTTACTACTAGCTAGATTCTTTATTTCTGATGGAAACAATTTGTTTTCCCCAATAAGTGTCAGGAGCTGTCAGTGTATTTGGAACAGAGTTTATTCAAGGGCTGAAATGAACAGAGCTCTCAAATGAGAGAATTGAGAGGTGGGAGAAAAACAAATAATTTTAATGCCATTCAGAAGGGGCCCTGACTAATCAGATTGTTGTTCATGGCTTCTTGCTGTTTAGAGGACAGAATAGCATAATTTAGTGAAATATTTGCACTACAATGCTTGCAAATTTGGGGAAATGGAATTTGGATTAAGCCAGGATTATTTTTGATCTTATCCCTCTCTGCTTCTTTTTTTTTTTTCTTTTTTTTTTTTTGGTGAATCTGAGCAGTGCTGATGTACGTGCATAAAAAAAATGGCTTATTTTCTTTGAAGTGTCAATAGCATTGTCAGGCATTTATCTAAGTAAACACACAGCAGAATGATTAAGTCAGGGTGAAGCTGAATGCATGAGACACAAATTAATTTTAGCATTGTTTATAATCTGTACACTACACAAAATCAGGAGTGCTTAGCACGGGGGGAAAAGTACTGAGCTCTGTAAGAAATGTCAAAATGAGAGATGGGAAATGAGTTGTTACCTAAGGAATTTTGGGAAGAACCCCTGGTTGTGTTGGTGAAATCATTGCCAAAGACATTTCCTAACACCAGGATAATGGGACAACTTGAGGAATGGCATTCTCAGTGCTGATGAATCCCAGTGTGGCAGGGGGGAAATGTCATCTGCTGTGGGTGGCACTGAAATATCTCCACTCATTCCAGCACTTCTAGAAACTGCCAATATATTATTGAAAATGAAGGGAGGTGAGGAAAAACCATATTTTTGTGAAGATTGGTGTGTCATAGAATCACAGAATCAAAGAATCACAGACTGGCTTGGGCTGGAAGGGACCTGAAAGGTTTTGTTCCACTCCTGACATTGGCAGGGATGCTCCCAGCCCTGTCCAGCCTGGCTTTGGATATTCCAGGGATGCAGGGGCAGCCACAGCTTCTCTGTGCACCTGTGCCAGGGCCTCCCCACCCTGTGAGAGAGGAATGTCTGTACAGTTACATCTTAATACAACAATATTTCCACTGGCAGCTTAATCAGAACCTTCTGGGATCAGTGCAAAGCCCCTTTGTCACCAGGATCTGAGCTTGAGCCAGTGCTGTCAGTGGGTACAAACTTACAGCAGGCAGGAATGAGCGTCCCCTTCATGTGAGAAAGTAAAAGCAGAAATATTCCTGTGAACAGATGAAGCCAGACAAAGAACTCTATGTCCCAAATCTCTCTGAAGCCAAAAAAAGTAATCAAAAGAGCCAGGCTGTGTTTATGGCATCAGAGAGGTTTCCTAGAAAGGACATGAAAAAGCCACCAAACGTCAAATTCTACTTAAAAACCCTCTTAAAACATCAGCTCATTAAAAATGAAATAATTTTCTGTTTTATTGAATAACTTACTGAGATTATATTAAACTTCAGCACATGCTGTATGTTAAAGATCTGAGTTGTGTTTGTGCACAGGATGGGTACTGGTATTTTGCTATTGCTCATTATTAAAAAAGAAAATCTCTCTAGAAAATGTAATGTAGAATGTAGGAATGAAGTTTCAGTTTTATGTTTACACCATTCATTTAAAGACACACAGCAAAAACAATTTACAAAACTAAAGGAGAAAAGTTAAATCACTTCTTCAAGGAGGCATCATCCTATATTTATAGTTTGGTAAACACAACATTAATCAGCTGGAAAATGTTCAGCAAAATATAAAACTGTTCTGGGCTCTAGCTCAGAGAAATATATGTAGAAAAATATATCTAGCTTCTCTACTTCAAAAGGGAGTGCAGAGCTGCAGAACCTGCGGGAAAATCAATTTTCTGCGGCATAAGTGGCTCGCACAAAATTTTGCAGTGCCCCATCTAGATTTTTTTTTTTTAATTTAACTGATTTACTTCTCTTCCTCTAACAAATATCCAGGCTGCAAAGGCATTCAGGTTACTCCTCCAAGTACTGTTGGAATGGTATTGAAACACTTGTTGGGAAATAAAAAGTAAAATCTTGATGCTGTTAAAGGGACTCACATGAGATGCACATTTCTTCCTTCAGAGGTCCTGGCTCAAGAGAGCTTTCCACTAAAAACTGGGAGCAGAACTTGAAATTCTTCGCTTTGGTGGTGGTCCCAGTGAGGTGGCTCACTGGGTAATTCCTGACTTTGTGCAGAGAGGTGACCGATTCCCAAATTTGCTGCTCTTTGTACCAAAATGGGATAATCAGCTCTAATCTCCATTGGAGGCAGCACACAGAACCTACTTCTCTGTGTTTGTTCTGCTGAGAGCAGTGACAAAGTGTGTCCCCAATAGAGTTTTTGTGATTTTTTGAGTACCATCCCTAGAGAATAAGCATGTTACATTCCCTCTTTGATGTGCTGCCCAGGGACTTCAAAGAAAAACTTATACAAAATACATCCTCTTAAAAATTGCTTTGTTTCCAAATCCCAGCTACAATTATTAATGTAATGTAGGTTGACTTTTTAGATTACATTTGATTTAATTTTAGATTATGATATTATTTCTTTGACTGCATTTTGTCTGTAGTGATATAAAGGTGCATTTCTTAGGTAAACTTCACTCCTGAAATGAGCAGGCTGAGTGTTGTACATAATCTATCCTCATTTCACATGATGAGACTTTCAAATTCGGAGCTTTTCGACTCAGTGCCTCCTCCATCACTGCTGGAGCTTAGTGTTTTGAGGAGAGAGGGATGTATTACAGTAACTGCTGGGGCTTTACTGGCTTGCAAACACTCTTCAACCCTGCGAAGCCAGATCAGGCTCTCTCATGTAAAATGCATTGCTGCTAACACTGGGAGATTCAATTATAACCGTCCCCTTGCAAGGTTTATCTTCTGAAAAGTGATGGGAAGAAGTAAAGTGTTGAAAGTTTGGCAGGATGGTGAGTTACCACTTTGAAACTTGGAGTATTTTCTGTCCCTCTTGATCTGTGTGTAACCTCAGGCCATTTGTTTGTTGTCAGGAGAGGCACTGGGTACAAAGCCAAGTTTTAATAGCAAAGGTGCAAATGCAAAGCACAGGTAGCTTTGGAGATTATGAGATGAAGATGGGATGTTCTGCAGTAATGCTAACGCTGAGGTGAATCACTTTGCACATTGGCTTTGAAACTGAAGAATGAGAACCCCTCAGCCTCATCTGACCCTAGGGGAGTTCTGGTTGTGTTTTGATACTGAACTCTTTCAATGTCCCTGTTTCCCAGCTCTTATTTTTTGGCAGAGGTTTGTAGGGGCAGTACGAGATCTTCCCCCAGGTGCTGGAGAAGTTGGGGGCTCCTGGCTGGAGCTGCCCTGTTGAGGTGCCAGGATGTTTTAACTAAAGTGATCAACAGCTCCCTGTGAGAGTTCTCCCCTGGGTGGAAAGGATCAACCATTGAGCCAAGGTGTGCCTTCCTGCTTGGAAGGATTGCTCCTTGCCATTCTTTTCCCTTTCTTTTGGGATCTTGGGGTGGGATCTCTTGTGCTCCTCCCTCGAGTGCTGGCTGCACACTTTATGGATGGCCTGAGCAGCAACCAGCTGGGATTGTCATCAAGAGCCCTCCTGACGCAGGCACCTTTATAAACAGCAGAAAACACAGAGGCAGTTAATGTCAAAAACCTCCTCTGTCAGTCTCATGTATTTTGGTAATGGCTTTGGCACTGAAAATGACTGAAATAATGCCACTGAAATGTCCATTGAAGCAAGATATAGCTGTGTCTACACTCGAGCTTTTGTCAGTATGGAAATGTCAGAAAACATTATATTCAGAGCACAAATTGCAAGTATAGAACTGACAAAGTAAATTTTGAACAGTGTACTCAAGTGTAATGCTTGAAACATATTCCAAATTGGCAAGTTGCAACCAATCATGGAGCAGAACCAGTGCTCCAAAAACCTGACAGAGCCAATGTTGAAATCAGAATAATTGCAACTCCATTTTCACAGTAATTTAAATGGCAGAAGCATTGGCAGAAATTCATGAATAATTTACATATAAGAATTTAGCAATCTGTGGTGAATAGAAAAATAAATGGCAAATCCAATAAATAAATGATTGTTGTGAATTATTTGCTCTGCTCTGATGTTTACTAAGAAGTGTCTTTTTTTTGAGCTTTCATAAAGTCCTGGATTTAAACTCCTGCTTCTCAGGTAAATGCAGTTTTAAAGCAATAGCAGAAAAGTACATATCTACCGGGGGAAAAAATAGCAAAACAATAGGAATGTGCAACAGAGGTTGTTTTATGAAGGATATGTATAAAAAGGACTCATTTACCAGGCAGCAGCTGCAATTCCAAAATCTGTAGCCTTAATGAGAAATGTTAGCTGATATATGTAATGATGAGTTATACACTGCAACTGTTTTTAATTAAATATGTATAAAGTTTTAAGATTTATAGAGGAGGTAAAATCTGAAAAGAGAAATTCCTAATTCCTTTCTATGCCTGTGGGAATGTGATATTATTTTAATAAACAAGAAATTAATTTACACAGCACCACCATTTGTTTCCACATAGAATGGATATTGAATCTGTGTAAAAAAAAAGTTACAATAGGTAGTTAAAATAGAAAAATTGTTTATTTGGTTTCCTTTGACTTTGCTTGAAACAAGATAAAGAACACTAAATATTTTTACTAGTTGGAAGGTGATGGTTTTTTAATAAGCTATGATTATTTTGTAGACCTATTATTTTTTTTTTCCATAATGAAATTCTGTTTCTGATGTAAATCTTGAGCAGTGCTACACATCAGTTTATTGGAATAATGTCTCATAATTCACCTCATGCAAGTGTGACAACAATTGGTTTTCTGCCCAGATATTTGTTTTAATTTGGAAATCTGTGGGAATTTTTGGTATTTTTTCCCTCTTGCTTAAATTAAAAATATTTTTTTAAAATCTCATAATATTAACACTTATTTTTGTTTGACCTAGAATAAAAAGTCATGCTTGGAATAACTGGTGAAGACAGAATTAAATAAATCCCATGTGATCCTTTGACCGAAGTCTAGTGCTGGTGTTCTCTTTCTCCACCAGCTCAGAAATTGGGACACTCATTTTGGGTGCAGCTTTTTCTGTCACATAGAATCAAAGACTCTCACCAGTAATGAACTCTCCTGCTGTCCTGAGGCCTAAGAATTACAGAACTTGCTCAAATGACCAGTAACACTTCCCTCTGGAATATCTGCATTTCCTTTCCATCTGTCTCCTATCCATAATCTTGTAACTTTTTGCAGAATCTAATTTTTGTGTTTTGATTTTCCCTGCTGATGTTGTTCCATGTTGTGTCACTTGTGCTACCTGGGAAGAACTGGGGTCTGCCTGTTGAGAGGCTGGTCCGTGTTTGTAAGCACTGCTTGTCTGGGATGGGAATAGAGATCTGGTATTTGAATCTTCTTTAGTGGATTTTTTTTCCCATTCCTAATAACAATTAAATGCATGAATTCATGTTTTGAAATATTATTGCCCACATTCAGCATGTGCATGCTTGTGTTGGTACTTTAAACATCCTTATTTAATCCTAACTATCAATTTGCTCATCCCTGTCTGACATTTTCAGCACTTTGTACATGTGCTTGTCATTGAGATGAACTTCCTGAGGGAGTTTCCGTGGCTGTCCCTGGTCCCTGCAGGTCACAGGATGCATTTTGAGCAAATGAATTCTTCAATACTTGTAGCCAAACCCCATTTCAGTGGAAATAAAAACCTGATGGCTTCTGTGGATGGAGACAATGAAATTAATTTAAAATTCTTGGCCTATGAAAAGCTTTTCTGTTCCTGAGAGTGGCAGATTTTGTGACACTGTCTATTGTCAATTGGTGCTCTCAGGTGGTAACTTTCTATTTATTTTGTGTGTGCTGATTGACTGTTCTGGCACTCCAGGTTTCTTCCCAGGCAAGTCTTGATGCTTGTGTCCAAATGCTGTTTTACTGGAATCTATGCACACCCTGTGTGGTGATTCCCACTTTTTTATAGAGGAGCAGTGGCCTGCTGAGCTATGGGCAGTGGAGTTCCCTGCACTGGAGAGAGCCATCCTGAGCTCTGGAACAATTCCTTCACAGGAATTGTTTAAAACATTGGAACTCAGGGAAGTTCCTGCTCAGGGAAGTGGTGGAGTCACCATCTCTGGAAAAAAACCTGTGGATGTGTCACCTGAGGACATGGCTTAATGATTAACACCATGGTGATACTGGGCTGGAAGTTGGACTTGATCTCCTAGGTCATTTCCAACCTTAACTGTTCCATGTTTCTATGGAAGTACCTGCTGTGTGACCTCAAATGAGCAATTTATCTGGAGCTCCCAACATGTTAACACAGATTATAGTTGGTTTATTTTCCATGGCTATAAAGGAGGATGTTCTAGACACTTCAGAAGGAAAAGGGGGAAAAAATACAGTCTCCTCCTGGAACAGCAAGTGAATGCAGTAGTAAAATAATGTTTACTCCTTTGGTGGTTTGGAAAGCTGGAGGAGGAATGAATAATTGGGAAACAAGTCTGCAAATGCAGCTAAGTTGAGCAGCACAACTCAGTGCCAGTTCTGTAAGGGAATGTTGCAGGGAAAGGTTGTGTCAGCAGGAGAGGGGGTGGGAGGCAGGCACGGGAATCACAGTGGGAGAAACACTTCCCCAAGGGCTGAGCACGTTCCTCCTCGTGCTTGTTTGGGATGAGAGATGCTCCTGAGACGTGAGTCAGGAGGAGGAGCCCAGAGACTGAGTGTACACGCTAGGGAGGATTGGTCTGCAAAGGCAGGAGCAGATGTGGGGGGATGAAAAGAGCCAGTATTTTATTTCTTGATTGCTTTCCATGGTTGGCCAGGTAATCTACTTGCACTCAGCCAGGGCTGCTGGGCTCCAACTCCTCCTGCAAGGAAATGTTCTCATCTCTTGGAGCTGGGATTCATATGAGAGAACTGTTCCATGTCTAGGAAATGGATAGAATGACTGTGTGATCTTTGCCAGTTCAGGATCCATTCCTCTGTCTGTAATTTACTCTTCTATGAAAGCTTCCCTGGTGTAGAATATTCCCAATCCAGACTTGTCTCTGGCAGAACTTCAAAACACTGACAGACATCTTTGAGGATTGTAATGAAATCTAGTTTTGTTCAGCTTTGGAAGGAAATTTTAATGAAGACTTTTGCAAAATAAAAGAGCTTGGAGGTGATGATCAGGAACTGCTTTCCAAAAATAATATGAGATGAACAAAGTAAAATGAAGTGTGGTGGCACCACTGCACCTCTATCGCTCTACATTGCAGTACAATAGCAGCCATTGCCTGTGCAATAATGAGGCTCATCAGTTTCCAGACAGCGGATTTTGTAATAACAGAGTATTCATGTAAAACACTGAGGGGAAAGAGGATGGAGGGAAGGAGTGAAGGTTGTCTATCAGGCTGAATACACAAAGCATTTGGTACTTCAAAACTAATTTTATTTTTAGTTAATATTCATTGATGCAAGATCTAGTCTATTATTAAGTGAATCTGGTGAATAATTACATCCATCACTTTGAAATGTTTAAGACAAGTGTGGGGTTGTAAAACCAGTCTTTTGTGTTGGAATCATCCCCAAAATTGCATTGTGGGAGCCATGTTGACACTACAGTTTGATCATGTTCTGAGTCTGAAGGATCTCAGCAAGCTCCCAGAATTGCTTATGTGCATTGTATTTACACCCATTAACCAGCCAGTCTGGATTTCTTGGGAGCCATGAGAAAGTGCAGGATGTCTCTGTATTCTCATTTTCTTGGCTTCTGTCAGTGTTTGAGTGTGACCCATCTGTGGATGAGTGAATGGCAACTGTTTATTCCAGAATAAAGCATGTGCTGAAACACAAACAAGCAGCCTACAGAAGCACTGAGCTAAGTTTAATTAGCTGTAGAGTTCATTTCAACTTCAAACTCCCAAGTTAACTTGCTAGGCAGCAGAGTTTATAATGCATGTCTTGCCAGATGCCTGCTAGACAGGAGAGCTGATGATATTATATTTGTTGCTAGGTGATGAATTCTGATAACCTTTCTGTTCCTACATTTATAAATGTCTCATGCACTCTCTGCTATAGCATAATTACTTATTTATGCCTCAGTTCCTGGGTGGAACTACTACAAAGTTGCTAAGCAGCCATGTGTATAAATGTATAACATTGTGTCACTTGAAAACTTTTGGCAACTCACATCTACCAGATGAATTCTCTGTTTGTCATGGTTGTAGCCATTAACAAAGTGGAACACAAATGAGGATATCAGCGTACACAAGGACAGAGCTTTATTTGTCACAAGAGACTAATGCTCTGGGAGGGGATGTGAGCTGGAAAAATGCACAGATTTAGTGGTTTGGGGGTTTTTTTTGCATTATTTTCTTTTTTAATGGCTTTATAACCAGAAGCAAAGTAAAGATTGACTGATTATTATCTCACCTCTTTAAACTTCATAAGCATTATAATCATTATAGTTATTCTAATGTGAAGGAAAAGAGGCACTTATTCAAACAGATGTGCTGAGGTTTCTGCATTCTAATGCTGCAAAGTGAGGTGAGAGTGTAGAAAATCTTTATGAGTAACTCTCAGTGCAGCCATCAGAGCATTTGTCATTAGTGGGACCTATACAAAGCCTAAGGAGAAATGAGGGAAAATGATAAATCAAATTATTTTTTCCTTTATTTGACTTTGACACAAGTTTAGTTGAATTGACAGCTATGATGGCAGCTGGAATTCATGTAACTTTAGGGATAACTGTAATTTATTAAATCTGAGAGAGTATCTGGTAATAAAATTCTCAGATAGCTTTTCAATGTACTCTTTTGTTGACTGTGAAGTTTAATCCAAGACACAATTTTATTAATTCAATTTTATTCACTGGTCACAACTTTCTGTGGAAACTGTCAGTTATGGGTCTGATCCATGCTCCAAAAAGGTTTGGAATCCAGCACTGCCTTGATCCCAATCTCTGCTGTTGGTTCCAGTGGTGCCAGCTCGAGGTTGGCAGCGTTACCTCCGTGGTGCCAGAGGAAGGTGGGACATCCACCTGTGACAACCAGCCAGCAGCAAATGGCCCAAAGGAGCAGAGCTTGTATCTGAAATACAGATTGTGTGAAGCAATTGACACAAGTTTTCGTTGTCATTTGCTTCATGTGCTGTTTTTGTTTAAACGTGGAGCAATTCCACCCATTTCAGCAGCAAACGTGGATAACAACACAACCAGGATCATCAAATAATCACTATTGAGCTGTTTG
Organism: Zonotrichia albicollis; assembly: GCF_047830755.1. Lineage (NCBI taxonomy): Eukaryota > Metazoa > Chordata > Aves > Passeriformes > Passerellidae > Zonotrichia > Zonotrichia albicollis. The sequence continues at coordinate 4,304,293 of NC_133831.1, read as the reverse complement.
TGTTTTCTCTTCTTTTTTTTTTTTTTTTTCCCCATTGTTCCTTAGTTATTAAAAGAGGCACAAACTTCAGAAGCCTGATGTTCTTCCCTTGGTTTATCTGTGTAAACAAATTTAAGGTTATTTATAAATGATCCTGACTGACAGAATATACTTTCCCTCAGGTCAGTTCTTTTGTGGAAGATACCAAAGCCTGTCTTTCTTTAAAGTATAAAAGCCTGTGTTTGATGTGAATAGAAACTGTTCTGGGAATGACTGTGCAGAGCAAGATTACATGGTGCAATTTTAATTACATTGTTCTCAGCAGTGCAACTTGTCTAATCTTAGTGTGAGAGTCAAAATTCAAACCAAGGTTATTTGGTTCTGTAACAGTTAGTCCAGCACTGATATTGTTTGAATAAGTTTAACAAGTTTAAAATCTAGCACAGTTCTGAGAAGTGGCTTTCCTCATTGTCAGAAATGTTGTACTTTAGCAGGCTGATTTTTGTGTGGCTTATAGAATTATCTGTGTTAGGATTGGATGGCTGCTTGAGTAAAACAAAAGCTTAACTACCAACTCAGTTTGCAAAAGTAAATGCAGTTTAGATTCTGAAGGCCTCTGAAAAGTTGTTAGTAAACTGTGTCTAAGGGCTCAATTTTATTAACCTGATTTTTAGACTGAGGGCTGAAAAGGAGTGCAGGTCAGTTGTTTGCACATTTATCAGATCAGTCTGGAGAAATCAACTTTCTACATGAGAGGTTGAGGGAACTCTCGTGAGAGAACTTGGTAGAACCACCAAGAGGAATTGTTATTCCTCTGTCAGGCTCATTGATGGAGAAGATGAGAAACCAAAAGATTTCCCCTGGAACTGGGAGGGCCTTTGATTTACTTTTTCATTGGGAAAGCTGAACAATCTACAGAATAAATGGTTTGAGCAGATTTTCAGGCATGGCATTACTCATTCAGCAGCTGGGAAAATAGGCCAGCAACCTACAGTATCCATTTTGAAAGGAAAATATTGCACAGTGGATTTATTACTCACTCTCATTTCCTTTTATGTATTGTAAATGATGTGTCATCCTCTATTTCTGAAACAAACTCCTACCCCTGAGTGCTGTTTGGAAATTATTTCACAGAGCACAAGTTGAAGGCTTTATTCCTGGGGACGTCTTCTAAGGAAATATTATTATAATTTTATAATTACTATCACTCCAGAAGAAGGGCAGCTCTTTGTAGATGCCCATGTATTTGGGGTTTTTAACATTTCCTAGCATGTACTGACTGATGCTTTGGGTTCTGATGGAGTGTTGAGGTGAGGAAGCAGTGAGCTGAGTTACAGATTAGTTGTCATTCGGCACAGAAGGTGAAACCAAGACCCAAGACTGAGGAGGTGGAGGCAATATTGCCTTGCACAGCAACTGTGGGTAATGTGCAAAAAAGCACTTTGCAGTGATGCCTTATTTAATGAAAAGCTCCTGCCCTTTGACTTCTTGTCTCCCAGTTACTGCCACTGCAGGAGAGATATCTCAAGCAATATTTTTCTTCCATCTCTGATAAAAGCAAGTGTATAAGGCTGTGAGTAGCTGCCATGGACTTGGTATAGAACAAAAGATATTTTTTACAATAGTAATTTCTTCTTCCAGCCTCAAATCACCAGATTATTTGAACTTGCCACTGTAGGAGCAGACAAAGTTTCCATTCCTTCAGTGAGGCTCCATATTTCACTTCTATAATTTACCTTTCCTACTAATGGCCCAACCTCAGGCAAATGGAAATGTGTGTGTAACCCAGTGCATCTTCTGTTCATCCAAGAGAATATCATAGTTTTTCTTAATTAACACTCATAGAAAATTAGTTGAGTGCTGGCAGAACCTTGTGCGTTTAAAAAATAAAAAAATTGAAAAAGTTTTGACAGATCACATTAAGAAGTGACAGATCACTGTAATTATAACATACTGACCTTGAAGATAAACAGTTTTAATTGTCAACTTGAGGGAAAATATCCCCATGACCTTTGACTAATTGTCTAATTAATGAAAAATCTTTGCTAAATAAATTTGTGGCTTTGGAGGCATTTGAAACATATACTGGTGTCAATAAGGTGCTTTCTGGGCTGGTTTTACTGTAGGTGTTTCCTGTGAGTGATTGCTTGTGGGTACTGTTTGACATCTGCTAGCAGCCTTTTTTTTATACAGTTAAAACTCCTGGGACACCGTTTTTGGGTTTTTTTCCTGAATTCAAGCTCCACTGATTAGTTTTCAATAAATTACAAATATCAAGAAATTTGGATTTGTTAGCACTTAGGGTGACTGAACAAAGAATAGATGTGCTGAAGACAAGGAAATTCATGGTCAGTAGCACACTGCCTCTCCAAGCTTTATTCAGGCAGCATTCAGAGGAAATAATCCATTATATCCCACTGGGAATTCTTGTACAAACTCAGACTTCTGTCCCTTCTCCCTCCTCTATAGACACGATTAATTTCATATTGACAAACTTCTCACAGCGATCTGCAGAGCCATGAGCATATTGAATGCATCTGAGTGTCTTTGATTCTGTCTGCTTGTGTCTCAGGCCCAGCCAGTGAAGACATTGTAGGAATCCAAAGTTAATTTCATCTCATGTTCTCCTGGGGATCTTAGCACAATGTTGTGTAAATCTGCTGAAATGGAAAATTATTGATCATTTGCATTGCAATGGGAAACCCTTTCACAGACCAACAAAGTTTAAAAGTATCTTTTCTACATATCACTGCTGGCTCTGGGGTTATTTGGGCTGCTCAGAATCGATGCAGCATTAACAGGGAAATGTCACTTTCCTCCCTAGATGTGACAGCTCCTTTGAGACTGGAGCTCCACAAATGTGGTGTCAGTTCATGTCCCCTGCATTTACAGAGAGAAAACAGCTCTGGTTAAACTGAACTCTGTGTTGTGCTCAGAAGATCAATGACTGTGATATAACTTCTGAAGGTTTTATTTTTTTTTCCTTCAGACACACTCCCTGACATAATATTTTTGTTGAACAGTAATTTTTCTCTAGGGTTTAGAACAGCAGCTACAGTATTTTCGTGCCTTATAATGCAGCCACTGACCCAGGAGATCAGTCAATAACACCTCTGTGTTGTAATGAATAAGTCAAGATAACTTCCAACTGAGAACAACTCATTACAGCTCCTTCCACCTGATTAAATTTTTGCCCTAAATAAGACAATGGGCAGCAAAATGATGTGTGAAGATATCATGTAATGTGAGCTGATGAAGTCTGCTGGAGGAGGAGGAGGGAATGCCTTCAGTTTTGATTGTAGTGGTTGTGTTTTGCTGTAATTTCAAGCAGTCACAGACAGCTGATGGAGCCCTGTTGGCAGAATAAATTTGTTGAAGAGCACGAGATGCTGCTCAGGGATCTTCCTTTCTAGCAGAAAGGAAAGAGGGAGCGTGGTGGGAAAAGCCAAGTAGCAGTGGCATGGAACAAGTCAGGAATCCTTGAGTTTGGTGCTGATGGAGCTGTCTTGCTCACTTGTGCTCTGGGCTGGAAAACCAAACAGCAACCCCAGTGCTGCAGGGCAAGGACATTTTGCTCCAGGCCTGGGGTGATACAATTTGTGAGGCCTCTGGTTTTAGGGTTGATCACTTCTAGTTCAGGATACCAGATGTGATACTCAGATCAAGCCAAGTGGTGCTGCGATGTGCCAGGGGCAGAGGGGCAGAGCTCAGTGAGACGAGGAAGGAGTCAGAGCTGAGTGAGATGAGGAAGGAGGCAGAGCTCAGTGAGACGAGGAAGGAGGCAGAGCTCAGTGAGATGGGGAAGGAGGCAGAGCTCAGTGAGATGGGGAAGGAGGCAGAGCTCAGTGAGATGAGGGAGGAGGCAGAGCTCAGTGAGATGTGGAAGGAGGCAGAGCTCAGTGAGATGAGGAAGGAGGCAGAGCTCAGTGAGACGAGGAAGGAGGCAGAGCTCAGTGAGATGAGGAAGGGGACAGAGCTCAGTGAGACGAGGAAGGAGGCAGAGCTCAGTGAGATGTGAAGATGCCAGAGCCCAGTGTTGGGCAGGGCAGAAGGTGAGGAGAGGGGCAGAGCAGAGCATGGCTGAGCTGGGGTTTGGTGTGGATGGAGTCCCTGGCTCTGGAATCACACATCAAACCCATCACCCAAGAGGGAACCTTCAGTCAGGTATCACTTACTGCTCAGTGATCTGTGCTGCAGAATCTCAGGTTTTAGCAATTTCCCAGCTCTGCTATGACTGTAGGTGGTAGAGGATATGCAGGAGAGAGATCAGTGTGGCTCTTTTGTAGAACATCACACCTTCCCTTGGCTGCACCTGGCTCCTGGGTGAAATCTCTTGTCTTCCACCATCTAAGGGAGCTTTTCTCCTCTCTGTGATACGTGCAATGAATTCTGACAGCACAGGGAAAGCTGTGCCTATTAATAGGCACCATCTCTCCAGTGGAAAGGGTGTTCTCCAAAGGGCAGCAATGAACACCCTGTGCCCTATGGATGAACTGCTGGCCTAATTTTTGTGTCATAACAGGGCTCTGCACAAATCTAATCATCACACATAAGCCACACAGGGATGTTTGCCAGTTTAGCTAATCAGTTTGTTTTTTCAGACTTGAAAAGTGTGCTCAGGGATGCAGTTTGTTGCTTAGTACTTGTTCTTCCAAAGAATCCAAATATAAATGTGTATTTGTCTTAAGCAATTCTTGTTATGTTGTGACGAACGTTTCACTGTTGTTCATGTTCCCTCAATTTCTGACTCTCTGGATACTAAATAAGTCATCACTGTAATTTACTTCAGGGGCACATAAAGAAATTATATAAATGCAAGAAAATCATAAACATGCAGTGCAAGATAATAACCCACTGTTGCTTGTTGGATTTGTTAAAAAAAATAATTCTGTAGCAATTCTACTGCAGAGTTAGGGTAGCATTAAGCTGTATAAAAACCTTGAGAAAGGGTTTTCATAAAATTCATTTTGTTCATTTTATTAAATGTTCAATAAGTTTTTTTGTGTAAATACTTCAGTCACGCTAAAAGGTTTCTAATCTGTGAAATCATTATTTCTGCAGGACTTTTAGATATAAAATAATGATAATATCATAACTTCAGGAACAACCTGTCTGATTTAACTGTTGACAATGTCTTGTCTGGATATTATTCTGCTCTCAAATTTTCATGGGGCAACACTTTTTCCTTCTGCTGATCAGGTGTTTTTGCAGCAAACCAGCAGAAACACGCAGGCTGTGGGCTCACTGCCAGAACTCGTGCTCAAGAGATGGTTTGAAGGCACCTCAAAGGCAGGGAAAGAAGCTGGTTCTCCTAGTGGACCTTTTTGTTGGCTTGAAAGGCAGGATTTGTTTGGTTTCCCAGCTCCTATGCTGGTAGCTGTTGTGGCAGCTTCCTCTCTCGTTCTGGGATGGATTCAGGTAGTCCAGATGTGCTGTTCCAGGTGGATTTATGATATCCAGTGTGGGCAGGATAGCTCAACTTGGCGTTTGTGCAGCTGGAGGTGCTCAGAGCTGTCCCAGAGCTGGGAGCCCTTCCCTCCCCAGCCCCTCTCCCTTTCCTCCCTCACTCTCACTGCTAACAAGAGCCCCTCCAGGTCATGGTGCTTTATGAATTTTTATACACAGCCACAGCACTCAGAAGCATTTCCATTTGCCTCAGCCATCACTTTCCTCCGTGGTTAATGAGGCTCAGCCTCTCTCACTTCCCTGTTTTGAGCAGAGCTGGGGGATCCCTGCTGGGCTGGCGAGTAAAGTTGCCTTTGTGCAGCTGTAATGTGCTTTTCTTGCACCTCCAGACCTCTCACAGATACACCTTCTGACTCGTGCCTTCAACAGGATCTAAAGTTATTTGCTAGAAAGGAGAAGGAAAAAAAATGCAGAGGATAATATTGCTTTGATGTTGTAATTCCCATGGATTTGAGCAAGGCTAGGTTATATTTCCAAAAAGCATCTTCATATTTATTGATAGAGCAATTAAGTCTGTATTTTCAATGTGAAATTTCCACATTCAGGAGTAATTTTGTTGCTTGTTATGGCGAGCTAACAGAAAATATATGAATGCCTGTACACAGGGAGGTACAGAGTTAGTTTTGGTGTGCTTATAGATAAATATGCGTATTTATTTATTCAGAATACCTCTGTGGAGATTTCACCAGAGAGAAAATTATGGATTCAGTATTTCTGTTCAAAACAAATTAAACTGCTAAGAATTAAACTCAGAAAAATTACTTTGGAAGTGGAATATATCAGACCAACATATGCTTTTGAATACAAACCTATTTCAGCTTGTTTTCTTTCACTTTAGTTGATAAGAAATGCAACTGCTAACCTTTCAGTGTTTTAAAATGGTATCCTTTAAAACATCTGTGGGTCATTATCATAAATATCACAGTGGTGTAGAAACCTCACATTTGTGATATATCATAACAGGGAAAATGGAATGCACTGAGAGGAGGAATCCCAGGAACATGAGTTTCCTTGCTGAGATCTATCAAGGTTAATATTTCCAGTTTAAACTTTTCCCATCATTGCAATAATGGACTTGGGATCCTGCACAAGTTTTTCCACCAGATCTTTTGGCGATAATAAGCTCAAAGTCAGTGATTAAATCCTTGGGATCCATGTAGGTATTGCTAATAATGAATATTGCTCAGTGGAAAGAGACACTCTGTACAATTGACACGTGAATTTTACAAAAAGGAGTAAAAGTCTAACACAGGAGGCTGAGAAATGAGCAGAGGGCGATGAATGACACTCATGTTTTTCACTGGGAGCTGCTTGGCAGTGTTTTCATTTTGCTTGCATGGAGTTTTGGAGCCTGCCTCATAGCATGTGGCACATTAGGCACAATAAAGATGTTCATTTGGCAGCTGGAGCACGACTAGGAACATCAAAAGAGTCATGGATGCGTCAATAAACGAAGAACTCCACCCTCACATAAATATTAGATCAGTGTTTTAATTGCCCATTGAATTCCTGTCAGTGAGACATTCACTCGTCATGCCTGGTGCAGCATTACCAACGTTTCAGTTTGGGGCTAGAGCTGGTCTGTTGCTATCATTCATTTTTTGCACTTTTGTCGCACCCTGAGCACCAAACAGGAATCATTTTGTTGCAAGTGCTGTACAGACACAGGGTGAACAGGTGGCCTTTGCTCTGAGGAGTAGAAAATCCAGTTAAAGTCCTCAAGCTCCAATGCAGAGTGAGTGTGCAGGAGAACATGGGAACTTTTGGGGGGTGTCTGCAGCCCCTCTCATCAGGCTGCCACTCACCCAACCTGTTATAATGCATGTGGGTAGTGGGAAAAATGTCAATTATCCATCTCAGGGCTTTCCTCACACCTCATTTCTGTGACAAATGCATGAACATCACAAACATCATCACACAGACCATATGTTAGCAGGGCTGCCAAGCAGCCAAGTGTTGGATATTCAGAGAGCACCTTTGCAGCTCAGGCTGACACGTTCCACAGCTGATATCCACAACTTCTGTCTCATTTCTTGTTGCACTGGTTGGTACTTGGGGGACAAAAGGAGTAATGAATTAATCGCACTTTTGAGTTTTTACATTTCTATACTGGTTTTATGTACAGAGCAAGAATTTTTCACCAGAGAATAAGAACTAAAAATCCAATTTGCCTTGTATTTAATGGGCATTTACAATGTACAGGTTTGGTTAAGAAGTAGATGTGATGCCATGGATGGGAAATCTGAGGAAGCTGATGCAGCTGAAACTCCTCAGAGCTCTCCTGAGTGCCTGGCAGGGAAGGTCGGTGTGGTCAGTGCCAGCCTCAGCTCCATGGGCTGTGTAGCTGCTCCTGGAACCTGCCAGAGGCAGCTCAAGTACTGTAAATTTGGGGTATTTGGCTCTTCCCCAGAAGCCACACGAGTTTAAGGAAGCAAAATTCCAGTGAGGAGCTTCCTGGGGATGTAATTCAATCTCAGGTGATGTTCCCCACTCAGCCCAGTCCAGCAGACAGCACCACCCTGATAAGGTCCACATTTGACTAGGGATTTTATCTAAGGCTCCAGATCTCCTCAACTCTCAACAACTGGTTTCAGTTTCCTCCCTGTTGGCCCTGAGGCCAAATAATCTTCAGTGTTCTCTATCCCTGTGATCACTTCATCTCCTCCCACTTCTAATTGCTCTCCTACATATCAGTACTTCTCAGAGCCTTTTGAATTTCTTTCCTTCTCCTTGCTATTAACCTCACCAAATACTCTCATTTCTGTGGTAGGACTGGGAATTGAAAGCATCAGTGCTTTTGGATGAGATATGGTAAAAAAACCCAGTTTCCACTTTCAAACAACTCTGCCTCAGCCCTTTTTGGAAAAAGTTGCAGGGTTTTGTGAAGCAAGATGAATCGACAGCAAAGTATAAAAGGTTTAAAAGTGTCAAATTCTTACTTCCAAGGGAATATAGAATAGATTCAAGTGCTTCTCCTTATTCCATGTGCCAAACCTGCAGGTGGCCTTTGAATTTCCCCAGAGCATGCAGATGGCAGCGATGCAGGGATCCCAGGGCTTGTGAGCACTGAGCAGAGAGGTGGGAGCAGAGCACCCCCAGGCAGCTCCTCCCTGCCTTAGAAACAAAACCCTTTGTGTTTTAAAAAAGTTTGTCCTTTTCTTCAAAGGCACCTGGACTGTTTGGCTGGGTGATGCTACAGCTCTGAACCACGACATTGGATTTTAAGGGATTATTTTATTATAGTTGTCTTTGACTTTTAAGTTTTTTAGAACTTTTTATTCCTCATATAATTTCTCAGAGGCCAATGCTAAATTTTTCCAATTGTAAGCTATTAATAGGTGACCAACAGCAGTTTTTGATTATGAAAAGACATTTATTCAGACAATCACAGACTGGCTTGGGTTGGAAGTGACCCTAAGAGTCATGCAGTCCCAAACCCTCTGCAGTGGGAAGAGATGCCACCAATACAAGTTCCTAAACCTTGTTTCATTGGGTTTTTAAAAATTATTTAGTTGGGTTGTGTGGTTTTTTAGGGGATTAAAAAATAAGAGACTTGTAATTCACAAAGGCTGCAATCCAAGCAGTATCAATACAGTGGTTTGTACAGAGAATTTCAGCTTCCCACATTTGTTGTGACAGGAAAATATTGCATTTTTTGGTTGAAAAAAGCTTTAGGAAATTGAAGTGAGTTTATTAAAACACCTGCCATAAACCCAACATCAACTGCTAAGGGTGGTTTTTCACCAGGCAGATTTTTCTCAGGGAGCAAAACCCTCTAAACCCTGCTGTGGGCACCAGACCCTTCCTGGGAGCAGTTCCCAGCCTGGGAGTGCGGGCACCAGCACGCTCTGAGCACTCTGAGATTGCTTTAAGCTGCTGCTGCTCCCAAATTCAGTGGTTTTCCCTCCTGGTTCTCCTTCAGTACAAGACTTCGCAGGCAGGATGTGCCACCTGACAGCCTGAGATAGGTTTGTCTGGAGACACTGCAGTGTTTGAGGGAAAAGAGGTTTTGTTTCTTTTTTTATTTATAATCCCTCTTGCTTTCAGCAAAATTCAATGCAACACCAAATGAGCTGATGAAATTCTGGTTTTCTGTCCCGCTGTGAATCCAAGGATAGTTCTCTTGCCCTACAGTAAGACGGAGGAAATGGGAGCAGTTTTTAGTTAAAAACATGTAATTTAGCCGAAGCCTCATGCAGCAGCAGATCCTTCAGCTGCTGGGGGAGTTGTTCTGCCAGAGCCCATGGTGTCTGTCAGAGAGTTTGGGCTCTCCTCGGGAAGGAATTGTCTGGTGCGAATTCACAGGGTCAAGGCTTCATGGGGTGGTTTTAATTTTGTCTTGTTCTCAGCATCCACGTCTCTTCTAATTGGCAATTAAATTCATTTCCCCCAAGTCATTTCTGTTTGGCCAGTGATGGTAATTAGTGAGTGACCTCCCTGTCTTCATCTTTTCCATCCTTCTCCTCAGTTCTGCTGAGGTGGGGGAGTGACAGGGTGGCTGGGAGCAGCCCAAGGCCAGCCCTCCACTCTTGCCTCGGTAAACAGTGCCTCACATCTCCTTTTGTGCCTTATTCTGTTTGAGTGCTTGAGATTTTGGCATTGTTTAATTGTTAATCCAACCCATCTCATCAACATTCATCATAAAATGAAGTTGTAAATTCTGGAATCGGTGATAGTTCTTTTTCCCTGTGGTGTTCTGCTTTGGGATTGGATCCCAGGGAATGCTCAGGAAGGAAGGATCTCCATGAGGTCCTCTGGCAGCCCGGTCTTCATGTTCTGCCTGGAGAGAAATAAGAATTTGATGAAGAGGATTTCTGTGTAACTTGCCAGGAGTGCTGAGTGGCCACCCACCATGAGACTATTCCTGTGCTTTAGGAGCAGTTATAGAAATTCCACAGTCGGGAAGAGTTTAGGGATTGGCCACAAAAGACTCTGGCATTGTTTCTCTTCCTTTAAAAAAAATGCCTCAGTACAAGAAGTGTATACAGTGAATTTAAACAATTATGTCAAGTGTTTTATTTTGCAGTAAAACTCCATTGTTGTTGATTTTATGTAGCTGGTATCACTGTCTGTAGTTTTTTCTGAAATTGTAATGCAGTTTTTAAAGATCCAGGGGAAGTGAAATGTAAAATAAAAATAGTGAGAGCATACAGGTAAATGAAAAGTCTGCAGCAGCAGTAACTCTAGGAGAAGGTAGGGAATACAAAACAGGCTGTCTGCAGAAAAACCTTTCACATGCAAATATATTGTTCAAAGATGTCAAAACCTGAAAAGTTCATTTAGCAATTGCAAGTTTGTGGTGAAGATCTCTTACTGAAATAGCTGGTAGTTAAATCACTAATATTTTATCCATTATTTTGTGCAAAATTACTCAGAGAAGAAATTTGAGACAAAATCTCAAATCTTTGTGCTTTAGGAATATTTTCCTCTTTATGCCGGCTTTCATAAATATTTTAAACTTTCCATGTAAAGTGAAACAGGATTATTGAGAGCTGCTGGTCAATTAAAAGTTCTCACAATCCTTAGATACAGAGCAGCTCATGGGCTGTGTGACAATCCTGGCAGTAGGAAATGTTAGAGTTCAGTTTTTCAGTTTTATAAAATTTTTGCAGTAGCCTGGGGCTGAATATTCTGTAAACAACCAGTGCTGAGCCCAAAGATGCGTTGGATATCTGAAAGCCTTTGGAGGTCCTGGGCTGGGATGGGGAGCACAAGGAGGTCTGATCCCAAAAGGCTCATATCCAATTTGTTTTATTTATCTGCCACCCACTTAGACTTGTCAAAGCCTCTTCATCTTTCTTTCATTCATTCATACATTTCTTTATGAAGAAGAATCAAAAAAAATATAGAATTTCTTTGGAAGTTTTTCTCCTTTGAGAGACATTTCTTCCCAAATCTGTAGACAACCTAATAACATAAAGATATCTGAAGCTTGTGTTCCAAAGTGGATACTTACAATGTGTTTTTTCCTTTTTTCTTTTTGCCCCCAGTGAAATTTGATGACTGCCAGGGGAACAACAAATTGAACTTTGAAGTTTCTAACCCAGACTTTAGAGTGGAACTCGATGGGAATTTGGTTGCACTCAAGAATGCATCAGAAGTTGGCAGAGCCTTGTTTGTGCACGCGCGGTCGGAGCACGCCGAGGATATGGCAGAAATCTTTATCCTTGAAGAAAATGAAAAACGTGGGGCATTAAAGGTAAGAGAAATACCAAAGATTAAAAAAAAAAAAAAAGGGCCAAGGAGATGCTGCTGCTAAATATTTACATGTGTCACCTAGGATTGTAGGCAATTTTAATCTGTTAGCAGAGATCAAAATCAATCTTCAATGCAGATATTGCTGTAACATTTTAGCTCTTGGTTTAATTTGTGATGCAGATTTCCCGGGTTGAGGAAGATGTATTACATCTTCAGGTGGGGATGCTAAACATTCATAAAGACTTTATTCAAATGAAAGAGCCCAAGTATGAAAATTGACTGCTTCTTCCAATGTATGTTATGCCAGGTAATCACAGTTTGGCCACAACTAAAAATGGAAAATCATAGTTTAAATGTGTAATTTAGAATTTACAGAACCTTCACGTTTTGCTCCAAGTCTAAGTGCATGGGAATGAATTCTGTGTAATTTAAATTTTCATATTGGTCTGCTTCTCTGACATTGTTAGGTGGTAAACTGCTTAAGCATCTGCACACAAACAGTGTTCACATTTACACTCTGTCTCTGTACCCTGCTGATTTTTTCTCTGCTCTGTCCACTGAATGTTTTGTGCTTTCTTTTCCTCTCCTGAATTTCAGTGTAAAACAAACCTCATCCTTAGGGGGATAAAGCACTTCATAAATTGAATTGAATTATTATAAATGGAATTATTTACTTCACACCCCTGCAAGTAAAAAAAAGGAGATGTGACATAGCTTCACTTTTGTGTCCTGGCATTTAGGAGAGAGGCAGGCAAGGTTGTGGCTTACTAGGCAATTAAGCCTGGTACCTTTCCAGACCTATAATTTCACAGAAGTATAAAGAAACTTTGATAAAAATGACTGATCTGCTGTCTTGATTTGGTATTTAGACATTCAATTGCCAGCATTCTCCTTATATTCCTAACAATATATTAGTATAACTTAAGCCTTCCATTATAAAAACAAATTATCCTGAGGAGAAAGGTTGAACAACCTTCTGAAAGTCCAAGGCTGAGGAAAGGTTTTGCTCTGCACTTTAAGCAGCACACCATGTGAATATGGATTGCCAGCAGGAGAGAAAGAACCAGAATGTGTAACTGCAGAAAGCTGATCAGAACACTGAAATGGAATTTAATTTTATTTAAATATGCCGTTTCTTCACAAAATTAAATTTTAATGCAGTCATACTCGAGGGAGTCTCTTACGTGGAGGAGCTGTGAGTTTAGGACTACAGATCACCAAATTCAGAGTAGGAAAGCTACACTTGAGGAGCAAGCTGGGCACTTGGCTGTCCTGTGCCTCAGACTAGCACGCCTTGCTCCTTCTGGTGCATTCACAAGAATGTTCAAATGATTTTATTTTGAAACCTTAGGAGCAGTTTCAAAACGGGGATGATCATTCTCTGGTTAGAAGTTACTAAAACCACTGAGGAGTTTGAGACATCTCTGACAGGAGGCCTGGAGTTAAACTTCAAGGGATTGGTTTATGTGTGAAGATCTGACTCTCTGAGAATCACATTCTGAAGATTTATTCTGGTTTTCTTAGAGAAGCAGCCCTTCCAGATCTGTGAGGAGAGATATTCTATGGAAGTTACAATCTAGGGGAGATCTTGTCAGATATTCTATGGAAGTTACAATCTAGGGAAAATATTGTCAGATATTCTGTGGAAGCTACAATCTAGGGAAAATCTTGTCAGATATTCTGTGGAATATATGAAATCCAGGGGAGATCTTGTCTCATGAGCAGGAGTCACAGGACGTGAATTTGCACAGATTATGACAAGCTCTGCCAGTGACCTTTTGTCTTTACGTTCTGTTTGGGTTCTGGGGTGTCTCCCCTCAGAATGTTCCAGCAATATTAATTGATGCCTAGTGTTGAAATCTCTCTCCAGACTACATTGGAAAGCCAGGGTTGCTTTGGCCCCACTCCTGGATTCTGTTCCAACCACTTTGTGTTGTTTCAGAGGGAGAAAACCAGACTAAATCAGGCAAATTCTGCCACTTGCCAGCCTTTCCTCACAGGTGACAATATCACAACATCATCTCAACCTGCATTCATCACCTCTTTCTGGCTTTTGATATTCATGCCATAAGCACCTGATTACCCATTTCAGGTGGGATTTAGTATCTGCAATGCCATTGTGAGTGACATGATGCCTTAATGTGTCCTGGGAAATCCATCTAGAGAGAATCACCCCTCCTTCAAGGGGATATAAAAATCTCTGGGGCTGTCCTGCTCTGGCCTCACCCTCTGTAGCTGTTAAACCAATATTTCTTCCCAAACTTTTTCATCTATTTTCCTATTTTAAACACCACACAGACAGTGCTGTCTTTCTGTTTGTCACACTTGAGAAGGATATAAAGACTGCAGCGTCCTATCTAAAGTGATTTTATGATAAATTTGAACTTAATCCTGTACTTTTGCAGTCTAAATGTGTCAGCACGGAAACAGCAGAACTGCTCCATCTGTTTATGCAAGGAGCCTTGGCTAAGAAATGCTCAGATGGAACCTCAGTAATTCAGCATAATTCTGTGGGGTTAAGATGAGCACATGCTGGAGCAGTGCTTAGCATTCAGTACTTAGAGAACTGTACCTTGTCTAATTAGGGGATAAGTAGTTCTTAAGTATTTCCCCACTGCCAGCAACTGCCATTTCTTTTCTGAAAGGATGTAACCTACATCTGTGAAATCCCATTGTTAATGTTGCTAATTGCAGATTCCCAACGTGTTTGGGAATGGCTCTCAACAATGATTTCTGATGTGCTGACTGGCACTCGGAGCCTAGGAGCAGAGAGTAGCTCCTAAAACTTTCTGATTGCTACCAACCATACTTTGGATGAATATGTAAATTATTTAGGGGTGCAATCTGGAATGTGCAGAAAAGCCTGGAAAGATGGGGGATGATTCCAGCTGGCCTCACCGATCCATCCTATGCGAAAAACTAAATTAACTTCATGGCCAGAGTATAATCATTAGCTGTTGGAATATCACTTAGCATTTAGCTGTTATTTGCATCTTAAGGGCCTGTTTTCCTTCCCTTCTGCCAGAAGCATAACAGACCTGCAGAGCCTGCAGCTCTCCATCCAGGGCTGCCATGGCTGCAATATGGGCAGAAGTGGTTCCTCAATCATGAGCCAGCTTGGCCGTGGTCACACAATCTCCTGCAGGGGCAGACACTGCATTGCTGCTTTCCCTGGTGTCTGCATGTCTAACATACCTTAAACCCCGTCAGTCTCTGCTGCAGATATTCATTCATGCTGAGATCTGTCCATCAGATTCCACACTGGATTCCAGATCAGCCTCCAGCTGGAATTGATTTCTGCAGCCTGCTGGATGTGCCTCCTCCCTCCTGTGATTTTGGATAGATGTACTGGTCTCTGTCTTGACAGAGAGGAATATTCCCAAAAATCTACTGTCATTTCTGAGAGGCTTTTTAATGTGAGTGCACAGAAGAGCCTGTGGCAGGTGGAACAGTTAACTCTTTAATGGTTTTGTGCCTGTACACCCTTGGAGCCTGATGCAATCAGTGCTCAGTGAAAAAGAGGAATTCCACATGCACTCCCCATGGAGCAGGGCTGGTGGGCCATGGAACATTCCTGTGAGGAATGCTGCTCACTTCCAAAAATTTAGAAAAGTTTATTAAAACTTTATCAAAAACACAACAGAAGACTGAATAGAGAAAAAATTACGATGGGAGCAGAGGATTTTCCCCACCATGTGCTCACCCACACAATGGAGGTTTCACCTTTTAACCCTTTAGCCCCTTCCAAAGTTCTGTCCATGGACTCCTCCTTCCCTGTCCAGTGGTGGAAATCACTTCCTTAAATCTGTTTTGGAGCTCAGGTGCTGCCATAGTAATGAGCCAACCCTCCCAAATGTCCCAAACCCAGGCCCCTCCCTGATAACAACACAAGGAGTGAAAAACACAACTATAAACCTATAAAACTTCTCTAAACATACATACATGATATTTTCCTTTCAGTTGTGAGAGTCAAGCATCCAATCACTCATCTATCACCTTCCCCATGGAATCCCAGTGTTGGGATGTGCCTTGCCCTGTCTGTGCCCTGCTCTGACAGCGTTTGCTTGATGCCCTCTCACACAGCCAGGACTGGAGTGCTTGGGAATATTAAGAAAAAAGAGACCTGGAAATGTTTTGATTCACCCAGAATTCCCCAAATGAACTTTGGATTCATTCTGAATAATTCAGAGAATTGCTAAGCCTCAAATCCCTAATGGAAAAATAAATCACTCATAAACCCTAGCTGAGGAGAAAATGGCTGAGCCAATGACTGGCAGCATTCTCTTCTCTTTTCAACTTGTGTCTTGTCCAATGCTTGATCCGTGCTTTGTTTTATGGAGAAAGTAGGACAACTGAAAGTTGGAAATTTTGTCTTATCTGAACATGTGTCCAGACATTAGAGGATTTATGTATTTATTGAAAGAGTCAGGTTTTGTGGAAGGCAGAAAGAGTTGCCAGGCTTTTTTAGAGCCTCATAATAAATGGTGAGTTGCAAAAGGTGGCAAGCTGAGACTTGAACCTTGTCCTCCAAGGCTAAATAAAATGGTGTCTGCTGGTCCTGTCCCCCTCTGAAATCTAGTGCTGGTTTTAATGAACATACCCTCAGTGTACTGAGAGCTAAAACGAAACATTGGGACACAATCTGTCTCTGCCTCTCCGTGTTGGCAGCCTTTATTTTTTTTTTTCCTTCCCCACAGCAAAGGGAGTTATTTAGAACTTTTATTTGCTACACCATTACAGACACAGGGTGAGGGGTGGAGGGGAGTGAGATATCAAGAGTCTGGCACCAGAGCAGATAAGAGGGCAGGCAGATATTCAGAAATTCCAGGCTGGTAGAAACTTCACTGCATGGTGCTCAGCAGTCTTCCATACAGAAGGATGAAATGATTAAATAGAAACTGTCAAACCCTCAGGACACATTTCAGGCACTAGATAGCAAAGGAACAGGAGAAAGAAAAGAAGAGATAAGGGTGAGGAGCACACCCAGAGACAGCATGTTGTAGACAAAGTTTAAAGCCATCTCCAGCAGCAGCTCAGACCGAAGGAAATGAAGTTGCCCCAGTGCTGTTACTTTGTCCAGTGCACTTTGTACCAGCCAGGGGCTGGGCAGAAGCTGCTGCTTTTTTTCCCTTTGTCAAATCACTGCTTTCCCCAATGCCAGCACTCAGCTGTGTTTGTTACAGCAGCCTCAGCAGCCTGGCTGGAAACTTCCCTGCAGACCCAAATCCTCATTCCTACCAAGCCTCTGCCTTTTGTGCAAGTTGCTTTCTGCCTGTGCATGTTTCCTAAAGTATCAAACAGAAATAATGAAACTAAGCTCCTTGGATTTAAACCTTAGCATTTCTTGTTTGTGTCTTGCTCTCTGCTTATCCCCACAGGATAGAGATTGCAAATATTATGGATATGAGATAAAAAGTGCCTAGAGCCTTAAATCCTACATGTATGGCTTTCTGCCTTAGAAAGATGATAACGGATCAATAATCTTATTATGAATCAGGATTCTCTCACAGCAGAAAATATTCAGGCAAGGAAGTGTGAATAGTTGAGTTTAGTCATCTGGCAATTCAATAAGTTATTTGGGAAATAAGATCAAGAATCAGCCTCTCTGATATAGCAGGCAATCGTTCCCATTAACGTATATTAGCATTTTTCTGTTTAGAACAGAATTCCAAATAGGCTGAAAATGACTGTGCAGAGGTATGGAGATGGACTCTCATATGAGATATCGACAAACAGGCTCCAAGAGCTCCATGTTATTAGATTTTGCATACAGCAGTTGCAGCAGAAAGGGATGCACTGCATAAATAAAATACCATGTTTTGCATTTAATTTTAGAGGCACAAAATTGAATAAGTCACAGGGGGTGCATCAATACCTATGATACGTTTGAGTTATTATACTGATCAAAACTGTGTACAGAATACCATTCCAAGAAAAGCTGAGGAGATCCCTTGCCTTCAAATATGAAAGTGTCCTTCAGGCATATAAAGAAGGATTTTCTTAAAGATCAAACAACAAAAAAAGTCATTTTCTCACTGTTCAGTTTGGCAGAAAGTTTAACATATAAACATTCTCCTAGCCATTAAGTTATTAAGTTGTTATCACTCCTGTTACTTTTGTTATCGCACTGCAAACACATATTGACTTGGAAATCATGCATCAAAAGCTGAGGTAAAAGTGATCTTAGAATTTAATACCTGTGTATTGGTGGCATTTTCGTAAATGACTTTTCCATGCTATAATCACCGCTGAATAGATTTTTTTTCTTTTAAAGTCTGCAATGCTACTTTTAGGATTGCACAAAATACATTTCAATTAATGTCAATGAAAGCAAGAGCTTGTTCTCATCAATGGGTCATTCTCTAGTGTCATTTAGCTGCCTTTTAAACGATATTTTTATAGAAATCCTCTGTGCAGACCACTTGCTGTCACAGAAACAACAAAGAGCTCCTTTTGTAGCAGAAATCTCCTCAACCTCTTTTCCACAGAAATTCCAATCACCTGTTTTCCCTTTTTATGCCTCAGCCTGATCCAGAAGCTGCTGAAATGATCAGATTCCAGAGGGTTTCAGCTGAAGCCCTGGAGCAGGAGCTGTGCCTGGCAGTGCTGTGGCTCCCCTGCCCCTTTGCTGGGCAGTTTTTGGGTGTCCCTGCAGTGCCCCCCAAAGCAGCTCTGATTTAATGGACACCCACCCTTCTGCAGCCTCCCCTCCCCTCCAGTGCCAGGCTTGTGCTTCCTCAGGCCTGCTCTGAATCCCCCCTTCCCCAGCACCAAGGAAATGCAGGTTTCATATCCACTGGCTTTGGAGTTTGCTCTGACAAAGATCCATTTATCTGAGAATTATTATGGTGCCAAGAGATGTGGCAGTTGCCATAGCAACAATTACATATTGTGTTGAATACCAGAGTAAATGCTGTAAAGAACAGGAGCCACTGGTGGTTTTCATTAATTTAATGTTCCTTTTTTGGACAAAGTGTGACTCATAAGTTTATTCACTGTGTGTGTAAGTGCCTAGATCAAATGTGTGGGCTCGCTTTCCTCCTCTTTCCCTCAGTGTGCAACTTCAGCATGTAAATGAGAAGTACTTGGTTATTTAAGGAGAGAAAAATGGTCTTATAGACTGGAAACATGAATAATTGCCTGTGAAACAAGAAGGTGTTAACTTCCCTGAGTGTTCAGTGCCTCTCTGTGAGTAATCTACATTCAGATTCCATGTGAGCCAGGGTGTAGTTATCCAGGAAAAGGCACTTTGTGCTCCTCAGTGGCAAGGAGGGCTAAGAACTGAATCCGTTTAGCAGTGATTCAAAGGTGAAATTAGATTATTTTTGAGACAAACACAGACCCTGTTAACGATTTCAAATTATTTAGAGACTAATGTGAAATGACAGTCAAAATTCTTTGCAATGAATGTATTCTATTAAAAACCAGTTACAAACAGATTTCCTCTCAGCCCTGAGCTGCATTTAGGCTGCTCAGTTGGTTCTCCCTGCTGCAACAGGTACCATTTCACTGTGGCTTGATGTGCTTCTGGTGGAAACTTCCGTGTTTTTTGTGGAAACTCAGAACCAGATGCAGTTCTAGAATGCACCAATTTTACCCTGTTTTCTTTTAAAACACACAGAGGTCTTATCCTCCATCCATAAGACCTCATGGCAAAGCTTCCACAAACCTCAATGAGAGCACTTGCTCAAGGGTTGTTAAAATTTAGTATTTGAATTAAATTGATTCTATGATCACATAGTGCCAAGAAAATACCTATTTACTTCTTGTGACTAAAACATTTTATGAGAATTTTTGAATGATAGATTAATTATCTGTAGATGTTTTGAATTAGTTAGCTTCTCTTTATTTCTACATTAACTGTCCTTTATCCATAAAAAGCAAGAATCCACTAAATGTTGTGGATGAATGATAAACCATCATACATTGGCATATAATTATTTTTCCAGTATTTTTTGTTCTGTGTTTGGCCTGGAAGAATTCTGGAACAGACAAACTGTGCCAATCCTATGCCCTAATCTTCAGAGATTGATGGAGTCCTATGGAAACTCATGCCAGAGGTGTGGGGAACATTTAAAGAAAGCCTTTGTGAAAGGTTTGAATTTAAAATTCATGTAGTAAATGAGGATATAAGTAAGAAAGCAAGAGGCTAAGCATGATTTAGTAGAACATTAGGCGAGATCATAAAGGATAAGTAGATTTCTCTTAGGATATGTAATATCTTTCATTTCTAAAGTGGCTTTCATCCTGTAAGATCCTCAAAGAGCAACTACTAAGTACATGGGGACAGAATGTGTGTGTGCCTGTCTTAATACAAACATCTCTAAAAAGAGGCATTTGCATAGATATCTTTATTTTTGATACTTATTTCATAATAGTTTTTCACATCAGGGTAGGAGCAGAGTCTTCTTAAACGAGGGATTAGGGAAAAGGAGCTGGCAATTTTGATATGATATCAGAATTGCCATGACAGCCTTAATGTCCTCAAATCCATCATGAAAAAGAGATGTTACAGCAACCAGGAGATTGTGTGCAGCTGAGGGTAGAGAAGAAAAATTGTCCATTTATTCCGTGGTTGTTCTTTCATCCAGCACCAGGAGTGATGCAGTTGATGCACCACAACTGCCCCAGATCCACCCGAGAGCTCTCTGATTTATTGAGGAACAGAGACAGTTCCAAGACTCAAACTCAGTTATGCCCAAAACCAAGCTCAAGGTTCTTTTTTTTTTTTTGGGTCAGACACACAAAATATTGCTGCTGTTTTCCCACTCCCTGCTTCTCCCTCAGCTTCCAGAGCCAGCGTGGATTTGAGAGAGCCATGATAAGAGAAATTATTGACATGAAAAGATAATTCCCTGAGTAAGAGTTTAGCAATTTCTCTCACTGGACGCATCAATAAGGGTCTCTAATGATTGTCCCAATGTTTCCATGCTGATTTCCACAATCCTAAAGGAATATTTATTATGGTTATTAGAGTAACACCTATCTCAGCACACATCTTAAACATTTAATGGAGCATCACAGGATAAAAATCTACATTTGTCCTCCCCCAAGAATTGATTCTGCCATTGCAAAAACAGATGGCTTTTTTTGGACCTAAAATTCCCTATTTTTTGATCATTACAATTTATGGTTGTTTCTTTGCATCTTACTTTGCAACTAGGTTTTTTTTTTTTAAGTACCTAGAATAACTTGGCAACTCTGAAGAATGTCAGAGTTAAAGCTTAGAGCAATTTGGTGTCTTCATAATAAACAACTCTGCTAATGCTTGCAGTCATCTTGGAGTTATTAATCATCCATCCCCGCACTTATTTCACCACCAAATCAAACTGAATAACCTTTGCATTAAGCAGTTCATCTGTCTGAGGAAAAAAAAACCAGGTTTGCTACTTGGTTTATACAGTTTCTCACTGAGAGGGCACCTGGGGTTGTGATTGCACAGGGAGAAAGTGCAAATCTAAAATCTCTCTAATGGCACCAACGTCGTTGCAGAATATTTGATGTGGCCAGGTAATGTCAAGGCAGTGTGGATGGACTGGTTTGGTTTGGTTTGTCTCAAAAAGGGTCAAACGTGTGACATGACCTGTGTACTTGTAAATGGAAGCTTGGAGCCTTATTTTTGTGTGTGGATTTCAGATTAGACATCTCTCTTGTGAGTATAAATGATCAGGAGCTTTAAGGGCTCTGCTAATAAGGAGCATCACAGACTTCTGCATTTTCCTACTCTTCTGGTGGACAAAATATTTCAGAACTACTAAAACAAGTGTGCAAAATGCATCCATCAGATGAAGATTTACAGCTTGCAGACCTATTGATGATAATCTATGAGTTATTAAAACCCATAAAAGCCCTATTATCTTTCTTTAATTCTTCTAGAACCCATCTGAAGCTAAATGTTTGCTGGGCTTTTATTACAGTATTGAACACTGTTACACTGTAGAATGTTTTGTCCTCTAATGACCAAGGAAAAGGTGATAGTATAAGTTGTGGGTTTGTTTTTTTTTTTTTTTTTTTTTAATCTGGAAGACCAAGCCAATTCATTTTCAGATATTGGCATATTGGCACAGAAATTTTTTGTCCAGGGGTTTCAATGGTGTGATCACAGGAAGAATTGTGAGATGATGGAGACTTTATACCTGCACTGATATCAGGGTGCATTGGTATTACCTAAATTTTTGACTAACCCAAAAAGAATACTAGCAAGAAATCAGTTCATGTTTGCACTCCTGATGCAGCTTAAAAGGCTGTATCAAAATGCAGAGGGCTCCCTTCAGGCCCAGCAGGGTGGTGATAAGGCAGCACGTCACCTCCCTGCAACCGGGGCCTCAAGTGCTCTCCAGAGCCAGATCGTTTTGATTTGGATATTGTTGAACTCAGGGACAAAAAAAATCCAATAAATACAAAATTCCTGATTGGCTGACAAACACTATGCATTGCAGTTTCTTCTCTGCACAGAGAGAATATTCTCATACCTGAGACTTTTTCTTTTTCCCCGAAGATGAAATAAAAATTCAGCTACTTCTGCTTGAAAAGACACTCCTGACTCTGAAAGATGTGCTGGTGACAAAACCCCTGGTGGGAGGGCTCAGGTTACTCAGGGATTTACTCCAGCCTGGCATCACCTGCAACAAGAATATTCACACTAAATCTTTGCTGCCCTTGCTGCAAACTCTCAACTCATGCTGTAGACTAAGATGATTATTACACAAATATTCTGTGTTTGCATGAATCCTGCCATTCCTTTGCCGCAGAATGGCCTGCTAGAAATAAAAAAAAATCAGCTTAGATTGAATTTCTGGTTTGGGAGATGGGGATTTCGTGATTTGTTTTGGTACTACCTCAGTCAACAGTCATGGACTAATTCAGTTCATTCATTGATTATATCAAAGCCCGAACCTCCAAACTGAGAGGTTCATTGGAACTGCTCAGGTGTGTTTTATTTCCAGCTGTGCCTGTGGAAACATGACTGATATGTCAGTGTGGAATATCGAGGAGAGACTTTACCACAAGTTCTGTTCAGTGCTAACATTGTAGTTTTGTGTTGAGAAACAGAATAGAGATATAGGAATATGTATGTATAGCTTGGGATAAAAAAGAGGAACAATATTTGACAAATTTTCAACAAAGTCATGTTCCTGCATGGCTTAAAACTTAAAATTGATACAGTTGGCTGTTCTATCCAATCTACTTCAATAACAACTGTAATTTGGTGCTAAAAATTTTATTTGTTTGTCCCACTTTTAGTTTTCAGTGGAGGTGGATTGTTTCAGCAGCAGGTCAAGGGCAAAACTGGAGCTCTCAGGCCTCATCCCTTGTGTGGATGTGCAGGGCAGCCTGAGAACCTTTCTGACTTCACTTGCAGACAGCTTCATTTTCTCTCTGCTGCTGTGTTGTGCTGTCCTACCATTGTTTTCTCTCTTTCCCTCCACTTCCAACACCTACCTTTTTGAAGCTGGTTTGGTCATTAAAGCCAGACTTGACCCTCAAAATTGACCCTCAAATCAGGAATTCAGGCAGAGGTAAGGAGAGGGGATGTCAAAACTTTAGTTTAAAGATTTAAAGTCAAAGCCAGGGGAGATCTGGCTCTGAATTTGGCTCACATCTACAACACTCAAACTCATCCCTGACAAAGATACACGAATGTGTGAGCAACGCTTGGAGCTTTAAGTTACAGGGCTGATTTTAGGCCTGATTATTCACAAAACCGTGTAATTAATCTGTCATAGGAAAACACAGCAAGCATGCACCAAATGCAATCCCCATTAAGTCAACAGGAGTCATTCCACCAGCTTTAATGAGCTTTGAATCCACTCATAAATCTGCTGTGAGGAGTGTCCAAATCAAAATTTGTCTGGGGGTGACCTTGATGTTAATTGTTAGTGCTTCCATGTTGTTTAATTGCCAGGAAAGCTGAAAGCATTAGTGGGACTATCATATGGTCTGGTCCCTTCTATTGGATACTATTAGCAACAAGTTGATCTATGTAATATTAATTGTGCATAATGTTAGTGGGTAGTCACAGTCTGCCAGTTATATTTTGTGTCTGTGAAACAGGAAAAAAAAACTCTTCAGTTATTTTTAATGTCGCTTCTGCCTTCAGCTGAATCCCTGCAAAATTAATGTTTTTTTGATCAAGCAGCTCTTCAGAGGATCTCAAAAGTTTCACATTTATTCAGTGGCTTTTAATCCCAGATTTTGTGTACTGACTGTAATTACTTTAAAATTATATCTCAAATTTGTAAATAACATAAAGGAGATTCTGTTCAGCCCTATGATGTCTATTAAATTTAACATCTGCCAGAAAAGTTCAATCATCTGTATCCCAAATGGAAATGTTTCCTTCTTTAACATGTCATATTTAATTCAATTAGAGGAAAAACATGGGGAATACATTAGAAGTACAAAAGGGAAAGGGTTCCTTTAATTTTTGTCTACTAAACAGAAAAGTAGATGGCTTACTTGAGAAACATAATTACTGTAGCTTCTAGTGGTATAAAAATATGGGAGAGTTATGGTTGGAGGACTGGGGGAGAGAAATTATTGGTTTTATTTAATGGTTTTCCGAATTCCTTGTCAGTGCTGGTAATTATTGTGTCTTTTCTTTTTGTTGGCACTCAGTGCATTAGGCTGCACTTACGATCATTTTATTAATGGGAAATATGTTTCTGAACAATTGTGAATTAGATAAGTGGCTTGATTAAAACTCATTCTTTAAAACTATAAAATGAGAAAATAACACGAATTAACCTCCAGTCTAGACAGTGGGAAGATAAGACTTGGTTTCCAGTGAGGGTGTGTGTTTAGGAGAATGAAGGGAGGGCAAAAACCTCCTGCACTGGCTTCAAAAATTTCTGCTTCAAAAATTGTGGCTTTAGGAGATACATGCAGGAAATACAGCAAAGAGCTTCTAGAAGGAAACCCAAGCTGGGCAAAAGGAAGAAGTGTTACTATTGCCAATCTTCACTTTGATGCCTCTCTGTGTCTGATTCCTGCAGAAGATGGAGTTACTCAATAAGCACATTACAGGTGGGGTTTTGTCTTGGTTTGAAAGGTGTCTGCTAAGGAAGAAATCCAAACAAAAAATTCCATCTCACACATTTAATCCCAACCTTAACAACAACAACAACAAAAAAATTCCACACTTTGGCACTCCATTAACATCATTGATATCTAGTCCAAGGAGACTAATTTGTAATCTTCTGATAACAGATTTATATGTGTGAAGTGTATTTTTCAAAAATATCAGTGGAACTGTGATGGAATGCTGAGTTCTGTGAGACTCATTTAAGCAGATATCTCTCTCTCTCTAGATATATGTGAATGTGCTACATGGATTTTATCTCAGCTAATAAGCATGAATTATACATTTGTAAACGCTTCTTCCATTTATCAAGCTTAATGTTGTTTCAAAAAATCTGAAAAAACAAAAAAAAAAGTTTAGAAGATTTTAACTTTCACCATGCTGTAACTTTCACCATGGGATGACAAGTACCTTAATTCACTGTAATAATTGTCTTATAAAAATGGCACACTAAGCATGTTTTTCCACCAGAAATTTTCATTTTGATTCTCAATATTTCATATCTGACACTGCGCTAAATGAGAACACGGCTTAACAGTTGATATTGATTTGCACGTCATTTTTTCATTTCACTTTCCTATTCAAAAGGAATCAGTGCTGACAAGTTAATGAACTCCAGCTACAAATACAGAGATAAGCCATGGGATAGGTTTAGTACCTGCCTTGTTCTAATTACGAGAGGTTTTCTTTAGGTGGCTGTTTCATGTTCACTACAGGGAAACTGGAATAAAGTGACTGTCAACAAAGCAGACACTTGGAAAAGTGACGTAGTACAGGGCTGTTTATAGAACCTTTAAGCAACTCTACATCAATTTATCCCAGTATTTTTAAGTCTTTAATATTTACAGGTGGAATACAATGTAAATGAATGAGTTCTAGAGCTCTGTGTTGAATACTCATAAAACTATGCTACTTTATATAATCTCTTTTTTAAATTAACATTTTGTATAAAAATAGCTTTGGACAGTGGCAGTAGAGATTAGGACTGTAGAACCAGCTCTCAGAACATTTATTTCCCTGAACTTTGTACACCTTTTGCCCCTGCTGTACTTCCAATTAATATACCTGGCATCTAAGAAGTTATTCCGAGTTCAGTTTATTGTTTTGCATGGCTAAATTGGTGAATGTGATTGAATTGGTATTTTGACTGGTATGTCCTGCTGCTCAGAGGTATGAGCTGGTCAAACCTTATTCAGAAATAAAATCCAGTTTTATAGCCTTAAAGATAGATTTCTTTCATCCACACAACTTGAAGCTGCTTCCAGAAGTACTGTAAAACTGTAACACTGAGTTTTACATTGAAACCAGCCTGTGGTGTGAGCAACTCTGAAGCACCTTTGGTGCTTTGGAGGAGGAGCAGACTGTGGTGCTGCTCAGTGCTGTAAATTTACTAGAAGGTAAATTCTCCACCACCTGGGAGTTTTCTGTCAGACACTCCCTGCACTGCCAGCAGTGACTGAGA
The DNA here is from genome assembly GCF_047830755.1 of Zonotrichia albicollis. Taxonomy (NCBI): domain Eukaryota; kingdom Metazoa; phylum Chordata; class Aves; order Passeriformes; family Passerellidae; genus Zonotrichia; species Zonotrichia albicollis. Next base: position 4,278,107 of record NC_133831.1, on the reverse strand, counting down.
TAATTAATCTGACCAGGGAATTTGGCCACTGAAGTCGCTTGTGGACTTTTGGAATTAAAGACTCTCTGAATGTTTGCAGGGCTAACAAGCCATGCAGGAATGGAGTGAGGAAGAGAGAGGAGCCGTGGGCATTCCCTGCCTTGGGCAGCAGATGCCTGTGGTGACCATAAAAGGCTGGGAACAGGGTGTTCCACACTTGCCACCATGGCTTCTCTTCTCAGAAGAGCAGGGTGGGGAAGGCTGTGGCTCTCTGCCCTGGATTCCAGCCTTGCCCAGGGTTGCTCTGGCAATGGGAACAAACTCTTGGCTCTGGGGAATACGCTGATGCTCTTTGGCCAACCAGAGCAGAGCATAAACACAAGTTTAAAGCTGTATTTAAAGACCTGTGCCTGTGCAGTTTGAGACATCAGCTTTCCCTTGCTGTTGTGCTGATGGTCACAGAATACCTCCAATTGGAAGGGACCCACTGGGATCATCAAAATCCAGCTCCTGGCCCTGCTTAGGACACCCCAACAATCCCCCTGTGCCTGGGAGCATTGTCCCAGCCCTTCTGAACATGATGCTCATGGGCAAAGACAAGGAGCAGTGGTTTCTGCGCTTCAGAGGGCTCTGATTTTGCAGGAGGAGGGAAGTTGATGTGCAGCAGAAGTTGTTCCTTCTCTTCTACTCCAAACAAAACTCAAAACAGCTAAGGAGAATCAGCAGCAAAAATGTTGTTTATTAAAGATGAGAGGATGAGAGGTTGAAATGGGTATTTTCCAGATCTTTCCCCAAAATTATTATTCAGCCCTTGCATGGGGATAAGTCTGAGGAAGGATTCATTTCTTTGCCATTTCAGTATCATTCATGTTTTCCTAGCAGGAGAGAAATGTGAAATAACAAAAAGATTGTTCTTTATTCCAAGATTAAAGTTTCAACAGCTTAAGATTTGAACTTTACTTACATCTTTTGAAGAGGCTTGAGAAGCTATTATGCAACCATATCTTTCATTTCAACTACAGTTGGAAACAATACTATCAACATAGCATAAAAATATTGGGTTTATCTTATTTCTGTTTGTTTTGCAAGGGTAAATATCTCACAGGACTTCCAACCTAAATTTGCAGGCTCAAGAATTTTGTGATTATTCAGGATAAGAATTTTGTGATTATTCAGGATAAGCTTCAGACAGCCTATGAAATCTCAGCTATTTGTTTGGTGCAAATGCAGATTTCCTCATTGAAGTGCAGCCATGCCTGACACGAGCAGAGAGTTCACTTAAAGTCTTTGTTGTTTCTAAAGATAATGAGAGTTTCACTGTATTTCTTGTATTTCTTGAGAAAGTTTAAATATCACCTCAAGGAGGTGGAGGTAGATGGACACACAGCTGTCAGAATTAAAAATGAATGACAGGAAGAAATTTTGTTTGCATAAATTTTCTAGGAGAGAAATTGGGAAGATGGGTAAGGGACAGAGCAGAAGAGAAGTGCAGGATCAAAATGAGATAAAAGTTGTGACAGACAGAAGGGGTCATGAAGAGGCCTAAAACTAAAAATAAAAGGAGGAGGGAGGAGAGGAGAGCAGAAGTAGCTGGGTAGAAAATGAGAGGTCAGGAAAAAAATAAAGAAAATACTGTATAAAAAATAAATCTATTCTTACAGGTTTCCTCAAATTGTTCATGCCCCCTCCCTCTGTTTTATTTCCCTTTGCAGCCTGTGGCATGAGTCTCATAAAACTTCACTAAGATTATAATGCAATACCTTGGCACCAATCTCTCTTGTTTATGTGTCCATTAGTTCAAAGCCACAGACAGGCAATTTATTGGGTATGAAAAATGTCACCTATGGCACCCTCATTTGCATCTGAAAATTGATTTTTGTCACACTGGGATTTTAGGACAACCTTTTTTGGCAGCCAACATTGCCACAAAGCATAATAAAAATAATTATGTGACCACAAAAGCAGGTGAAGTTCACTGTAAGTTTGAAGTCTCTGGAGAATTGCAGTTGGCAAGGCATTATTGATGAGCTTGTGTTGGCTCTTGGTGATTAAATATTGACACCTAAACTTAAAACATTGCTTGAGATTGCCAGCAAAGTGGATAACAACATAATGGGACTTGATAGTGTTTACTCAAACATTCCAGCATGATAGCAGAATATTTGTGATGTCACTTGAACAATTGAACTATTAATTAAGAGTTTTTAAAATTGGTAATTACTGAGCTATGGAATGTTTTTTAAGGGAGTATTGTTAAACACCTTTTGAGGCTCAGTTAAAACATGTCACCAGCTTAGCAATTTTGCATCTGCTAAGTCAATTCATTAATTCATTTTCCACCTTCTGATGTGTTTGGCTGTTGGAGTTTGCCAGGTTTTTGTCTGTCACTGGTGTGATGGTTAATGTACATGGGAAAGTGTCATTTTCCATTGTGATACTGAAAAATCCTATTAATTATCAGTGTTAAGTTGTTCAAACGCTTTCATTAGTTATTTTGGCAAAACAATTCCCCAGGGTGAGATATATTTATATAACAAATTCCTCTAAAGCTGAATCAACCATAAATGGATTATGCAAACTTGTTTCCTTTCTTGTAGATAAATTGTTTTACAGCAGTGTTCATTATGAGAAAGTCCTTTGCCCACTGTAGCACTTAATCAGCACAGAATAATCTACAGCTTCAGTTTCAATGCTAAAAAGGCACCATTCTTTAGTATGAATCCAACTTTTAATCTTAGCCCTGGATGCTGTTTCTTTTATTTTTATTTTTTTTTTATGCCTGATTTAAAGCACAGGCAAAGGGTGGTGATTTATAAGCTCATATTCCTTAAAGGAAGTTTCTGTATGCAGTCGTGAAGGGAACAACATGCACTTGGAAAGGGATGAGCATGATCTGGCTGAGATGTGTGTTGGAGAAAGGATGGAGACAAAAAGGTGATTCTTTGGCATTTAAGAAATGTGTGACTTTTTATACAAACATAGAACCCACTGGAGAAATTTGGTTTTGTTAAAATACAAACTGATACCTTTGTTTTCTAAACAAGTTCATATTTAGTGTTTGAAGGGTTCATTAATAACCCTTGGCATCTGAGAGGTGCCCAGAGTGTGACTGCACTCCTGGCTGGGGCTGTGGAGCTCCTTTGCTGGGATTTATGGGGCAGAGCATTAAACAGCACCCAAGGACTGCACACCCATATTTCACACGCACTCAGGGCTGTCTCTGCCAGCAGAAGGATTTGACCTTAATCACGGGTTACTCACAGGCCTCTCAGAACTGGGCCTGTTTTAAATCATGGGTGGCACAAATATTTTTGCTCTGGAGTCAGGCTGCAGCTGCCAGGCACTGGCTGTGTTTGGGACCCTGGCATTTGTTGCTGGCAAAGATGCCAGCCTGAAAAGCACCAGGGAAAGCCTGGGAGTACCAGGAAAGTTAGTCAGAGACTTTACCTAATTAGCAGTGGGATATGTTTCTGTCAATTATCACAAGTGTCATTAAAAATCAGACCAAACACTTTTATATTTTCTTGTGGCACTAGAATTCAGACAAAACCTCAGAGATATTTTCTTCTTTGCAAATGATTTTTACTGCCCTTGCACTCTGGGTTTAAATTTTTATTGGGGAAAAAAAATCTCTGTTATTTTCTAACTTTTTCTTCACTGTTTTAGCACTATTTCCTCCTTCAGGGTTTGTTAGTTCCGTCTCCTGGACTCTGGCTGTATTTTAAATGTGGGATTTATAGTTGGTGGAAGTAGCCTGGATCACAGTCTGAGTGTGCTCAGTAACATTGTTTGACCATATTTGGTTCTCTGCAACTGAAAGGACCAGTCTCTGCTGGTAAAATTCCATATTTAGTTTCGAACCAATGATTTCACTTTTATAAATTGTTGCATCCAATGGAGAGGAAAAATCATTACTATCAGTGCAGGAACACTTAGGCAAATACAAGTGGTTCTTTTACAAAGTTAAAAGCGAAAATGTGTGAGTTTCCAATTCCCTCACACTGATAGAATCAGTAGAAAAGTAGTTCTGTTGTATTTTATATAATGTACAGTGAAATACCAATGAATGCTTTTTTCAGCATTATTGAATGATACCAGGCTGTTACCATCAATATGAACAAAACCACTTGCTTCTCTTTCTTTGCTTGCTCAAAATTCCAAAATAAGAAAAATAATAGTTTACTTGAGCTCCCATGAATTTTCTGACCTACCCATCTATGTTTTAATCTAGAAAAGTATTATTCCCTGGAAAGTACTAATCAACAGAAGTATTTCCATTGCATGGGTTCATTCTCCACAGCACAGCTATTCCAAACCTCATTCCATCTTTTACATTTTTTTTTTGGTTTTGTAATTTATGTCATTACTCCTCCAAGTGGCACAGGCTTCTCTTCCCATCAAGTCATTCAGATCACAGAGATAACCTTTTTGTTTTCATCTTGTGCTCTAAATGTAATAAATCAAATCCTTGCCAAAAGCAAGTTCTGAATTTTATATCATGAAATTTGCATTTCATGCTCTGTTGCTTATTCACAGAAGCCATCCAATCTGAAAAGACAAATAATGCCACATGACTTGTGTAACTAATACAGACAAATGTTTCCAAGCAACTGCCTGAGCAATCTGAAGATCAAAAATTACTCATCTGAAAAACTTGCGTATAATGGTAGATAATGTATTTGTTCACAGATTTCAGGGTCTGCTAATGGACAGTTTGTAAACTGAAACAGGACCAAAAATGTATCAAATTAGGAAGGCTGCAATTTATTAACTTGTCTCTATTAGATGGCTCCAGCAAAATAAAGCTATTTTAGGCTAAGAAAGTCATGTTGCACTTCACTGCTCTGTGCAATGATCAGGCAGGAGCAGCCAGACCCTCGAGCACAGTGAGTGCTGAAGGTTTGATTTTGGAGCTGGGATACCAAAGGGAATGGTGTGATCAAAGTTGAATTAATTTCCTCACGTTCCTTGGAAATTCTGCACTTTGCAATGGCAGCACGCTGTGCCTGCTCTGGCACACACAGGGCCTTTAGTTTGGAGGCAGGAGTTTGTACTTGGCATGTGCAATGAGAGCTGGAGAATCATTCTTACAAATTCATAAAGACATTTAATTCCGGTCCACTCAAATTTCTTCTGGGGCTGGCATGATGGATAATTATGAGGGGTAGAGAAATATTGCTGATTTTTCTCAAGCTGTGAGAACCCAGGGTTTCAGCTCTAGAATTGTCCTGTTTGAATTCCAGTGTGTCAGTAGAAGCAGCAGACATCACAGGCCTGGCTTTAATGAATTCAGGGAGCAAGAAAATGCATATAGATAAAAATAGAACTTATCTGACAGAACTGAAAAAATATGAAATATGAACAAAAAGGTAAAGTGGAAATAAAGGGGTGGATAATCTCCTTTGGTCAGAGCCCAGGCTTTTGAATGCATTTGAATATATAATTTCTTTCTCAGAAACACACGGGATTAGAAATCAAGACCTGAGCAGGGTTTTCAGATCTGTGGAGTGCTAAAATAACAGCATTCACTGTAAGGTGTGTGGGAGCAATTATTAGAACAACAGAGAACCTGTGTCTGCTCTGTCCCCTGTGGCTGCTGGGCTGGCTGTCCCTGCTCAGTCACTGTGCTGGAGTTAACAAGGAGCACTGGAGTGCTCCAGCCCTGCTCTGACAGCTTTGAGAGCATCATTTCCTTTAAATAGTCTTGGATTCTGCTCCCCACTGCTCAGAAACACAGAGTGGGAAGCCCATGGCCAATGCCACAAAAACAAGTAGCACTGGAGTTGCCAGGCAAATGACATGCAGGGAGCAAGTCTGGATCTGCCTTCTCTTGGCCAGGAAACTTTAATAAAACCTGTTTACTTGGTGCTTGTGTAGGTGGGGACTGTTCTCATACCATGGAGATGCTCAGTTAAAGGTCAGCAGGTGTGAACTAAGGAATATAAATATTTCTGTGCTCCTCTGGCTGCAGGTTGTTAGGGCAAGATACTCAGATTCAAACATATGAACTGGAATGATTTACAGTTGGGAACTCTCATGTCACATTTCTTGTATTGTAAAGTGTACTTGGCTTTAGTTTCTGCAGTTATAACCCAGAAAAAACATCTTCAAACCATGGTAAACTATGACTCCTGCCATTTTAGGCTCTTCTCCCTGAAGTATGTGGCAATTAATATTGTTAGCAGCTTGATGTTACAGCTCATGAATCATTGATCTGTTCCAGTACAGCAATTAATTTGCCTCTGATTCCTGACAGGTACACTCTTTGAATTTCCTGAAGCAGACTTAATTGCCAGCATGTGATTAAGGAGAAATGTGAGAATGCACAAAGATGTCCAAGCCTGTGTCTGGGTCTCCATCTTGCATGTTTCACTTTTCTTTTGGGAACCTTCTGCAAAAAAAGCTGTGCTTTGATTTCCCACTCCAAAACAGATACAACAAAACCAAAACAATGTTGGCATTTCTAGCCAGCATATTTTATAAATTCAGCAGAAATCAAATCTAGAAGTCAAATTTGAATGAACGACTGGGATTTTTTTAAAAATGTGTCTTGGAATTAATACTTTTTAAAACTTGGTTGATTGCATGTGAATTTTAGACACCTTTTATCCAAGTCAGAACTTCAGCTGGGTGCTCTCTCTTTAGTAATACTGTATGGGTCTTTGAGACTAATGAAAGGTGTAGAACTAAGCGGCATTGTCCTGTGAATTTAATTGGGTCACTGTGGTGGGAACAAATAACACAGGGCATGTTTAGGTCTTGTATTCTCACCTTTGAAAAATGCAGCCAGAGTGCAGCAGGAAGCCCGGCAGCACTCAGGTGATAATGAGAAGCTGTCCACCAGGCACTACAGCACTGTCTCTTTATTGTGCCACACAACAGAGTCAAGCTGCTGCTGTCGGGCAGTTATTGCCTGTTAATTTGTGTTGAAGAGTTAAACTAGAGCCCAAATTGTGAAGTGGATTAATTCACTATGATTTCAGCTTTCTGGACTCAGTTAATGCCCGTTAATTAATTTGTTCCGAGTAGCTGGACCAGGCAGTGAAGTGGATTAATGCACTAACATTTCTTCTTTCAACCAGACTTGAAATCCAGCCTGGTGACTGAGGAGCTTTGCTGGAGCTTGGATTTAAGTGAGCATTTTGTCTTCATCACAGACCACGGCTTCATTTGTCAGCCTGGCAGCTCCTGCACGGGAGAGCTGAGGAATGCGGCTCTGGGGAGCACCCTGCGTGCATTGTCAGGCCTTGGAGAAAACACCCAGAGTTTTTATGGTGATCTAAGCACAGCACAGCCCTGCTCTGCACTCCTGGGCAAAGTTACTTTTGCTAGGAGTTAGTAGAGCAGGAAAGGAGGGAGGAGGTTGTGCAGGCACATGACTGCAATATTATACATGCAAGAGAGTACCAGTTCTAATGGGAATTATTCAAAATCCCTCCCAGTTAAACTCACCTGGATTGCTCCAGCTAGAAACAGGCTTCTCACACTCTTTAAAAATGTGGGGTTTTGTTTGTTTTTCAGCATAAGGTAAATGGAAATGGATCCATAGCTGGGTGCCCTCCATGTGATTAATGCTGTGCACAGAGGATTCACCTGGAGGTGCCAAACTGATGCACCTGCACAGCTCAAGGGACCAAAATGTACAGGAGAAGAAATGTGGCTTGTGTGTCCATTCAGGCAGGGGTCTGGGTCTGCATTTATCAGCACACATGGCTTTAACATCATACACTTTTTCTTTAGAGTACCATGGAATTGCTTTTGTGCAGCACTGTTAGAATGCAGTGGATTCCACAGCACTTGAGCCCACAATAAAGGTATAAAGGGTATTAATTTTCTGCACACTCTCACAGCTGGCTGCCCTGCAGCAAGACATAGAGAGCTGGTTTTCCAAGGTGAAACAATTTCTGCTATGAATATAATACTTATTTCACATAAGAAATAAACTTTATTTATTAGAAATTGTCCTTATATCCCAGGAGGGAAATGTGGAGCTGCTTGTTCATGGCTGCTTGTGTTATCTTGCATTTGGAGTTGTCATTGGTGTGCTACAGATCCACAGATTTTGTGGATTCATGTTGGTTATTGCAACACCAAAAACTCATCTTTAATGCATTTATCAGCCCTAGAGCTGGGATTTGTGTTCTATGTGTTCTTTCTCCTTCTTGAGTATTAAAATCGCTCTTGAATTTTGAGTTCTTCCAATGTAAGCAGAGAAATGAGTCCTCTCAGTGGAATACTGAGAGCAGGAATATTGGGAGTAAGAGGTTAAGGCCTCGTGTCCATGCTGTGCAATGTATTTTACACATGACTTTAGTTAAATCTCAAAAGAATCAGATTTTTGAAAGATTTTAATTGCTTCAGATCTCCACTGTGTTTCTGTTTTCAGTAGCAATTTGGTATCTCACCCAAAAACAGATGATTTCATTAAGTGAAAGCAAAACCAAACCAAAACACACTATTTTTAATGTAAATTTTTATTACAGCACACTTAAGGCTTTTTTACCTAGGCAATGGCATCAAGAATTGCTTTCCTTATTTCAGTTACATTTATTTGAAGTGCTGAAGGTTTTGGGACATCTTTAGGAATTTTTCATTTCTCCTGGCACGCTGTTAAAAGCAGTCTGGTTTTATTTGCTTTGCTACAAGTGTAAGCACAGCAGGGATGGAGAAAAGGGTATTTTTACCCATGATAAGTGATGTGTTGCTAATGCATCCTGGTGAAGATAGAGCATAAGGTCAGCCATTGTCTTTCTCCTCAAGCCTGTATTTCAGTGGTGTTTGACAGATGAGGCAGTCAGAGCATATTTGGTTGTTTGTGTATAAGGGACACCTCATTATATTTAATGAGCAGTGTTGAACCAATATGAGCTTTCCTGTAAGAGGGGGTGATTCACATATGCTTCAAAATGAGAATAACATTCTCTAAATGATGACCAAAAAAAAGCCTGAAATGTTAATTTAAAGGAAGAGTGTATTGTTCTCAGTGCAGGTAAATCCCATGGCTAAAGCAAAGTTAGAGGTACTTTGTTTTCATCTTAGAAAAACTTTCCTCTGTCACAGAATAAGGCAGGTGTGTAGATAAATGAAACTTATATTTCAATAGAAATTGGACTTTTCCATCAAAAAAAGATACTGCAGAAGTCCAGGGTAATAATAGAATTAATTATTTCACGAAGTAAAAATTCAGGTGTGTCTCCACCATAGTTTTGTCACCAATGTATTAAAACTCTATTTATTCTATACTCTAGAATATATTATCATTAAAATGGTTCTGATTTACACATGACCAAATGGTTTGAACCAGAATAATTTTTTTCACCTCTGTTTTTGACTCCTCTGAAGATCACAGGAGCCTCCATCCTATAAAACCCCCCTGGGCCAGGCGATGGAGGGCCCAGGAGCAAAGCTGAGATCTCCAAGTGTTTTTGCATTAATGGATGGATCAGAAATGGGCACTGTGAGGCTCTGCCTCTGCACTTATGGGACAATTATAGGAGGAGGAGCACCCAGAGAAATTAAATAAAATTTCACCAGTAATTTCCATTAGATATTGTATCTGGCCACGCATCACCAGCTTGGAAGTTTTTTTCTCTGAAATACCCAATTCCCCTTAGCCAGCTGTATTTTACTGGGTTTGTTCTTCCCAAGCACACAAGGTGATTTTTAGGGTGACATTTACGGGCATTGAGGACAGAATGCTTTTGAGCAGATGTTTGTGTGAATGCCATTGACCTTTAAATTTCTTAAATTTATTCATTGAGTTCATTATTTGCTTAAATAGTTGTTCATTAACTTAAAGTTCCAGCACATTTCTGAGATTTTTTAATATTACTACCAACGTGTGAAAATATTTTTCTGGTTTAGGCATATATTTTAAAAATAATTAACTTCAGTACTGTCTATGATAACAATATTCTGATGATAGAAATAATATACATAAAGGAATTAATTATTACAACATGATTTAAAATGTCAACTAAGAATTATATAAAAATTATTTCTTAAATTCACCTGCAAAGAGTTCTAGTTTTTTAGTATTTTTGTGATATAGGAAAACCAATATCTCAGATTGCCACAGCCCATTTCCTATTTCAGATGAACTTTGCTTGCAACAAGCATCCAATTAATTTTATTTTTTGTATTTAGGGCTGACCCTATTTTATACCATCAACCTTAGTATGTAAGACCAGCTAAATGACAAGAAACTGAAGCACTTTTCTGGTCAGCGCAGTGGATTACAGATTGCCACTCCAGCAGTGTTTCCAACCCTCATTGTGACAAATCGATCCCAGGATTCAGCCACCCTATTCCCATGACAAGTTCTAATGAAATTTTCTTTGCCGAGAGTAATGGTTTGTGCTGCTGGAGAGTGACCAGGCTATTCATTCAAATATTCAAGACCTGTAAGAAGGCCTGGTAAAAAGAAGGAAAAACAAAACAAAGAGGAGAGTTCTTGAAGGATGCAGGGAAATTCCAGCTTGCATGGCGTTGGAGTTTGGGCAGGCTGGCATCTCTCAATTCAAGTTTAGCCAAAATGCTGGAAAAATGAGGAGGCTGTGTTTGGTGCCTTTTTATTGGGAACAGGAAATCAAACTTTATTACCAAACTTTATTACCAGTGAATCAGCTAAACTATGGTTGAGCTGATTCCATGCCTGGAAGGGGAAATTAAGGGACTCAAAAAGAAGGTGTAAAAGTTGGTTATGAAATGGTGGCAGTGAAGTAATAACTGGATTCTGATCATAATCCATCAACCATGAGAAGTATATTTCACTGACCATGTGAGATATGGAATTGTAGTTAAGCAGTAAAAATAATGAACCTGATAAGATTTCTCTCCTATAATTTTTGTTTAAAAAACCCCACCATAAACAATCAAAAAGATTGAATTTTTGGTTTTGGTGCATTTTAGGTAGGAAAGAATTCCTTACATTGTACCTATTTTAAATTTTGCCTGTGCACAGACACTTTTATCTTCCTGTATTTCATACAAGGCAGCATCAGTGGGAGAAGCAGACGTGACCACAGCCATCATGTCTCTGGGTGCTGGTGGGACACAGCCACCTGGGACAGGCCAGAAATCCTCATTTGGAGTTGTTGTAGCCTCTGTGGTTCTGATCAGCTGGGTCCAGCAAAGGTGATGGAGAACTCTGTGGGTTCACTCATGGCAAGGCCCAAAAGAGCACTCCCGTGACAATGCCAGCCTGATCTTTTAAGAACTTTTGAAGCAAAATTACCAACTCTATCTGGAGTAATTTTATATCCCTTGTGAGTTCTTCTCCAGGAAATTAAATAGGTGAATGCTGTAAGAATTATTATATATCCAATATATCCATCCATGACAGAGTTATCAGCTGTTGAGTCAGGTGTTAAGTGCACATGTAATGTCAGATTCCTTGGCAGATTCCTTCTTTTACACTCACTGAGGATCAAACCTGCAGTTGCAGCTGCTTGGCACTAAGCAAAATGTTTTCCCCTTTTCTTAGTTCTTTACAAGTGTGGAAATCATGATAACCACAAACACCAGTCAATTATTCAATCGGTGAAGTATTCTTGACATTTTCTTCTCCTCTGCTTACCTGCATTCCCTAGAGGTGCTTTTGGCCACTTATTTAATCAGTCATTGCTGTTAGACACCAGGGGATGATAGGACAGAAATCATGAAGAAATCACTATTTTGAAAAACACAGTGAGATATGAAGAATATGAAACACACTTAGGGAAGGGTTTACATTTCTGTGCTTAATCTGCAGAACCTCCTTCTCCATGAAACAGAATAATTGTGTTAGAAACAGAAGACAATAATTCAAATTTTTGTTGTTGTTGTTCTGAAGATCTGCTTAGAAATCTGGACTTAAAGGCCATAAGTCTTACCATCATAGTGCTTTCCTTTAGAACTTCACTGCTTTATATTAATGACTATGTAATCTGAGTTTTTCTTCCATTTGAGAACCTTTGGGAAGTGTAAGGATAACTTGTCATGGGAAAGTGATGAGCTAACTGTTTATGGGCCTATGGTTACCAAAATTGTGAGCCCTAGATGTTGAACAATCTGGAAATTGCTTTTCCTACTCAAACTGTCACAGAAAGGATTGTGACATATTCAGAGTCTTGTTGGACGGGACTGTGAGAAAAGTGATCTGGTGGAAGATGTCCCTGCGTACTGCAGGTAGGACCAGATGGCTTTTAAAGGTCCCTTTCAACCCAAACCTTTCCATGACACAAAGATAAGCAAATCTGAATATCTTGTTCATGTGCAAAGACTCCCAGGTGTCTGCAAATGAGCAAGACATTCAGGTTTGTCTTGTTCAAATCCCTCCATCTCCCTGAGCTGAAGGAAACCACAAGAGCAGAGCAGGCCTGAAAGGTGTGATCAGATAAACGCTGCTGCTGCTGAGCTGAAGATCTGGGGTTTCCTTGTGGCCATCGTGGGAGTCACTCCTGCTCCTCAGCATCATCCCAGGCACGTGCCAGCCCCTCTGTGTTCACAGTGGGGTTTTGAAAGCTTTACTGCTCTGTGCATTTGCCCTTGGACAGGATTCAGCTCTTGTCATTTGACACTTCAACTGTTTCCATCTTGAACTTTCTCATGAATTTTTATTAAGGAAAACTCTTGGGAGAGGAGATGAAAGACAAAAGCAGGGACCTGAGTGGCCTTCAGACTGAAAGATTAGAGAGAAATGGCAAAGCCTTTGGGAGAGCTGGGAACTCCACAGGGGGAGCCTCAAAATGTTATGAAAATTGGCAGCATTGTGAGAAGGGATTCTCTGTGTGGTTCCCACTGCTCTTTGACTTTACCATGACTAAAGCAAACTGGTGAAAACTTGAGTTTCCCTTGCTCCTGTTTGTTGTCAAATTTGAGAAATGATGCTAAAGCCAGCAGAGGCAGAGCAGAGTTGTGGTGAGAGGCCTGTTGGATGGGAGGAGTTGTCACAGATGGAGGCAGGAGCAGCTGTGGAGAGCTTGGCTGATGGATCCAGATTGTGCCACCAAAAAAAACTCATTCAGCTTTGACATTTTATAAAAACACAGCCTAGGGATGGAGATTTCATTGTGTAATGAAGAATCAGTTGTTAAAATAACAACATGGATTCCAGAACTGGCTGAAAACTTTGGGGTTTGGATTTTGTGCACTAAGAGAGCAAATTGTTATCTGTAGGATATAACTGCCTTACTGGAATGAGACATTTAATTCAAACAGTGATTTTTTAATAAAACTGCCATGGCAACCCAAATGAAAAGAAGTGATTGAAATATTTTTCAGTTCCACAGTTCCTAGTACACTACAAATCTGCACTTTTTTTGTTTGTTAGGTTTTGGTTGTTTTGTTTCATTTGTTTGTGGGTGTTTGTTTGTTTTGTGAGGTTTTTTTTGTTGTTGTTGTTGTTTTTTTTTCTCTTCCAAAAAAGGATCGAGAGAGAGCTTTGGGAGATGGGGAGAGGCTTTTTCTGACCTTGGCAGTAAGTGTGTTGGAGAGGAGAGTTTTAGAGGCTGTGGGAGGAAGCAGAGGAAGCAGAGTGGTCTCTGGGAAGCTGCAGCTCCTGCAGGGAGAGCGCGGAGCAGATCAGAGACAGAAGGGAGGAGAAAGCAAAGGTGTGCTGGGCAGGGTTTTCCAGGGGCCAGAGGCCACTGTGGAGAGTTCACTGTAGCTCATAATGTGCTGAACTGCCTGAAGCTCAGACAGAAAGAAAGGCTTCAGAAAATACAGAGAAAAAGGAGTCCTGTGTAAATACAACTTTTGTTTTCATTCTTTCTCAGAGTATAGCATGAATCTTTCTCTAAGAGGAAACAAACCCCAACACAGCAAAATATCCAACACCAGCAACTTACGAGCTCACATTTGAAGTTACACCTGGGCTTTGGTGTCTGATTTGAAGTTATAAGCTTTTGGTGTTTATTGAGTGGTCATTTCCTGTGGACTGTGTTTGCAAATTCACTTTGTTCTGTTTGATTGAAAGCCTGGGCTGAGAAGTGACTGAGTGTAGATGGTGCCTGTCCTCATCTATGTCTTCTGATATATCATCATATATGTCTTTAGAGAAAATTCTCTAGAATCATTTGAAATGTGGCTTTTTACTGGTCTTGCACAAGTATTTGAGGTAAATCAGTCCTTGCTAAAGGTTTATGATATAATCAGCTATCAGTTTAGGATTGTAGACACACCTTAGGTTTATAACTTGTTTACATGAGTACAAAATCAATATGGGCTGTCTACTGCCACTGAAAAAGTGCAGTAACCTGAAAGATGAAATGCATGCTTTGATATGTTATCACTAATTGCTGGAAAATATACAATACTAAACTTAGAATCTGGTGGTTCATGGGAATTTTGCCTAAAGGTGCCGGGAAAGGGAATAACAACTGAATATCTGGATTTTTTAATCATTGGTCTTTTTCTTTTTCAGGAAATCTTAAAGCTAGAAGGCAGCCTTGGAATTCCAAGACAAAAAAGGGCTATTTTGGCAACTCCAATACTAATTCCGGAAAATCAAAGACCTCCATTCCCCAGATTAGTTGGCAAGGTAAGTCAACAAAATGCAATCAAATGTTGATATTAAGTAATTGATCTATTATTCTTCTAGTTTTGCAGTGCCCATCAAATTGGTAGAAATATTCCAGTTTTCTTCCTACCCTCTTCCACCCCTTCTACTTGTGAACACTGAATATTTGGATCTCAGGCAGTCTCTCTGTAGAAGTTCCTTCATTAAGAATTTCTTTTGGGGAGTTTAAGATGGGAGTTCTGGGCTCCTCAGGCACAAGGAGACAAACCAGGCCCGGTTTGTGCTGCAATTTTTTCCTGGCATTTTGTCATCCTGATTTGTCCCTGTTCCTGAAGTGCTTCTTGGGCATCACAAGTGCCTTAGAGGATGCAGAAAAAAAATGAAATGTGAGAGTATCTGGCAGGCTGCTTTTCAAAGGCCCTGAGAAACCTGTCCTCAACTAATATTTAAACTATAGGAATTGCAAATGATCAACATCTTGAAATACTTGGAGATGTTATAATTTTTACAATCTTTTTTTTTTTTTTCTTCAGCATAGCTCCAATTTAGGTATGCAGATGATTAATTTGGCTGGAGTATATTGCAAACAGAAAGAGAGATTATGCATGTGTCAGGGGAGACAGAAGTTTTAGAGGTGTTTAAGAGAATGGAATAACATATTCTAGGTCAACTGTGGTAATTTGCAACTGAATGCTAAACAAAGCATAAATAAAAAGGTTTGGACTCTCAGACCTACTGATTGTAGGGGAGAAATTCAGTCAAAATCAGTGCAGAAAAGAAAAGCAGCTATTTCAGGTCTTTCTGACTTGTCACAGATCTTCACACGACAGGCTGTGAGGTCCTGGTAACCACAGTGAATGTCTGTAGCAACTCAGAGTTCTGGTTCCTGTACCTGTGTCAGATCCTGCACAAGTTGGAGAAAAAGCTGTTCATCCTTCCCTTAAATTTAGATATTTATCATCAGCTTTCCATAGCTTCATGAATTTTTAAAAATTCACTTAGTTGCTCACTTCTGTGAAGTGTGAGGAACGTGTTTATTCCCTCTTCCAAAATATTTTGGGGCTCACCTTCAGAAGCCACACGGACTGATGGATCACAGCTCCTGCTGGGTGTTGGTTTTTCCTGAACCTCATGGAAAAACCCTTTGCCACCTTTGCTCTGCTGAGATCCCTGCAGAAGGACATTGCAGATTTGCGTGGTTTCTATGGTGTTTTGGGGAAGAGGCAAAACATCCAGAGAATGAGTAATTTGCATGTCATAACAGAGTTTCAAAAATGAGAAGGAATGTGAAGCTTTCCTGACTGCATGGAATGGATGACAATGATAATTTCAGATTTCTGACTTGTTCTGTGTGGTGCCACCATGTGATCCTGTCTGGGTGTTCACATGGAAGTCAGGTTTCCAGTGTGTTATTTTCCCTTTCTTTCTTACTTTCCCTTACTTTCCCCTGCTTTAGCAAATTACCAATGTGGTTTATTAATTTGTTCTGATTTCCTCTTGCTCTCCACCCCATGCTGTGCTGGCTGGAATTGCACAAGGTTGTTTGGAAGTGATTGCAGCAGCCAACAGGTGAAATGCTGATTAGCACTTAGTGGGGAGCTGGGCAGATGCGTGGAAAGAGGAGAGCAAGGGGAGGACAATTAATTGAGTTTTATTTCACAGTTAGGAAACACATCATAAAGGAAAAAAATAGGAATTTTAGAGGATTTTCTTCATGAATTTTGATATATGTATATCAGGAAGGGGATACTGCACTGGACAAGTGAAAATAGAGTTTTGTTCAAATTAATTAGAAAAAATTCAATTAGTATTTAGGTTAACAAGGAGGTACATGTGTCAAGCCTGTTCTCTGTGCTGTTCCTGGCTTTCCAGCATCCCCACGCAGGAATTGGATTATTGCCTTGCCATTTCCACACCCTTCACTAGGGTAGCTCTTAATTAAATAACTATCCTAGGCCTGCTGTGCTTGTAGGTGGAGAAATCTCACCTTTAAGCAGGATTTAAGGTTTTACATATTGTGCCTTTGTGCCCGAGGGAGAACCCTGAGATTAAAACATTTTCATACAACCTTTGTGACCAGATGGCCCAGGCTACAACTCTTGACTGTTATTGATGTGTTTTGTTTAGCTCTTGCTGATAGAGCACTGGGATATGATATTCAATTTTTAGTCTCTCTCCATATGCTGCTTTTCTGGTTTATTTGTCCACATGAAGTCAAATGAAATCCAAAGCAGTGGGATGCAGGATTATTTTGTACTTCCACTGGCAGGTTATTCTCCACTACACCGTGGAAATGTTTTCTAAGACTAATTTAGAGTGGTGGTTCTGTGCATGTGCAAACAATGACACACTTCAGCTGAGGATGGTGCTTTTTGAAGTTTAATCCTCACTAATGCTGACCCCAAGGAGCATAAAGGGAATTATGGAGATGCTCAACAAGTCCCAGCTCTTTTTCCACACTTCAGAAGAGAAGGACACCTGCAAAGTGAGACTGTTTATCCAGGCTCAGAGGATTTGCTCTTCATGTTACGGATGGACAAATGGTGAATCAAGGATTCTATTCTTCAGTTTAAAGGAGATGTTCTGCATAAGAATGAATATTGCAATTTTTGGCAGGTAAAACCTGGAAGCCGAGTGGCCTGGTGAAAATTGGCAGGACATTTTATGCTCAGTGAAGGGCAGAACACAGAGAGAGGTACACAGGAGTCTTTGCAGGAAATTATTGAATAAATCAAACCCAAAACTTTATTTTTTTTTCCCTAAGAATTTTTTTTGTTGTTATTTGTCTATTTTTTCTTTTGGAAAGGGTATGGGGTTGGATCAGGTATTTTAGATCGGAAACTTTCTATATTTCCTGCCCCTGATCTGGCTGTTAGCTGCACTTGCATGACAGGACTGACCCCAACAAAATCTCAAGACTAGAAGTGGTCCAGGCTTGCAAACAGGATAAAAATTTTTAAGATCTATGAGGAAATGTTTTTTTTTTCCTCTTCTGAAATGTGAATTTAAGGCAAAGAGCAAATGCATCTTGCCTGTTAAAGCAGCAGTAGAAAAACACTTGAAGAAAGGAGGAAGCTGAAGAAAACTGGATGTGAAAAACTGCTGCAAGCTGGTATTTTTGAGTGGCTATACTATTTATATACCATAAATTGCATGCTTCACAGAAGAGAATTGCCATGGACTAAGAAAGCAGCTGTAAAAAAATGTCAAACTTCAGGCAAAAAATTGAAGTGTCAAAAGAGATGATCATGATCTCTCAGCCTGGGAAGAGAATCCAGAGAGAAGGTTTGTAGGTTAGAGGAAGATATAATAGAGGAGCACTGAACAAAAGCTGAATTAAGAAGTTTTTTGGTACCGCTGGAAAATTAAGCAGAAAAAGAGAGGGAGTCTAAAGAGAAGTGGAGGAGGAAAGGACCTGGCAAGGATGGGTGTCCTAACCTGGAAGATAAAGGTGTGTGCTCACAGAGAAGAGAATGATTTACAGAAACCCCAAACCCTTTCCAACACCACGAGAGGGATCTGCGTGACTGCTCATCAGCTGCTTTCAGCTGGGAAAGGTCTGAATCCCAAGTATTGACCTGAATCTTTGTTTCAGGTACTAAAAATGATGTGGAAGAAAAAGAATGCATTTCTCATAATGGAACTAGGCATGGGGTCTACAGGAAACGTTTACTGGATTTTTAAGGATTAATTTTTTAATATCACATTGTTTGTCTTCAAATCATCACCACATCAAATGCAGTGGTTGTGCTGTGCCAGAGCATGGTCAGAAAACAGGAAATGGTCATCAGCAAGAATTTTGGCTTGTCCAGAAGACAAAAATATTTTGGTGACTGCTGAAGAAGTGGGTGGGGAACTTTTTCAGAGAGGAGATGGAATTACAAAGACACAAGGAATTCTGATTCCTTGAACAAGTCTGATGGCATAAAAGGAGAGCATTCTTCTAAAATATGTCTACAATTCCATGTGGGAAAGGCATATCCACAGATGAGGATATAGAAAAAAGAAGCAAGCAAGGCAGAAAAGTGAACAAGTGGAAAAGGGTGTTATTTATGAATAGCACTTAGGCAATAAATAAAGCTCTTTGAAATCCATCAAGAAACAAAGATTGGGTTTAGAGAAAAAATCAAGTTATAGTCCAGGTATGGTAAGACTGGGCAGAAATATATATGAGCTCAATTTGCTCTGCCTAGCACAAGCATTTTCTGTAAATCCAGATGATTTAAGTGAAAGGAATACACTGGTGTAATAACTAATGGATATAAATTTTGGCATAAGATTAAAAGAAAAGTTTCTGGTACCCAGAGAAGAGGAATTAATTTCCACCAGCAACACTGAGGAGGGAAGACAATATTTGATAAATACGTGATCACAGTTGCATAACACAGCTGCTTCTGATCCTGACAGAACAGACACCTCCAGTTTTCCTGCTACTCTGGTGTTCCTGAAAATGTGTAAAACCCTGCTGAGCTGGGCCTGGATGGTTGGAGGTGTCAGGGTTTAACATCTGATTAAATTCATGGAGGAATGGCACACTCCTGACCTTCAGGGAAAAACACCAACCTACCTCAGCAGTGGAAGCAATGAAAAGAGCAGCACTCCATTAAATGAAAGGGCTTTCATTGCATGCCCATGAATTATTAAGCTACAGCACATTAATTCTCATTAAAGGATATGTATTTGATGTCCTAACAAACTATTAAGTGAAAACAGCACTTCAAATTTGTCTCTTTGTCTGAGAGGTGTCTCTTCAGCCCTCCCTTTTTAAAGAATACTGACATTCACATAAACAATTCCAACAGAACACATTTGTTTTCTTTCAGCTAATAGAATTTTATTGGAAAAATTTGCTAAAATACACCTGTTTACTTAAGACTTTCAGAAGAATCACACAAGTTGCAAATGCCTTGGAAAACTGGAAAACAATAATTTACCATAATTTCTTCAATGTTTGATGTTGCTAATAAGAATAAAAGAATTTTAAAACATTTGGGGAATACTTTCTAATCTAGTTACTATGGTTACAAGATTGTTGGAGATAAAGCAGTTATATGGCAATGATGGAATCGAATTTTCTGAACAATATTGATATATCCAGTACCTAATTTCCTGCTTCATAATAAATCATGTTAATGACCTGAAGGAAGGCAGCAAACAGAAGAGATTTTCTGCTCTAAAGCTGTTCAGCAAAGTGTGCTGCAGTTTAACTGCCACACTGCTTGTGTTAACTTTGATTTCAGATGTTGATAATTTTAAACTGTGCTGTGAATTAAGGTAGAGGTGAGAAAAAAGTCTGTCCCTGCCAGTAAATTGCCTATGGAAAGTAACTAAGATGAAATAAAACCCTGGAAAGTCATTTGTCATTGGCAGAGTAACTTAATTGTAGGCTCAAGTTTAAAATGTTTGGATTATTTTCAGACATAACAGCTATTTCATCTAATGAATAGGGATGGAGAATGATAATTATCATTCCCTAACCCCATTCTCTGTGGTTTTCATGGAACCAGATTGATTTTTTGTTAACTTTCATCTTTAAAGTCTTCCAAAATGATCCTGTATCCTGAGCTGACCGATGAGAAGTTGTTTTTTTCCACCTTGACTTTCTGTCTTGTTTGAGTTCAGTTGTTTGGAATGCCCACTCAATCTGTCCAGTTTCTAGAATCTATTTTCTTATTGAATGTACAGTGTTGGGCAAAACCTGGGCCTCTGCATTCTTATTAGGGCCAAATTTTAAATTTAACAAGATGCAGAGCCTAGTTCTGTAATCTTAAATTGGTAAAACAGGATATTTGGATTCAGGATTTCTGTTTGCTTAATCCCCTTAATTTATAAAGTTTCTTCCTACAAATCTATTCAGAGTAACACTTTATCTTAAGTGGGATGAGAGTTGCAATAGACTTACCCAGCTTTATTTAGTGATGTGTTAATATGCTACCAGCAAAAACATAAAAACTGCATAATATCAAAGTCAGGGGAGACAACACAACCACAGAGCTTCCTTTAAATCAATTAAGATATTTATTTGATAGCTGTGAACTGATTCATACTGCTTCAAACATGATTGTTTTCCTGTTCCCTTCCAAATAATTCCTCTGGTTTCTTGTTATACAGTCAATTGTTAGCAAGTTTATAATACAATATAAAGCAATATCCAAATGAATGACATTTGAGGAACAAAATTAACTTATCCCTGCCAATTTACAAACTAGATACTGTCATACTGTCAACCTTGGTGCTTTCATTAATGAAAGACTTTAATAAAGGCATTTTGCAGCCTGGTCTGGCAACAAATTTGATATTACCAGCTGTGGCTTGTTAAAATGGAATTAAGTAAAGATGGTTGGCAGAGCATTTCCAGAAGGAAAAATTATATGTATTATATATGGCTCATCTGTAAGGTGGAGTAAATGGCTGTCACTCAGGGAACAACAGTAATTTTCTTCCTTCTCCCTAAATGCTGATTCTCTTCAGTGGTTAATTGAAGAGAATTTTAACCTTTTTGTGTTTTGCCCTTGCTTTTATCATACGTGGATGATTCCTGTTTTTTTTTTTTCCCCTTACATTTTAGGGTGATGTACAGCAACAGATCAATAGGGTGAATAAAGGAGTATGATGCTATTATCCATAATGACAGCTGTGTTTTAATTCAGGAAATATTTTCCCTTCTCATTTCCAAAACATCTGGTGCTCTTTTCCAGCTGCCCTCTAAAGGCACATTTTTTTAACCTTTCTGGTTTATCATCTTTATCATTTACTGTGCAACCCTGTTGGCTGAATTCAGAAATGGAGTAAGTGAGGTATGGTCTATAGGGCAGAATCATGGAAAGTTGAGGCTAGAAAAGGTTTCTGCAATTCCTAATTTTGAATTTAATGTCATTCTTGTCTATTGGCCTATTTTTCTTCCTGGTCAAATATATAAAAATGTAAATTATTTAATTTTAATCAGTGTTCCACTGTTGACCCAAAACTTTCAATTACAAAAATCCCACATATTAAGCAATTTCCTTTTGCTTGTGTTTGGAAAAGAAGAATTCAGTTTGGCCACACTACTTTCTCTAGAATGACTCACAAAGAGAAAAATCACTTTCTTCCATTGAAACTTTGCTTAAACAAAGGCAAATGAAGAATTCAGAGAACTGTAATTTTTGAGATTAACCTGCTTTCCAAAGTTCTGTGTTTAACTTAGCAAGAATGTGGATTTTTGGTTTGGCTGTGATGTTCCTTAATTTTTCTGAGGCTGTTTATGAAGTCATGGTGATTATTGGAATGTACATATTTGGGGTTTAAACACAGGATTCAGACCCTCCATGATGTATTTATATATATTTAAAAAAATATATATATAAAGTGCACACACACATTTCAGAGGTGCACAGCAATAAATGACTACAGGCTTGTACAACATATCTAGATTTCCTTTTTGGTCAGTGCTCTTGACTTTGTAGGTGTTTTCCTCCCATTTTAATCTATAAATTGCTGCTGTGAGTTCTTCTCACTGTCATTGGAAATTCTGCTTTTCCATCCAAAAATGTCCCTTGCACTGCTGCTCTTCCACACTTTATTTCCCTGCCATGTTTCCATCTGCCTCATGTTCCTGAAGAACAGGTGGAAAACACGGCATAAATATTTATACACATTCTGTTTAAGAGTTGAAGTGGCTGTTAAAACATTTGCACAGTTTTGCCAGGGTGTTATTTTTAGTAATATTTAACTTGAGCTGCAGTTTAAGCCGAGTCTTTGTGAGTTTGAGCTCATCCCTCAGCAGTGCCATGGAGCCTTGTGAGCACACACTAAAACATTTCACTTTCCTGTACCCTGCCTGACCCTGAGCATGCTGAAGCTGACAGAAATTCTCCCATCAAAGTGGGAAAGGAATTTTGATAAAGCCAACCCTCCTGGGAGATTGCAGAGGGAAAAAGGACCCTTGGAGGAAGTGTGGGTTAAGCTGATCATGTACATATCAAGTTAAAAACACTTTATTCAATGTGTTTTTTGGGAAAATTTTTAAAGTGCACTTGGAAAATAGGATTTTCATCAAGGTTCCAACAGCTTCAGAAGGTTTTCATTTCTACAAAGCATGGACAAAACTATTAAGCTTACATTTTCAATTGAGCTTGAGAATGGATTTGATAATAGGAATCTGTTCAACAATAAAGTCCAGAAATTGAAAGTAGTAGTGATCCCTATAATCCAATAACATGTGTCTTAATATATTTTTTACTTATTAGAATTGAAAAAAAGCAGTGTAGATGTAGCTGAGCTTGGCTACAACTTGAATTCAGGGGCTATATTAATTTAATAGAATTCATGTTCAAGCCTGATTTACATTATATTACAAGTATTTTATGATAATAGAAGTGGTGAAAGTTGGTTTCCAATAAATAAAAATTCCCTGCAACAAACCTAGGTGCTCTTATCAATGGTAGCACTTTTTGCACAATGAACCTAAATAATCCCCTCAGCACCACTGGGGTTATTTTCTGCCTCCTGATATTTCAAACTGGGATAAGAGGGAGCAAATCCTGCAGCTGACCTGATCAGGCAATGAATATACATGTGAAAAATGGAAATTCTTCCTTCCTTTCTGTCTCTGCCAGTGCCAAAAGGTCTTTTCACTCTGCATTGCTCCAATTTTTTGTGGAACTTCTAGGAACTTTGAATGTTGGATGTTTTTTTAATCAAATTTGGTCAAAACTAGCTAAAAGACCAGTTGGATCAGTCAAATGTTGTCTTTTTCAGGAGATTAGACCAAGAAATCAGATGGTTAGTAAAACAGCCTTTCCTCAACAGATCCTTTTCTACTTGACAAAGAAACCATTGAATGTTCCTGAAGAAGCTCTTGTAGGGTTGGAATTATGATTAAATCAGACTCAAGGAAAGGGCAAAGGCTGCAGTGGGCAAATTGCTAATTGTGTAAAAGCAAAGCTGCAAGGATCTGTATGAATTTCACAGCAAAATGGGCTATGCAGAGCACCTTTTAAATGTGTAAATAGGGAAACATAAGGAATCAACTTCCTCCAGTATCACTGTGCTGTTGGGCAAGCCTGAATTTGCTAAGGGTCACTGGAAAACAAAAATTAACTTGAATTAATAGAATTTATTATGCATGGCTTATTTTTTCAAACACCTATACTATCATTACTGCATTAAGTAATTTTCTTATGAGAATCCTAATTGTTAATAAATCATATGTTTTTTTCTTTAAAAAAACATCAACTCAATAATGATACAATAATGCTTTGGAAAAAAAAAGTGTAATTATCTGTTAATGAGAAATCATATAAACTTCATATTGTTTCCTTTTGGGCATGACTGATGAAGGATGTTCCTTGTAAGTACTAGAAAGTTATTTTGTAAATAACAGAAAATTGGTGGTATTTATTCCCCCAAGATTCCACAAAGATTGGTGGTTCCAAACTCTTTATCCAAGGAGGGACAGATGTGGCTCAGGACGTGCTGCTGCTGTTTGCACCCAGCAGCTCCTTTTCTCATGTACTAGAAAACAAGATTTGACCACATTTTTCATCTTGAAAACTCCCATCCTGAACAGCCTTTTAATTCTGGGAACAAATGAAGCACATGTTCCCTGATGATAACTCATGTGTATGCATAGGTGCTTGTAATTTATGGAGATGGAGACAGGTACAACCCAGCCAGTGCAGCAGAGCCAAGAACAAAAAATTAAAAAAAAAAAAAAATCCTTCTTCACAGGCTTTTCAAAACAACTACTTTCTAAAATTCTTATTGGAAACCAGAGTTAATTAGATTTTTAGAATTAGACAGAAATTTTCCCATCAGCTTTTTAAATCAAAGACTAAAGGCAAAATACAGCTCAGCTGTCAGTTTTTGTCCTTGATTCTCTCAAGGAGGGACTCCCTGTTGCTTGTGTAATGAACCATGGGGACCCTCCTGCAGCAGCTTTCAAAGAAATTATTATGTTGAAGAGACAGAAATTATCTCATTGCACATAATTTAGGAACAGGGCCTGCCATTTGTTTCAGTCATGAATTTACAGTCAGGAGATTTTGAGTTTCATAGATCTGGGTGACAATCAAATACCTGGCAAATAGTTCATGCAGACAGTTTTACTTCTATTGGAGGTTCAAAAACTCTAAGAGGATTCTTCAAAATCCCCAACCTCCCTCACAAAAGTGAAATTCCTGTCAAAGTAGAAGAGAAAACTATAAACTACCAGTAAATATTTCAATTATTTTAGAAAGAAGGAAGGCTGTGCCATACTGCAGATGTTCTCAGTGGAGGGACAGGAATATGATGGAATATCTCAAAATGAAGTGTCAAAAGAAATGGATTCAGAGCAAAAGAGAAAAAAAATATTATAAAATAGGAAAGAGCAAGTTTGTGGAGTTCAAACTGAGAATTAGCTCCTGACTGTGGCACATAGCTACTGCTGCACCGTGGCTTCTCTGGAATGTGGGGTCACATCCTTCCCATTATTTTTAAAAAAGCTCCCTAAAAATCCTTGAGAAACATTAGGAATTACAGCCCACTGAATCCCACTCCTGCACCAGGCAGTCAAAGCCCAGATGCAGCAGTCACTGGAACAGATAAACTTTGGAAGATCATGAAGTGAACAGTCAACGTGGATCTTTCTGAGGCAATTCATATTTCCTAAATGTATTGAGATCTGTGGAGAAGCTGAAGGTGTAGATAAATCTGATCAATAAACCCTACTTGGGTTTCTCTACTGAGAGAAAATGCTTCCTTCTGCTAAAAATGATTGAAACATCGGTGTGGAAACAGATTTCCATAGGGAAGGTTTTGCCAATAGATATTTCAAGGATTTATAAAGTGATTTGCGTTTAACACAACAGAAATTATCTGGAAAAGGAGACGTTGCAGTGAGAGAGTTTGCAGATCATCCAAAATGAGTCATGAGACTGACAAGGAATGGGAAGATTAGAGTGCTGCAGAGTGATTTAACAGTACTGAAGGTTAGGACTGGTTGATAATTTTTGTCAAGCACTGTGAAATTCTGTGTATTGTCACAAGATGTGGAGGCCAAAAGGAAAGGGTGTCCTTGCTGTTGTGCTGGCACAGGATGACATTGATCACCACTGCAGGGAGAGCCCAGGGGCAGATGTGACCAGGAATGACCCCCAACCATTCCTCTGTAATTTTTGGTTCATTTTTGAATTACTTGTACTGCTCTTTGTAAAGAAAACACACTGCAGGAACATTTCAGGGTGGCTGCACAAATAGTTACTTTGCAGTTCTGTCATTCCACAAGCCATGTCTAGGTTAAGCTCTTGTTCTTCTAAATACAATTTCTATCATTCAAATGTGTCTGGAAAGCAGAGAGAAGGGCTGAGGGATGTCTGACTCATTATTTGTCTTCAAATATTGCTTTATTATTTAAAAAGTCATTCTGCATTTCTAAATAATGTAGGCAATGGTAGAAACAAAAAGCTATTTCTGAACGCAGTAAGATTTAAGTTACCAAGGCCCACATTTGCAGTGAATTTAGGTGTCTCATTTCCTTCATCACAGTGGTGTTTGCAATCTTCAGTTAAAATGGAATTAAAGTTATTTTTTCTGGCCCTTGCTGCTGTCCCCCCTGGGATGCTGGGTTGGCACATCCCTTGTTTGTCCAACATTTTCCTGGAGGTTGGGGTAATTTGAACTTGGAGTTTTTAATTGAGTTGTTCCAGGCTTCCTCTCAAAGATACTGCAGAAGGGTTAAATTTAGCAACTAAACTTTCTAATATGAATTTCTCCAATATTTATTTTTTCTGTATGTTTAATTTAATGCTGATATACTGTGCTGTCAATTGAAAATCCCCAGGATAGGTCAAAGTGATGGATGTAGACAAGCAGTCCTAATTGATGAGAGATCTGTTTTCTTGCCCATTGATTTCTCTGGCTGAAATTGAAATGAATGATTTGCAGTGGAAATGACTTGGCTATTCTTTCCAAAGATCAATTTCAAAGCCATCTCTGCTCTTCATATTAGCTGGGAAATCCTGGGACTGTTTTAAGATCTTTCTGTATTCTAAACACATTAAGTGTAACCATAGAAACATACATATTAAGGTGATTTTAATTATTAATAAACTTGGTAGACATTGCTAAATTATTTTTGTACCTCAACAATGGCTTGTTGACTGATTTACATTTCAAAAAAGTTACTAATTCCATTAAATATTTTTTTACCTTCTATTTGAGAATTGTGATCATATGCCTGCAGCCTTGACTTCTGGTAAAAATTAAACAACAGTACCTGATCCTGGGGAAAGTAACTTGCTTCATTAATCTAAAGGCTCTTTTTGCCTCATTAATTATTGCTGCAGTTTTACCTGCATTTCCCTTAAATTAGAAGAGAGAAAGGCATTATTTTAAGTTTATTGCTGAATTTTTTGTGAGGATGGGTGTGCTCTTGTACCTTCTTTATAGCTGTCAGCACATTATTATTCTCCACATCTTTCTATTTCCATATGAGACTGACTAATATTTCAGAGAAGTCCTTTTTGCATGAAAATATGTAGTAAATTTGTAGTAAAACAGGTTCAGTAGTGTATGCAATATAATATTTGTTATCTTTGGATGTTTTAGTCTTATTATAACTGCAGTTAAATATAGGGAGACAGCAATTAATTACACCAGAAATAGCTGTTAATGCTTTCATTTGTTTTGAGTAAGGGAACTGCAATAATGATCAGGTTGGTAATTCTTGTCAAGCATTGAGATATTCTGTGTATTGTCACAAAATGCAGAGGCCACAAGGAAAGGGTGTCCTTGCAATAATGATTTGAGCCTGTGGGAACTGGTGAGAATGGACTGGGCTTGGGTTAACACTGAGCTGAGGCAATGCCTGTGAAAACCAGGAGAATTTTGGATTCCCACTGATGGAATTGAAGTCAAATATGGCCATGGGGGATTATAGATTATCACTTAATAATGTCACTATCAGTAAGGAGTGGTTAGCATGAAGTGTAAACACCATGGAATGGAATCCAGTGGTGTTTTTTGGGTGTGCCTTGTCTTTTCCCCTCATTGGCAGTGTGACAGTGCCTTGGTGGGGCTGGAAATCCCAGCCCCAGTGTTGGCTGGGTGCTGATCCAGAGCCAAGGCCCAGAGGGGCTGTGGCTCCAATATGTGGGATCTCAGCACCTCAGGACTGAGGTGCCGAGCCACCAAGACCACCCTTGGGGGGCTCGGGAGTCCTGGAATGTTCCAGAAGTGTCTGGTGGCTGGACTTTGATCCTACACAGGAGACGACACCTGTATGAGGATAGGAGGGTTTCACCGGGGTGAATGGTGAAGGGATTGGTTAATTAGAGAGTGAAACACAGGGTTTAGGATTTCTGTACAGGGGGGTTTAGAGAAGTAAGATGGAGGAATTGGGGCGTGTCCTGCCCTTCTTCTTCTTCTTCTTCTCCTCCATCTTCTGTGGTGATGGTGGCACTTTGGGATTGGTTGTTACTAAAAGTGCACTGGTCAATAAGGGTGAAAGGTATTGGGGAAAAATGATAAATATTGTACACGTAACTTTGGGTATAAAGATAGGTGACCGCCCCGGAGGGCAGGGGAGTGTGCTCATGGCTGGCTGCTGAGCAGAGCTCTGTCGGGCCGAGGGAAAATCTTTTAGATAAACAATTAATAAACATAAAGACCGAAAGAGGAACTGAAGCCTCTTCTCGTCCTTTGATACGCGGGCTGCCCCAAGGCCACCCCGGGCCTTTCCAGGCCCTCCAAACAGCCGAAAACCGGACACCAATATTACTGCACAGTCCAGCTGGGTCTCTCTGCACACCGAGGGGCAGCAGGACTGGTTGGATATTTGCATTTTGCCAGTTTAAAAGGGCCCTGCAGACCTGAGTTTCTGTTTGACTCCTGGTTTAACTCTGTCCTTATAGGACAGATGACATGTTTATTAACACTGAATTAAGAAGGACACCAGGGAGACAGCACTGCAAGGATGCTCTGGCATCAGGATCATCCTGGGGTGGATCCACCTCCCAGATGTGTTCCAGAGCACACATCAATGGGGCTGCTTCTCTTGGAAGCCAATATATCCCCTAGAGTAGCAGGACTAGATGATGGCAGATTCATTCCCATTAAACAGCATTAAACTGCTCTTTTTAAGTCAGGTTCAAATTGCTTAAGCTTGTTCTGGTAGATGGAACAGACCCTCCATGGCTCCTTTAAACCTCCATGATCTCATTTAAATAAAAATCTTGTTGTTACAAAAGAGGGAATATCTTTCTAACATTTAGAATACTTTATAAAAATATCCCCCTTTTTCTTTTTTTGCTCTGGTTTATTCAGTGTGAATTTTACTTCTTGAATGTCTTTCTCCAGCCTTTATTTTCTTCAATCTCAGCTAAGTATTAAAATGATTTTTTTCCACACTATTAGCTGCATTTACATTCTGCAAGATAAAGAACACCATAGCCATTATCCACCAATCCTATGTATGTAACACTTTAGTAATTTAACAGCTCCAACTTTCACAAAATCTTACTATTAGCTTTAAATAGTATTTTTTGACTTTGAACAGTGTTATGGCAAAGCAATTGTATGTGACTGGAAAGCATCTAATTTTGTCAGAGTTAAAAAAGATAAAGCTGCTAGAGGTAGTGGAAAAATATCTTGTATTTAGCCACAAGTGGATTCAAAATCTCAACAATTTTTTGGTTTTAATTGTATAAAAACTGTAATTAAGATTTAAATAATGATAAATGATAAATTCAGAGGCTGATACTAACTTGCAAGTTTATTAAATGCAGTGTTAAAAAAAGAGAATCCATTATTTCTATTGCCAACATTTTTTTCTTGGCCTCAGGCCACCATTGGGCAAAATCAAAACTTTTCTTATAAAAACTTGTATGTATTTACCCTCCAGTTGCTGGAGAAGCCACCAAATATTACATTCTGGACTCAATATGGAACATTTCTTTCCTGCAGTCTTAGATGTCATGAAATATTGTTTTTTAAGGTATATTTATTAGGAAAATACTTAGGTTAGACTTTGATGGACTGGGTTTCAGAGAACATTGAAAAGCACAACTGCATATGGGATAAAAACAGAGCTAAGTGATCAAAATGAATTTCTTTGAAGCTGCATTTAAAAATTTTGTTTATTTACCTATTTATTTATGTAGCTGGTGATATATGAGATAACAGTACCACACTTTAGGCAGCTTAGGAAGTTATTTTCTAAAAAGAATTCAGTACAGATTGTTGTGTTAAGAGTTTCAGGCTACAGCTTCCCATAGAGGTCATCCTAGACTTTGGAAGTGCTTCATATTTTAAAAGAGCATTTGTATTTTAAGCCCATATTTAATAATTATTGGTTAAAACATCCAAAGATTGTCATTTGTAGTCTTCAAAGAGCTTATTTACTGAAGCTTTAACTAAGCTTGCATTTCTGGCTTTAATTTTTTTTTGTTGGAATCTTCGACAAGAGTGGGCAATGCTACCATTGGAATGGTGTGGAGGATCATTGCTTCACATTATTAAATTGCAGTTTTATTTGTTGCTTAGTGAAATTTGAGGAAAAGATCTGTATTTATCAATGCACTTTGAAAACCAGCAAAATATTTTGAAGAATATTTTTGTGTCACCTGACTCAAAGGCATTTTTTCTTACGGTGGCCAACAAGACACTGATTTGGCTGAATTCTGAAATAAGGCTTCTTAAAAGAGATTACTTCAAACTTTAAAAACAGTGTAATTGATCACTCAGCATTCTGTGGATTATTTGTTATTTATTCTCAGAGATACCACTAAATCTTACTTATACTCTTAAAATAATCTGTTGGAGCTCAAAGCCAGCAGCTGTGCAGCTCTTTCCAATACCCTTGTAATCCCCTCAATGTTTCAGATTATTTCTGTAGGAGATTTTTAGCTTTATGTGGAGTTTTTTATTCTAAATGAGTAGTTAGATTAAATCAGGTTGACATTTGTTTGCCAGCAGAGAAAATCATTGGCAACTGGTTCACTTCAGATAACACTTGCTAAGGACTGAGAGCTTCCACTGTGTAGAAAGGGTAGTTTAAGTTTTTCCTGTTCCAAATTTGGACTTTTTCCACAGTTTTCCAGGTATAGATGCCAGCCTTTACACACAAATGCAAATGTTTGTGCAGAAATATTTATACAAATATCTGTGTCAGTAGGAGATGAGATTAAAACAAAGACACCCTCACTTGGAACAGCAACAACTTTTGGCTTGCTGAGTCACAAAATGTTGATGCTCTCTGCATTTAAATTTTATGGCTCAGCTTCCAGGTTTTTGAGGAAGGAAATTATAAAATTTGCATGAATTATCACACTAACCTAGAGCAGCTCTTTTCTGCATAAATTCAGGTTGGGTAATTGGTGGTGTTGCAGAATTGAATTAAATAGTTTTGCAAGTCCAGAATTAGGTACACAGAGTTATCTTGATGTGAGTAAACAGGAATAATTTTGTTATTGTCTACAATTTTGTTGGTGAGAGCCCTTACAGAGGCACAAACAGGGGCAGAGCTGTTTGCAGAGGATACATAAAATAAATCCTTGGAGTGCAGCAGGGACAGGAACCATCCTGATCTCGTGGTGCCTGCCAGCACTTTGTGATTGCCCCTCATCCATTCCTGTGTTTTAGAAATGCATCAGTAGCTTTAAAAGTCCACTCCTAAGGCCTCCTGTATTTTTGTGGAGTAGCTGGGAAGGAGCAGATGCTCTGTGTTTTGAATTGCTGCACGTTTGGCATGTTGGATCTGGGGGTACAGGCTGCTCTCATTCAAATTACCATTTTGAAATAAGACTGCCATTGAAGAAATGGCAAAACCTGCAGTGAGAATATCAGGATCAGAGATCCACCCTTCATTTTCTTCTGACTACTCAAGTAATGATTCCACTTTATGAACTTGGTGCTTGGCTTTACTACAACCAAGCAGAAGTCACTCTGGTAGATACTTCATTTGTCGTTTCTTAAATCTCTTTTCACTGCTAGTATAATTAGGATTTTTACTAATACAGTAGATTAATATAATATTAATAAAATTGTCTGGTTTTAGATTAAAAAAGGCTTTTGATTACATCAATGCTAACATTTAGCCACTATAGACTGCTTTTGCTTCAAATTAGAAGCAGTCAAATTTATCAAGGTGTGATTAAAACTTTGTTTTGAGTAACATTACCAGAGGTTTCTGGCATGTAGTCCATGTTAGCTCTTCAAACACAGTCACATGTGGAATTTCTAACCTATTGCTATAAGTTTTTCAATTTTTGATCAGGTTTGTGATGGCATTGATAATTTAAGGGCCAATATGAAGAAAACACAAATTACATTTAAAATAATAACTTTAAGTTAACATTTCTGCCTACAATATTTAAAGAGTTATGACTACTCACAGCTGTTTAGAATTGATCTCTGATGGTTTTGCATGAAAAGTGAGGTAGATTCACTGATAAAAATTGAAATGAGTGTAGACAACCAAAATTAAAATATTAATTAATTTTTAAAAAAAACATAGTTACTAATAGAAGTATTCAGTGCTTCATCAAACTGAAATGTTTGAAAATTTTAAATATCCCAGATAACTGTCAGACACAGCTGCCATCTGCCCTTGGCAGAAGCACCAGCATCTGCTGAGATGCAGACCTGTGACCTCTAGATAAGTTTCTATACACAGAAAAATATTTATCTTCCTCCTATGACCTTCCATGAACAAGACATGAGCCATGGATTTGTTTCCTAGGGAACTAGTGACTGAGGAAAATCTATAATTAGATCTGTGGGTTGTTTGCTACGAGTGGGAATTGGGTGCTGAGCAGGTTCTTAAAGTATCCCCAAGTATTAGACAGACTTCATGTAATCGAACCAAATTTAGAAAAAAATACCCTTCATCATGATATTTCTTTTTTAATGTCTTCAATTATAAAAATTAAGTACTTTTGATAGGGTACTTATTCCTCTAAGTTCATTTTAATTGCAAAATATTTTTACATTCAAGGCTCATCAGGTTGCTAGCTAAAGGAAAAATAAAATTAGTCAAAATCTTCCAAGAAATTTCTTCAGCTTCAGCTGAGTCTTAACTTCCAAGAGCATTTTAGGTGAAACATTCTCATCAGCTCCATTTTCTCACTTTACTACTCCCATTCAGCTCCTCAGGTCGGCTCTGCAAGTTCAGTGTTTTATTCTGCAATTCCAATTACTCTGCCCAGCTGGAGGGTCTCGCTTAATCCAGGTCTTGCTTCCTTTCTTTGCCGCACGCATGGATCTGAGATAACATTTGCAGCTGGGTCCCGGGGGCAGCAGAAGTGGCTGCAGGGAGAGCGAGCAGCCAGGGCTCCGTGTTCCCCGGGCAAGGCAGGGTTTGTGCTGCCCAGCCCTCATCTGCAGATCATTCCAGCTCAATGCTGCCCTGCTGCCCCAGCCCGGGGCCAGATCAGCGCCCTGCGCCTGGCTGGGGGCTGCACAAGAGGCTCTCAGCGATGAATTCAGGTTTTGATCTTATTCAGAATAAATAGCACTGTGAAATACCTGGGAAGAGGAGCTGTAAATTGGCTATGTTCTCCTCTTTTCTCTCATTTCTTCCACATTTAGCCGCACCTGTGGTGATTGCACATTGTGTATTTTGTCCCAAGTCCTGAATTGCTGCAATTCCAAATCATCAAATGTGGAAATGTCGCCTCTTAATTTCTGCCTTTTTAGATCTGTGAAAAGCTTTCAGCAAAGCTCCTCTTTAAATCCAAATAATCCCTTGGTTTGTTTGTTTGTTTGTTTTTAAGGGGATCTTTTGAGTTCTTCTTTTAATGTTGTCAATCACAGTCAGGTTTTCCCTAACAGAGCCCAGCTTGGAGCTGCTCCGTCTGGCTGTCACTCAGCAGAGAGTGGTGCTCCAATTCCTCCAAGTGACAGGGTGTGCAAGTCACTGAAATAGCAAATCAAATATGGTGCTGAAATGGCTCCTGAAAGGCCAGTGAAACAGCCAGGCCTCCTGTGACAAGGAACATTTCTAAATCCTCTCCTTTGAGGCCACAAAAAGCTGTGTTTGTGACCTCTGTGCTGTAGGGACGTGGCGCTGTGTACAGAATCCTGAGTCTGCAGATAGAGCTGTGAGACAGACTGCTAGGAACAGGGAGAGGGGAAATTATTTGTAATGAATCTTCTTGCTCTTTATAAATTAGGAGCAAAAGGAAGCTGAGGAATTACCTGCTGCAAAAGCTAATGCACATCTTGATGTGTTTATTGAATTACTTTGCTTCGATCTCGAAGCAAATGCTCATTGTTAGCTATTTATATTGGTTAAATCCTCAAATTTAAATCCCTGCAACTGCTGGAAAGGGTTCTTCAGGGAGAATCCTTGCATCTGTGTACAACTACAATAATGAACCTGGGGCTGAAGGGATCCACCAGTGCCCAGGGCTCCCACATGTATAAATTCATTTTGCTTCACTCCAACACCTGCGCATCCCACTACAAAGTTGATCTGAATTTTGCAAACATTTATGCGTAATTATGATAAAAAGCCATTATGTTGAGAATATATTTTTTGGTTGAATATCAAATATCCTATTTGTTTTGATTATTCTAAAAAGATCTGGGAAATGGAGCCCTGGTGGTGAAAGAACTTCACTGGTTTTTAATATATTGTGTCATTTTCATACATTGAGATACTCTGCTGAAACATTTGCCTCTCAAATTTATGAACCTTGTCAAATTTCAGATTTGCAGTTGTTTCTACTTAGTAAAACATTGTTTGCACTGATGTGACAAAAGAATAGTTGGTATTGTACATTTTATAGGAAGTAGAACCCCAGTCCAAAAAAATCCTTCAATGCATTTTTAAGCACCCATTTTTTGAGCAGTGCAAGTTCTATTTCCTTCATGTACATGAAGTCCTCAGTGTGGTGCTGGATCAGAGCATTCACAGTTTTGTCTGAATGCCTTCAGGCGAGGAACACTGGTACCATTTGCAGCCCCTAATCAATCTTACAAAAACGCATCAAAAATATGCTAAAACCACTTTAATTCTCCCAGGCTTGTTCCTAAATCTGACACTTCCTGAAATGTTTTGCATCACAAAGCTCAGAGTTAAAATGCTAAAAAGGACTCTCTTGAAAATATCAGGTTTTTGGTTTTTTTTTTTTTTATTTTCACAATTAATTTAATTTCAATGCCTGACTTTTTTTTTATTCCCATGTTCCTTGTCTGAAAGTTGCTATAAAAATTTTCATGTTCAAGGTATTTGTATACCCCATGCTGAGTATTTCAGAATTTTATGCAGATATGAAAACACTTCAGTTTACAGATACTCTATTGTAATAATACACATGTTCCTTTTTTTTCTGTAATTCTTAAGAGAACAAGAGCAAAACAACGTGACTGAGAAGTAATTGCTACTCTTGTAATGAGAGTTTTGCCCAGTGCCACTGAGGTTTAAATGTATATGAAGATGTAAGAATAAATAACAAATAATCCACAAAAGTAAATACAGAATCCAAACTTGTTTTGGATGTTTTGGATAACATCCATGCCCAGATGTGCCTTGATTGATAACAGAGTGAAGTAAATGGTTGATTATGCAAACATGAAAAAGTGGTGCCTGAAAAATATCCTATACTGGGCTTATCCCTAATTATCACCAGTAAAGGACACAATCACTTAGAGAAGTTTTAGAATTCCTGTTAATTTTATGGGAATTAATCCAATGGATCTCCTTGCCTGTCACCTGCCCGTGGAGTGGATCTGGAGAAAGTTCTACTCAGAGAGAAAGCCAGGGTCAGGTTTGGCCAATGTCTGCCTTCATCAAAGAGCACAATTTGGCTTCACTTCATCTGACATTTCTTTAAAGAAGCCAGATGTACTAATTTTTACATAATAAATTATTGAAGTCAGCAAACTATATAAATTCCTTTCTAGCCACAGGTTTTGTAGGTTTAGCTTACAGTAATGAAGAAGTTTCTGTTGGTTAATGCTTTTGAATAACGATGGGTATATTTTGCATTTGTTTTGGTTGAAGGAGTATTTGAGTCAGCGTGGAGCAGATGGAGCCTCTGAGTGTAAAGAGTAATTTTCAGTATGGCAGGACAGGAAGTGTCTGTTTATTTAAACAATATCTGAACAATGGGCCTAAACCATTGTTTTGTTCTTGTAGAGCAAAGTGATTTAAGGGAAAAAATATTTCACCTTTAATTATTCAATGAATAAATTTACTTCCTAAGAGTTTAGGGGAAGCAGGAAATCCCAGAACCAAACAATCCTAAAAAGAAAACAAAACCAAACAACAAACAAACAAACAAACCCCCCCCAAAAATCACCCCCAAAAACCCCAACCCACTAAAAAAGAAACCCCAAGCAAAACTAAAAAACACAAGGGAGACACTGTAATGCTCTGATATGAAAAGAACTGGGACATGAATATTCCTCTCTGGGGTGGGATTAATTTTCTAATTAAAAAGTGAAACTGCTATGATGCACCTATAATTCACCTGGCATCAAGAACTAAGAAATTATGGGAGTGGTTGAGGCAAACACTTCTTAAAGAGCAAAACTGGTGACTGAGGATGGTGCTGCTTAGGACAGATCTGCTGGCACTGCAGAACTGTGAATTCTCTCTCTCGGGGCACTGAGGGATTTTTGTGCTTCTATTTCTCTTCTTCTCTTGAGAGCACTCTGATTTACTTTTGTGATAAACCCGTAACAACAGGGGGATCACATTGCTGAGATGAGTTTGGCTCTGAGGGATCCAGAATGTCAGCCCAAAAATAGCACCGGGGAAATACGTTCTGGCCATGGTTCAGCAGCAAGCAGCTCCTGTCAGCTCCCTGGTGCCCTGGGTGCTTGAAGTGTCTTTCAGCTGAGCAGATCACAGAGCCTTTCGCTGGGCTTCAATTCCCCATTATTCTCTGCAGTGCCCCTGAGATGGGGAAGTGAGAGATGGCTGAGTGTCCATCTGTCGGAACCCAGTCATCCCTCTGGGTGTCCAGAGTTGCTGGGACCCCTGCCAGGGAGCTCAGAGACCCTGGCACACAGCCCAGAGCACCTGTGGGTTTGATTATGACCCATGGAGCAAATAACCAGCTTTGTATGAGGATTTGAAAGCCACAGAAGTTTAAGTAGTGTAATAATAAAATTATCACTAGGGAAAAAAGTAGATTTTGGGGTTTTTAGAATAGGGGTTTTGGGGACAAGATGGAGGGACTTGGGTGTGTCCAGCTGTCCTTCTCTTCCTTCTCCTTCTCCTTCTCCTTCTCCTTCTCCTTCTCCTTCTCCTTCTCCTTCTCCTTCTCCTTCTCCTTCTCCTTCTCCTTCTCCTTCTTCTCCTCCTCCTCCTCCTCCTCCACCTCCACCTCCACCTCCATCTTCTGCTGTGATGTTGGCACTTTGAGATTGGTTTAGAATAGAAGTTCACCGTCTAACATGGGTGATAGGTATTGCAAAGTAATTTTAAACATAGTTTTTAGTATAAAGAGATAACACCACTGGGGGCAGGCAGAGGGCCTCTGTGTGTCCTGCTGAGCAGACCTCAGCTGGACAGGAGAAAATCTTTTACAGATAAGATACAATAAACAACTCTGAAACCGAGAACAAGAACCCCTACTTATTCTTCAAATGTGCGGGCAAGAGACTTTTCATGTGTCTCGGGGCTGCAATAAACTGCGGAACTCCCGAGATCCATCCAGTGCTGTCCTTGTGTCCTGGGTGAGGGAACAGCCTCCCCCAGCCCATGTTGTGGTGGGATGCTCAACTGGTGTCTATTCTGAGCCATCTGCCCACAGAATGACCTGTGAGCTCAGAGCAAGGGAGAATGAAATAGGTAGAAATTGGGATGCTGGATGAAATATTCCTGCCTTATCCATATTCCCAGTGGGTGGCTGGTGGGGTCCTGTGCTGCCTTAAAAACCATTTCCTAAGAATGCAGAGCCTTTATCTGCAACACATGGCCACTGCCATATGGTGCAGACGTTTTCAGTATTAGAACCTGCACTGAAATTCCTGAAGCTGTGAAAAAATTATGGAAATATCTGTTTCTGACTGGGCTCCAGGTAGCAGTGACTGTGGGATTTCATTTATGTACTTTCAAAAAGTAAAAATGAAATCCCCAAGTAAACATTGCAGCAGAAATAGCCTGGCCTTGTTTTATCACCACCAGGATATTGGGGAAGCATTGTTCTGCAAATGCGTTGTGAGCTAGGAAATTTTCCTGTGAACAGGGCCGTGTTTGTGCCAGTGCTCCAAATCAGCCTTGCCAGAGGAGATGTCAGACAACCCTCCTGTTTTCTTCCTTGCTCTTGCTGAAGCACCAAACCATATGGCAAATTAAGCCTGATTTTTATTAAACTTTTCATTGTACTGAGCTGCGTGTGAACTGGGAAATGCACTTTCTTTGAACTATGCAACCATTATATAAGCATCTTAATTAGGAGCTGAGAATGTTCTCGCTGACATTCCTGGCAGTTCGCGGCTCCCTCTTGTGGCTAATTAAGCTTTTTAAAGGAACCTTCTGAAAATGACTTTTTGTGAGCCGCCCTCAGCTCCTGGGCAAACGCTGCCGTGAGAGAGCTGGGCTGGGCTCTGGGTCACAAAACCAGCCTGGAGGGGCTGGGCAGTGAATTGATACAAGGATAAACTGATAACAGGAAAAGCTCTGCAAAGGGTTGCACTGTGAATGTGACAGATCCCTGAAGGCTCCAAAAAGCTGAGTGAGTTCATCCAGTTGTTTAGAAAACCTCTGTCCTCTGGTCGCTCTTCCTCCCATGTGTGGTGAAGAAGGGTTTGCAGCTGGAGTTGGGATGGGATGTGGGATGTGCCAGCTCCAAGGAGCACAGACCTGTCAGGCACCACGTTGGGATGTCTCTCCATCAAATTCAAGGTGAAGAACTTTGTCAGATTTGATGTTGAGAAGAAATTTTTCCACTGGCTGGGTTTGCAGAGACCACTATTACTATTATCATCGTTATTTTTTATTATTATTATTATTATTATTAGTAGTAGTAGTAGTAGTAGTAGTAGTATTAGTATTATTAGTATTATTAGTATTATTAGTATTATTATTAGTATTACTACTACTACTACATTATTCTTGTTTTTCTATCTAATGTGGAGAAAAATTTCCATATGAATATCTGGGGTTTTTTTACAAATTCCCTTTCAGAGCCTAATATTTATTGTTCTTTCTTATTGTGAGTTGTTACAACCGGGGCATTGTGTTTATACTGCATATTAAATTTGTCATAAACAAGTGATGTTTGGTGGAAATGGCTGTAGTATAAACACCTTTGAGTTTGATTTTGTCCTGGCTTGGAGCTGATTTCAGGACTTTCGAGCCGCTGTTCTTATAGGGGAAGGTGCACTTTCCTCATAAGAAGTCTCAGACATCAGGGCAGAAAAGAATCAATTCATCTTTTCCCTACAAAAGTGAGAAATGGTCATGACATTGCAAAATCTCAAGCATAGCTTCATGCTAGGAAAAACTTGTATTTTCAGGCTTGATGTAAAAAATACCAGAAATCGGTCCAAAAATGACCTGAACAGCAGGTAGCTTTTCAGTAGGAGCCATTAAGATCAAGTTTCATCACCAAACCAGAAGTCTCAAAGTGACTTTGCCCCTTTGTCACCTGCAGTGTTGTCTGCCTCTGTGTTTTGTCATGACTTACTCAAAAACACACAGGAAGAAAACTTCAGCCATTAGTGTTTCTGAGTGTTGGAAGGAGGGAGAAAAAAAAGAGGTGAAACAGGTTTTTACTTTGAAATGTCTCCCTTCCCCAAAGGGTTTGGAAAGCAAAACTTTATCTGTGAAAATGCTGATTTCCTATTTCATAACTTGTGGCAATTTTTTCTCAGTTAAAATAAAGGAACAATGATTATGGAGTTAAATCAAAATCTCACTGCCCAGTAATCTGCAAAAAACAGCATTGCCCAACCCACAGCAACAGGGCAGCAAACATTTATTTCCTCAGGGACATTATTAAACACCCTGCATATTTATTATCTCAAAATTGGAGAAGGTCCAGAGTTCTAAGGCCACTTTCTCCCTTCCTCTTCCTGAGCTGTAATTCAGACCAGAATATAAATTTTTGACTTAATGTTTCTGCGGAAATCAGCAATATGAAACTGCTAGAAACAAAAGAACACAGAAGAGCAGAGGGAAGAAATGGCTTGGCAAAATTGTCAGCCTAAAAGGGCAAGATTAATTTATAATCCCTCAGATTCTGGTGTATAAATACAAATTTGCAAAGTGTGTAGCTTATAACTGACGTTGTGTGTCTCTGCAGGTTGGTAAATGTTACTGTCACTAATGGGAGGCTGCCATGAAATTGGATTTTTAGGGATTTTGTTCTCATGGCAAAATAAGGTGATAGTAACAAGGAGTTGCCCTACACTTATGGATGTGTGTGTATACATAAGTAGGAATTTGGGAAGTGGACTAATTCCAGCTAATTCAGGAGTATTTTGGGCAGGATATTCTGATATTTTCATGCAGAGATTTTCCCCTTGATTTAAAATCCTGGAAAAGGAAGGGTTTGAAAGTGAACTGGGGGGGAAAAAAGCCCAGCCTGAAAGTAGAATGTAATGACTTCACAATGACTAATAAAATATTGTGTGA
The DNA here is from genome assembly GCF_047830755.1 of Zonotrichia albicollis. Classification (NCBI taxonomy): domain Eukaryota; kingdom Metazoa; phylum Chordata; class Aves; order Passeriformes; family Passerellidae; genus Zonotrichia; species Zonotrichia albicollis. Next base: position 4,238,073 of record NC_133831.1, on the reverse strand, counting down.
TAGTTCTCTGGTATGGTAAGGGTTGTTGTGAAATAACAGTGCATCTTGGCAATCAATACAAAATGCTTTTTTTGCAAGTTTGTAGCTGTTCTATCAATTTAACTAGAAAGAAGAAATAGCATTAAATGAAATGTCAAATTCTAGGCATAGAGTGAATTCAGTGATGGAATAACAGAAACTTTAAGTAGTGAAATTGAAAACACTAAAGATAAGATAGGAACTGGCCAAGAACATGAGTAGCTTTTCCAGGGTTTAACCCAAAAATTGCACAGTGTCTTGTGAATGATTGAAATCATATTTTATGATTTTACATTTTATTGGCAGGGAACATAGCTCAACATTAGTTGAAAGACCGAAATGACTTTTGTGGTTTTAGGATGAGTTTAAAAGATTTTACAACGTGGCCCATCTCTTGTTTCCTGCCATGCAGGTCATCAGAAGTGAAGGGACAGAGGGAGTGAAGTTTCGCCTCTCTGGGAAGGGAGTAGATCAAGACCCAAAAGGAATTTTTAGAATCAATGAGATGAACGGGGAGGTCTCGGTGACCCGAACCCTCGATCGAGAAGCGATCGCCAATTACGAGGTGAGTGCTCAGAGATAACATCTCTGCTCCTGTTGATAGCGTGCATTTTCTGAATGCGCATTTGCTCTTTAAAGATCTGCAGTTAAATTGAAGACTCAGTTGCAGCCACTGTGCTAGGAAATGTCAAGAACTGGAAATGGTAAAAGTGTTTGTTTTTCACGTAATTGAAATTTGTCTGCTTTCTGCATGGACTTTTTGTCATTTATCTTCAGTAGAAATGCTGTCTGAATGTTGTGTATGCATTTGATTTGTGAATAGAAAATTTTGTTTGGACAAAGGAAGATCTTTTGGGGAAGCTGTCACTATGGTACTACAGAATTATATCTTTTTATTGTCAAATGGTCAATGGAAACTACCATTGAACTCCATTTTTAGTAGTGGGCGTCAGAAGATTCTGATGATATGAAAATATTACATAGGAAATGTACATCAACTAGAAAGATCTTACTAAAGGTCTTTTTCCTTATCAATAGGAATGTTTCTCTCCATTGAATACCCAACAAATGATCTGCTAAACCCACAAAACAACTGCCTCGCCCTTTCCCAAAATGCCTAAAATAAATAGAGCACCTGTCAATTCATGTTTTCCATCCAGCCCTGGGAATGTGCACTCACAGAACTCGTCTCTGGCCATGCTGATCCAGAGGAGCAGCAGAATTCCAAGTGCTCAGTGCTTGGTACACGCTGTCTTTTGTGTCCCCGCACAGGGATTGTGTCCATCTCTGGCAGAGGGATCTCAAGGTGCCCTCCCCCTGTGGGACACAGGCCTGGGGACAGTCCTGGCTGCCAGCCCTGACCCCTCATTTCCACCTCCTGCAGTGTAATTATCACCATTTTTATCTCCCGTGCTGTTTCCTTCCTCCTCTGGGAGAGTTTCCCAGTTTGGTGATGGGTCCTACTGCTCAACCAGCACTGCTAAAATTTACCATATGCTGGTTTTCAACACGTAAACATCTCCTTCCTATCTGGGGCTGCAGTGAAATGTGTGCTAAGCACTTGCACAGGATTTATGGGAGTTGCTGACGTCCTCCTTGCAAGAAAAACATTGCAGTTTCTCTTTTTAACGTTGTTCCTTGTCTTCATTTGCCAGCTGTTTCTTATTTTATCAGTGGATTTCCACCTTAATGTGTTGAATATAAACCTCGAATATTTTTTCTCCTGGAAAATCATAGTAGACTTTTCAACTTAATGTAGCAAACCACAAATGGCCCTCATATCTGATCTGGCAAAAGACACACTTAAATTAAGACAAACCCATTTCCCTACAGGAGGCTCTTTGAAGCAATGTAAGTTATGCACAAAAAATGTCACCTAGCAGGTGAGCAATGAGCATTGTGACTGTACAGCCCGAGAGGCTGTGGTGCTTCCTGAGCTGTGATCCTGCACTCTGCTCAGCAGCTCACCCAAAATGGGGTTGGAACCTTCTGAAGGAGAACCCTCAACCTGATCACTCTGTTTCAAATCCAACCCATTATTTTCCAATAAAAATGTGTCATGGAGTCAGGAAGACAACAGGATTTTCTCCCTGATTTCCTTGGTGCACTGAAAGGTGATTAATCTGAAATATCCTTGAATTTCTCTCAAAAAAGTGTTTTGTGGTTTTGTTTGAGCTTCCCCCTGCCCAGCACTGTGGTTCTGAAAGGAAAAATTCAAAGCAAAATGCAAACAAGTAAAGAGATCATTGTGAATTAATACAAGTTCTTTGCAAACCATCAGAATATCAAGTGTGTAATCAGAGGTGGGGGAAGGATGGAAAGATAAAATCTGTTTGAGTCATTCAGCTACACCAAGGGATGCTCTGCCTGAGCACTGATTTATTTCCTCAGAATATTTTAAAGTAGATAAGAATATTTATTCTGTTATTTTATTTTTTTTTCACTGAATGTTTGAAAATTTGGGTTTGCTGCCCTCTTTCTTCTGGAGGAATGCTGAAAAACTTGCAGGAGTTGTCTGGATTCATAACCAGAGGACATGATTAAATTAGAGAGTATCAAACTCTACACAGACAACTTTGTTCATTGTTTGTGCTAATCCCTTCTTTCTATGGTTTAAGTATTTTATTTCTAGTAAAAGTTAGAAAATATTTTAAAATAGAGTGAAAACATCTGTCTGAGGATCAGGGCCTGGCAGTCTTTTCAGTGGAGCTCATTTCTGTGGAATTTGTGTTTTCAGATGAGTTTAAGATTTGGTTTTTAGCAAAGGAACTCAAATTGGCAAGAGGAATGTAAGGCAGCTCGTATTAACAACACCACCCTCACCCTCTGAAATAAACTTATTAATCCACTTGGTTTATGAGTTTATTTCTTATGGCACTTTGTGGTTTGTGTTCTTAAAGCCCAAGGAATGTCAGTCAGCTTCAGTTTGAAGTGAAAGCTGCTTGTGAAGAGGAGCAGGAGGAGTCGGGGGTGATGTTATACCCAGAAAGCCAGACTGTGCTAGAAAATCGTGTACCAACTCCTTTTCCTCCTGGAGAGGTTTGTTAAAGAGCATCCTGATAGGAATTCTGCAGGTCAGAGTACACCCATGGATTTACATGGAATGGTTTTACTTTGGGGCTTGCTGGAGCTTGTTGACAAAACTGCTAAATGATGCTCTGAAGAGGGGCTTAAGCAGGCTCTGGGCACCTTGTGGAATTGCTTCTGGGCTGCTGAGATAAGAGGGAGCCCAGAGCCCCTATTTAGTGGGAGCAAAAGGTGTTGCATTGTATAAGTATGCTCTCAAGCATATTTGGTTTTCTCTCGAGATTTGAATAAATCAGACTAAGGCAGAAATTTCAGATAATGACAGTTTATTTTTTATTATTAATAGTTTATTTGCTGTTGGAAAATGCAGATGTGGAAAAGCAGATGAAGGAGATTGGTGGGGATTTTTTAGCCCAAATGGATTTTCTAACCCAAATCAGTGAGGTGCACACCATCCAAAAGCTGCCAATAATTTATAGAAATTCAGAGTCCACTTCAGACCCATAGCCTTTTCTGATTCCTGCAGAGCAGAAATATTAGTGACTTTTCAGTTCTTTCCTTGAGCAAAAAAAAAAAAAAAAAAAAAAAAAAAAAAATCAAGCGGTTCTGTAAAGAGATGTGATAACAGCAAAAGGATTGCAGTCAAGCTGGAAGGCTACTTGTGCTCAGTGTTGATAAAACCCCAATGAATTAGGAAACAAAGGGTCAAACAGAGGGCCAGTGAAAATAGAAGTCTGAAAACCAGTGATTATGGGGAAAATTGTTATTTAAAACCCCTGGGTTCATTTTTAAAACCTCACATTTACCTGGGTAATGTATTTATAGGCAGAATGCAAAGAAAAGCAGGAAGAGTTGTGGAGGTTGATTACCACTGCCAAGATGAGAAAAAGTTTCCAAGTTACAAGAACTCTGTTCTTTACTCCAAGTTAGGTGGCTCCAGAAGAACTGGCAAAAATATTCCATTATTTTTTTACTGTTCATGCATGAGATTTGGGGTTGGGCATTCCCTGGGTGCAGGACAGAGCCTCCAGGTGCAGCAGCTCATTTCCCATCACTTCCCACTGCTCAGAATCGCTGCAGCAGTGAAATCCTGTCCTGCAGCCCCTAGAGCATCAGTGGCAAAGTGCCATTGGGGTGTTCCAGCTGGGACTAAAGCTTTTAAAGGGTGCTGCCATCGTTGAAAGGCAACAGATGTCTGTGGAAATGAAATAATCAGAAGGCGATCCTCTGCAAGCATGAAATGAAGCAGCTTGATAAAACTGTGTGCAAATTAGAGCTGTGACCAAATTTACCTAGGCAATTTGAACTGCTAATGAAGAGTTAGTTTTAATTATTTTTTAAGTAAAGAGCTTTATTTGCTTTTTAAAAAAATCCTTGACAATCAGAGGTGTGAAATCAGCCCTCAGCTTTTTTCATAATGGCAGATGACACTTCAGTGAAAGGATGCCTTGCAACTGGTAGTGACAGACTGAGATATTTAGAAAACTTATGTTAACAGGGCTGGAAAGCAAAGTGGGAGTGTGCAGTTCTGTGAAGAATTGTTTCTCTCTGTTGGCTGGCATGTAGGCTGAGAGCAGGGTGAAGATTCCAGACCCACCAGCAGCTCTGTGCTGGGAGCTGCCTCACTCAGGGACTGAGTCCCAGTTGAGGGTGAGGCTGCTGCCCTAATGGGCTCAATTTCCCCGTTTAATAAGCAACAAACAATGGAAATGCTTCACAATGATGAGGAAAACCAGCTTGGTCAGGTGCTGAGGAGCATTTTGTGGGAAAGATTTGTGAGTGCTTTAATGCATTTTTGCAGATAAGGGAAGTGTTGCTGTAGCAAAAGCCTGGGAGTGAATGGCTGTAATTTATCTGTGCAGGAGAAGGAATTTCTCGTCTGTGTAAGTTCATTTTAGTGCAGCCACATCCTTTTTGGGATGATTTATCATCCCCTGATGCTGAATCTCTGCTGATGCTGGCTGGAGATCTATGGACACAGAAACATGCTGCGCTTTCAAAAGGAAAATCATACATTTGCTTCTAACTTCAATAAAAATGTAAAAATGCATTTAATCCTGGTTATCTGCACAGGCAGATTTGTCTGGAGTGGAACTGATCTGCTCTGTTCTGAGCTGGAACCAGCTGATGGGAAATGTCAGACCCCAGTCATCTCCTACTAATATCCCAAAACAAGGAAGGCACTCAGTCTTTCATGGCAAGAAGTTTGGTCTTGTAGAGATGTAAATTGCAGTAAAATGTGCTTGATTTAATTAAAGAATCATTAATACACAGATCAAGCCTGTTAAAATACCAGTGATTTCAAATTACATCAAAAAATCATGGAGTAATGGCAGAGTTCAAAGTTTCGGGGAGGAATTCTGACTATTTAGCAAAGGGAAATGAAAGAAAATTTTACTGTAAAAAGAAAAAAAAGAGTTCTTGTGGAAGTATAAAATATAATTATTAATCAGATAGAGAATTATTTATATAAATGAGCTGCAGTCAGATCAACTGAAATACAGATGAAAATTCTGTCAGGGGAAAAGACCTCTGTAGCCTGTTTTGCATGTTATATGTAGGCTGTGCGGGAGATAAATGCTTTTTCCTTCATATTGCTGAGTTTTTATTTTATATTCATCAATGTGCTCACATGTTGGGGCTTCAGGTAAATTCAGAAAGGACCAAAACAAAAAATAACCTGGAGGCAGAAACAAACCTAGCAGAAGCAAAATCCTGGATCCTTCAGTGAGACCCATATGGGCAGACTCCTGAGTCAGTGGGAAACTTTCTGGCATTGATTGTTTACAAGGTCAGAGCCAAGGTCATCACCAGAACCGCGGGCATAAATCAAATATTTGAGCACATAAATTTTAAGTGGAGCCACATTTCTTAAAACTGTGATTTAAAGAATTGCTTGTGCAGCTAGGATGGAAATGGGATTTCCAGCTACTGGAAATATTTCTCTCCCAAAGTTGGTTTATGGCATAAAGAGAAAACCTGACAAGAAGTGAAGCTAAAATTCATGTCATTGTTACTTATTTTGTCTCGGGGGAAGAAAATATTCTATATGAGCTCTGTAATTTATCATATCTTGTTCATTTTTACTGGCAATATTCTGTTCAATAAATACTGTATGTAAATCAATACCTCCTAATGTTATGAGAAATCAGCAGGGAGCTGTGATTCCTTTCAGAATGCAGTAACATCCTCGTTTGATTTCTGGGGAAAGCCTGCAAAAGTCAACAGTTGGTTTTGTTGGAGGGCATTTGCTTTATTCTGAGCTCTGCCTGCTTGCCTGGCTTTGCCATCCCTGCTGTTCCGCAGCCCTGGTGTGTCATTTGTAGCAGAAACAGGGAGGAATTGTGGAAAAAGGAGAAATCAGCAAAGCTTTGGTTACAACCTATAACTGTCAAGGCAGTGGGTTTGGATTTCCATCCTAGAAATAACACACTCTCCAAAGACCAGGAAAAAGGAGTATTTTCTTATTGAGGAGTGGGAGAGTGGAAATGCAGCAGGAACTTTGGGAAAATTTGAGTTTATTGAGATGCAAATGACATTAAATTTATTTGCATGGTGGTTAAGTTTTGTAGGTTTTTGTCTGTTTTTTTTTGTTGATTTGGTTTTTTTTGTTAATTATTTTCTAATAGAACACTCCCAGAAAGAATAATGATGTGTTCAGTAAAACACAAGGAGACTAATAACATTTTTGTGATATTATGTTAATTATCTATGAAACCACTTTTGTTATTATATATTAATTGCATTTCAAGACATTTAAAAGTCATCATGATACTTCTTTGCTGGTTTTGTTATTATATATTAATTGCATTTTAAGGCATTTAAAAGTAATCATAATGCTTCATTTCTGTTTAGCGTGATTGGTTTATTTGTTTCTTTTCCCTGTTAGTATTAAAATAACCCTCAAAATACCTTGCTGAGGCCTCACTGTTCTGGGTACAACAACAACATCCAGAAAAACATTTTACCCTTTCCTCAGAACTTGTGTTTTCCTGCAGGAAAGGAAGGAATCAGGAGCTCATGGGAAAGATGGAAACATCTCTTTTTTTTCTGGTTGGTGTTTTTCCTACTTGGGTAGGAAATCTTTATCTGCTCATGAACCTTTCTTAAACCAGCCAGACACACAGCCAACAATGGGTTAAATAGAAATTATTATTATTATTATTATTGTTTTTATGAATGGCAAGGAGGATCTTTTTTCATCTCTTATTAGGTAGAAATTTTTATTGGTTTCTTTTCTGGAAAACTGCACAAGTTCTGAGTTTCCTGATCCTTTGTTAGAGAGTGCAGAAATGCTGCAGTGGGAATTCTGGCACAGAGCACCCGTCCTGTGGCTCAAGACAAAGTCTTGAAGGTCTTGCCTTGCTTGCTAATTTAATATATATATATTAATAATATATATAATAATTAATTATTAATAATATATAATAATTATTATATTATGTATTAATTATATATATTAATATATATTAATAATATATATAATAATAAGCTTTTTGTCATCCATCAATAACCTTCACAATGTAATGCAGACATTTTTGTTGGCAGCTCAAACCTCCACATCTCTTGTTCCTCACAACATAGAAACAATTCTGTCTTATTTAGATATTTATTCAAAATTCAGAATCTTAATATTCTAATTGCTGCAGAGACCTTGATTTCTATGGCCTAAATCTGGAAATGTGGGTCCATGACTATCTATAGCTTCTGTTTCTAAAGAAAACAGGTGTGGTCTGTGATAAGTTTATTTTTTCCTTTTAGTTTTTACTTTTTTAACTGATATAATGAATTCATGATATTTTTGTCAATAATTCCCTGTGTACAGCAAGAGGAGCTGCTGCCTCCTTTCTGACCTCTTGTTCTTTAAGGACCTGAAGAAAACCACGTTACCTGCCTTATCCTTTCCTGCTATCTTCTTTTCATTTTCCACCTTCTTGCTCTTTTTCCCTTGCATTTTTAACTTCATTCCACAACATTTTACTCCCAATCTTTCTTGGTGTTTTATGTCATTCACTTCCACTTTCCCGGCACTCTGGATTTCCTTTTTCACACCCTGACCTGTTTTCTGCCCTTTATAGATCAAGTTGCAAGGGGAGCACACAACCATCATCTGAGCACAAATTTGTTTGGTTTTTGTGCAGAACATTTCCACTGTCTTTGCAAAAGCTGTGCTGCTTTATCCATTCTGATCAGCTCTGTCCATAAATAAATCCCTTTAGAAGCCTCTGTTTCAGAAATCTTTGACTTCATATTGCTTACTACAGGACTTAAACATTTCTGCAATTTTAGTGAAATAGTCCAGGCTGTAAATATCTGATGCTAAGAAAATTTCAGTGGAAAATTGAACTTTGTTTCCATTTAATACCTTTCAGTCTGTGTATCTCCTCCATTAATTTATGGGTATTAATTGAAGAAGTGTACAATTATCTGAAAATTGCTAGCATTCAGTTTATTCAATTAATTCTGATACCTAGTTCTGTCAGCCCTGGAATTGTGGTCTGCTCAAAAGTGAGCATAGAACATCTGATATAATATTTAGTTCTGTGGCTTCAGAACTGTGAGTTTAATGCTTGATCTTAGTAGAATTATTGTAGGATAATGGGTCATTATTTTAAAGCTGCGTCTGCATGTGTTTGGGGCAAAAGCACTAACCAGATTTTTAATTTTAATGCAGAGGTAAATTTTAATTTAATTCTATATTCTTGCAAAATTTGTGAAAAGAATTTGTGTATAATTAAGAAATAAGGATGCTTCAAGCAGTTGTGGACTCAGTGAGTTACTGTAACATCATTAGAGGGAATTGGGCTACAAGTGAGAAAATTTAAATATCTTTGCCCAGTTGAATATGCAGTTATCTTCAAAATCCAATTTTTTTTGTATCTGTTCTTTTATACACCAAGCTTTAGGAGTCCTTATATAATTCATCACTTTCACAGGACCCCAAACACAGCCTGTTCATTGTTAAGCATTTTTAACATGTCCCCAATATATTGTGAGGAAAAATAACCCATTGGACCATGGGGTTCTCCATTATTGAAATGATACAAAAATTACTGTGGGCTGGAAAAAGAAATTTAAAAGTAACAGAAGATTGGAGTCTAGGATCCAACTGGCCAGGTGCCCTCCAAAGTGTTTGACTGCTGTATTTTAAATCCACTGCAGGGATTTATCTGCATCCCAGCCCGGGGTGAGGCAGCTGTGGGTGGGTGACAGTGACATTCCATTGTTTGGTCTGTGGAAATGAATTTAGAACCCTTTGTGGGTTGTTGTCCGGTTATCTCGGTTGTTTGAGGGGCCTGGAAAGGCCCGAGGTGGCCTTGGGACAGCCCGCGTATCGAAGGACGAGAAGAGGCTTCAGTTCTTTCGGTTTTTATGTTTATTAATTGTTTATCTAAAAGATTTTCTTTCAGCCGAACAGAGCTCTGCTCAGCAGCCAGCCATGAGCACACTGTGCCGTCCTCCGGACCGCCACCTATCTTTATACCCATTGTTACGTGTACAATATTTATCATTTTTCCCCAATACCATTTATTCTCATTGCTGGGTGCACTCTCAGTAATAACCAATCCAAAAGTGCCACCATCACCAAAGAAGATGGAGGAGAAGAAGAAGAAGAAGAAGAAGAAGGACAGGACACACCCCAATTCCTCCATCTTACTTCTCTAAACCCCCCTGTACAGAAATCCTAAACCCTGTGTCTCACCCTCTAATTAGCTAATCTTTTCGCCATTCACCCCGGTGAGGCCCTCTTATCTTCATACAGGTGTCGTCTCCCGTGTAGGGTCAAAGTCCAGCCACCAGACACTTCTGGAACATTCCAGGACTCCCGGGCCCCCCAAGGGTGGTCTCGGTGGCTCAGCACTTCAGGACTCAGATCCTGAGATCCCACAGTGTCACAGGTGAACAGGTGTTTGCAAGAAATAAAATGATTTTTTAACATAGTTCTGACTGATGCATTCACCAAGCAAGCAATAAGAGATTAACTTATATACTTGTCCATTTTAAGAAAATATAGCTGCACATCCCTCTGCTGCACATCTGTGTGCTCCAGCTGCTTTTTTGCTATTCTTTGACTAAATACCTCCAAATATGTCCAAAATATATGTCACTGCACAAACACAAATGTATGATTTCAGAAACCCTAAGTGCATCCTTCTAACCTGGTTTCTAGGGGAGGATTTTTTGATCCACATCTGAACTCTGGAATTCTTTTTGACAGTTATTTAATTCTTTAAAATGGGAATAGGACAGGGCTTGATAGGTGGAAGTTCAGAAAAATCACTAACTGTGATGAAACTCATAAAAATGTAAGTTTTTAGCACTGCACACTGCAAGCAGAGCAGTGAGAATTCCTCTTTTTTCCTTTATTATCTGTTTTTGATGGAAACATTCATGGAAACAAGTAATTCTTCTGTGTTCACATTTTTCTTTCTTTAGATCTATTTCACTGCATAAGAGCAAACGAGCGAGAGAGGTTGAAGGAATTTAGTTATAAATATTTAGAGAACACTCATGAGGAGACTTCTAATATTATGGAAATTTTACTTTGCCATGATTTTATTTGCATGTAAATGATAAAAGCCTTGCTTGTATTTATCCTTGTTTACTCAGGTCATAACTAATTATTTCTTAATTAGACAAATTCCTTAAAATTAAGCTACATTTATGTAAGTGTCTTGGCTTATTTTTCCTCCTCTAGTAGCTCATTAACAGGAGACGTGACTTTAGTTTAGGAACTTTCAAGAGATAATTTGCTGATATGAGTTCATGTAGAGCTCCATATGTTTAGACTCGCGGTGGAACTTTTTGTTTTGAGGGGTTTTGCACTTTTTCTGTGGAGAATAGAATAATTCCCAGTAGCTGCTGGCAAAGCCCCTTGTGCAGGTGTGAGACTGGAAGGTTTCAAGGACAGTCACGGGAATCCTGGCCCTTTGAGGTTACCCCATAAGGACATTCTTTCCCCTGGTTTTTGTAATCTTTAAAACATTTTGTCCAAACTTTTTTTTTTGGTCTGCCAGGGCTGGGAAATGCTCTGCTTCAAACTCTTCTAAAGTCCAACACTAAAACATAAAACAGCATCAGAGTCCAGTTGGGACTGAGGGCTTCTGAGTGGGAAAGGGGGAGAAATATTGGGGAAGGTGGTGTGGAGCCAGAAAACTCCATCTGAAATGGTCCTGTGCATGAAAAACCTTGAGAAATACAAATTATTTCTTCTAGTTTTGTTATTAACAAGTGTGATGTGCTGTACCCTGCTCTCCACCTGCATCTGCAGTTAAAATTTGCAAAGCAGAGAGTTCATCTTTGCAGAATTCTTCACAATCTCTGTTCTCGACATTATTCTTAATATTTATTTTACATACTGGCAATTCAGATATTTGAATGTAAGGAACTGAAAATACCTATTATCTGTTTAAGGCTCTGTTATTATACATATTTCTTAAATGCATTATGTATCCATAAAACAGGTGATCTGTTTTCATATACAGAGTACAGATTTTATTTGTGGATGGGAACAAATAAAGTAATGTACCACAGTCACATTTCTGTTAGATTCAGAAGATTTAATAGAGTAATAATAATGTAAAATAACAGGATTAGATTTACTATTTAGAAATTACTGAGAGGGAGGAAAATCATGACAGTTTTAAACTACCAATTTTTTTGTTGTCTAAAACAACCTGTAAAAAACTTCCATTTTTTTCATTGCTGCTAAGGAAACAAAGTGGAGAGGACAAAAAAATGGATAAAGAAATTTTTCTAAAAATAACATATATTGCCCAAATGCTGTGAAACTTTGTTGTATTTTTTATTTTCCCCTCTAAAGAGGACATTTGCTGTGGCAGAATGCCTTACTCTCTTTGCAGTTCTCATGAACTTCTACTTTCCCTGTGACCAGTGGGATGTTCTCTCCCTCCAGGAGGGCCTTATTTCCCTCAGCGATTCTTATTCCCAGAAACTGGAGATTTTCCCTCAGAAAGAGTTGTAATCTTTGTCCAGCCAAAAATCTAGACCTTCCAACAGAAATCTGGCGAAAAACCAAAGCGATTTTGGTACTTGTTGGGCCTGAAGTGTTCCTAAGTTGGAATTTTGGGATGCTCACGGCTGTGCTGAGTGTGAGTTGCAATGACCTGAAGGAATTGTGGAATTGTTGTTCCCAAACGCAGCCAAAGCACAGCCTGTGGTGGTTTTGGCTTCAGGAGACCTGGTTCTCCAAACATGTCACTAACTTGTGATGCCTCTGGTTTTGGCTTTTCTATTTTTCACACTCTGTGCTGCTTTAGTGTGTGGGTCTGGGTTCACATGAGGGGATGCTGAGCTCTGTGCACAGAGCAGGGAGACAAAACAATTCCTGCTCCAGCTGGGCACCAAGGACAAATGATCCCAATCTCAGCCCAGGAGCACAAACACCGTGGGCTGGAGAGAGAAAAACAAGCAGGGTGGGACTGCCTGGGCTAAAGCTGGAATGGGACAATGAACTGCAAGGTGCAAATGGAGCAGAACTGATCCCAGGGAGAGACCCCGGGAGCGCTCGTGCATTTTGGGGCCATTTTGGTTCATCTTGGGTTCATTCTGGGACCATTTTGGTTCATCTTGGGTTCATTTTGGGACCATTTTGGGTCACCTTGGGTGCAGCCCTGGCTGGGCTCTTGTGCTGCCCAAGGTGGATCTATTGAGGAGATCCTTTGAATAAATCCCTGCTTTATTCTGTAGCTCTGCCCAGCCTCTGTTCTAGCTCAGCCCTCCCAAGGCATCACTTGTCCCCCAGCTTGGTGGGACACAGACATGGCACTGCAAATTGGGAGACTGTAACTCATTTGTGCCCTTTAGCATCTCAACAGTGCCTCAGTTTGAAAGACACTCTGCATTCTGCCAGGTGTAAATTGCAAAATTAGCAGTTCCAATTAATTTCCAGGTACTGTCATCCAATGATAGTGATCTCCAGCTCCTGTTCAGCCTGTGTGCAATTGATATGTGCAATATATTTATTAGAGATTTGCTTTAAAGGGATGCAGGTGTTTGAGGGTATGCATTTAATTTCATTTCTGCCCTGGGAGCTTTGATCAGTGCTGTGCTCACTACCTCTGCCACGTGCTTTGAACTTGTAGATGCAAGCATATAAATAATTTCCCATGTCAATTCCTGGCTCATCTAGCCAGGCTGATATATGGAAGGCAGGTTGTCTCCTAAATTCCTGTCAGTGGGATTAGTGAATTGATTAGTTGAATTCTGAATTAAAATTACAATTAAAGGCAAAATTGTATCTCTTAGCATTCAAGTCATTTGCTCAAAGTGTAACAGTCAGATTACAGGATTAGACCAGGTTTTTATTATGAATAAAAACTGTTTTCAATAACCTTTTCTTTTTTTTTCTGTTTGTAAATCAATCTCTTAGATTATTAGCAATTACTAAACAGAAAAGATGTTTCTTTTTTTTTTTTCAGTTCTTCAGCGTAAAGAGGGAATTCCATTGATTTTTGAAAATACTGATGATGTGATTCAGGGAACATAATTACCTCCAAATGCCATCAGTAACATATAACGATTTTTTTTTCCCAATAGGTTCAGCTCAAAGTATTTAAAATGACAATATGGGCACTGTATATTAAATTGCAGTTACTATTTGCAGATTATTGATATATATTTTGATATAACAGACTCAGGACATTCATCAGGCATGAACCTTTGCATTTGGGCCAGAAGCTTCTATGATGACAGTGAAAATTCCTTTTCCTTTTCCTTTTCCTTTTCCTTTTCCTTTTCCTTTTCCTTTTCCTTTTCCTTTTCCTTTTCCTTTTCCTTTTCCTTTTCCTTTTCCTTTTCCTTTTCCTTTTCCTTTTCCTTTTCCTTTTCCTTTTCCTTTTCCTTTTCCTTTTCCTTTTCCTTTTCCCTTTCCCCTTCCCCTTCCCCTTCCTCTTCCTCTTCCTCTTCCTCTTCCTCTTCCTCTTCCTCTTCCTCTTCCTTTTCCTTTTCCCTTTCCTTCCTCTTGGTGTACAAGTTCTTTCTGAACATATTTCCATGATTTATTCTATCTCCATCATCCAGCTTTCTCAACCTGGCAGTGAGCTTGTCCCATGTTGTTGGAAATGGCCCCAGAACAGGAATTTTAGACCCCATCAGGCCCTGCAAAGTTCCTTTACTTTGCTCCCCTCACCCCATGGCCATGCAGAGCACATTCCAACCCCACAGAAATAGTTGGAGTGATTTAATATCTGCTGCTCCTCACACAGCACCAGCACTGACTGAACTGCAGCTCTGCTGGAGGATCCTTTCTCCTGCTGATATTATCATCTTGGTTAACTGAGAAGCAAATGTGCTGCTCGGAGCTACTTGGGCCTAATTTTTGCTATTCAGCACCATAAATTACAGTATTTTATGGCCACTGTAAAAGGTGTGATTTGAACCAATTATGCATTCTGCTCTAAATCCCCAAACTTTGGAGAAGCATGTAATTATGGAAAGTCATTTCCACCGGGTCAATTCGCTCTTATCTGTTCACAGAGAACACCAGGACATGTGTGTGAAGTTAATAAAGCATCATTTTAAACTAGATTTATTAAAGCTGCTTATTAATGAGAATGTTTTCCTTTTCAAAGCTCAAAATGTGTGAGTAGTACAGAGAATTTCCCATCTTCTGCACAATCTCTTTTCTTTATTCTGAAGAGGGATGAAATGGAGGTGTTAGGACAAATGGGAAGGAAGCAGAGGTTCGATAGAATTTGGAGATTAAATGTATAATTTTCAAAAATACCCACAAACAACCAATCAGCCTTTATGTAACTCTACTGCCCATTGGTTTCAGTGTTAGACACTTAGGATCTCTTGGTGCAAGATTTAACTCTTTAAAAGATGTGGTAGATTGTCACCCAACTTTCTGTATTTTTATAGGACTTTGTGCAATTTTTTTTGTACAGATTTTTTTTAGATTTAAATATACAGGGAACTAAATGCTCATTTTTCCTTGCGAAGCCAGTGTTTGAATTTTACCTGTCTGTTGAGTCAAATTTGGTTGTAACTTTTTTCTAACAGTTAGAAATCCATAGGATTTAAAGAACCATTTCCTGAAGGTGTTAGGATCAGGTTTCTTTCTTTCCTTGTGCTCTCACCCTCAGTCTCACAGATTTGCTGTTTAAGGCTGGGCACCATTGCACTTAGGAGTAATAAATGTTGATTTACTCTATGAGTAATGAGAAGTGGTGTCACACACATGGCTCAGCAGGGGTGAGGTTGCAATGAACTCATGGGAGGTGTTTTAATATCTGTCTTTGGAGCTGAATAATTACATCAGCATCCAAAATTAAACTAAGACTAGCCATTGCCTAACTGCTTCCCATTGAGACTATAATGGATTAGGCCAAGCCCTAATAATTTCAGGATTGTTCATGAGCCATGATGGAACTTTTAACATGTAAAAGGACAGAAAAAATAGATGATTCAAACTGAACTCTGCTAAAAAGCAGCAATTTATTCCATTAAGTATGGTGCTGGCTAATAGATGTGATTTCTTCTTCTACATGTGTAGTGGCATTTTTAACTAATAATTTTCATTGTTGACAAGCAATTGAAGAGAAAACTGAATGTAACATTTGGTATTAAAAAAAAAAAGGGGGATGCACAATTTTTTAAGAGCTTTTCTATATGGGAATGGTTACAGAATGCAGAGTGCAGTGAAGAATTTGGCTGGTTGCATTTGGAATCGGTGTGGCTGTGACAAGCACAGTTGTTCAGGAAGCAAAGATCTGGTGTTCTGTCTGAGACACACACAGCACACGAGGTGCCAGGTCCAATTAACGGTCTGATGGTGGTAAATCCATTATCCTTGGAAAGAGAGGCCACCACCAGGAGACATTAATTCAATGTGACACCAACTGGGGTGTTTATATACAGCTAATTGCAATGTCAGACATTCTGCTCTAATTGAGTTTAATTGTGGCAAAATTGGAGTTAATTAAAAGTTAATGGTATAGAGCACATCGTGTTATTATAAACTGTGGGTACATGTTTCATATCCTTATTATTGTTGTTAAAATGGTGCTTTCAATTACTGTGCCTTGTATTGGCACTTTGGAAATGGGCTGTAATTGTTTTGACATCACTGAGAGTTATTGTTCTGTGGAGGCCTGAAGAAATGTGTTTGTTTTAAAAGGCTTGGCCGAGTTTAGGTTGGTTCTTTGTATCACAATATAATCTCACATGGGATGTTTCTACCTACCTTGCTAAGGAAAGGGTGGGGAAGTAAATTCTATTTCACCTTAAGAGAATGATGGTATTTTTGGTGTTGTCCATCATAATTTGGGTAAGGAAACTTTGATTTCCTCATGTTTTGTGAATCCACCTTTTTCTAGTTCTGTCCAATCTCTGGCTGCTCTGTGAGCATCTCTGATTAACCTCCTGTCTCTGGGATTTTCCCTGGGTTGTCTTTGCTTTCTTCTTTCTCTGCACCCTTTATTTGCTCCTGTTATATATAATGTTCTATATATTCCAATTATTTATTCACTGGCAGCTCCATCTCTATCCCAACCTCTCTCTTGATGAAGTTTTATATAAAAACTTTTCTGATTGACTTGTCCTCCTGGATGTCTTCCTGCCAGTCCAGAAATAGTCATTGCATTTTCCCAGTTTTCTCTCAATTTAAGCAGCCCAGCCATCCTCGTGTCCATCAGCCCAACACCAGGTTGATTTTCTTGTTTCCTCTCATATTTTCCTTCATGTACTTTTTTGGAACTGCCTAAATATTAAAAAAAGCAATGATGTGAAATGCTTCTTTCCAAGAGCTGTGGCTCCATGTACAACCCTGGTTCATACAAGCCAGGGAAAAGGTGTTCTAAACTTATGAACAAAAATTGCTGTGTTTGAAATGGCTACTTATGTGGGAAAGTGATGCTGTAAAATTACTGATTTTCTCCTGTGGGCCAGCAGCTCCCTCAGCCCTTTGCTCTATAAAGCTCAATAGGCTGGAAAAGACAGAATGTTTCAGTAACAGAAGAGTCACTTTATTCCAAAAAGAGGAAATTTGGCTCTGGAGCTGCCCTAAAAGAAATATTCTTTATTAATGTTTTTGCTAATGTAAACTTCTATCCCTGTGGAAAACAGGAATTGTTGTTTTCAGGAATTGTCATTTTCAGAAAACACCAGTGAGATACGCTCCTGTTCCATTGGACACTATCACTCAGGAGGGCAATAATCTAAAATAAGAAACAGGGGGGAAATGAACCCCAACCCAAACCAAATATATTTGCCAGTTTTCCTAAAGATGAAAAATCCTTTTGCTGCTTAACATTAAAAACTGACCCAAATAAGTGAGTAAAGACAGAGGTGAAAACACTGTGGATGGGGAGTAGATTTGTATTCAAACCTTTTTTGTTTAATTTATCACAACCAGCAGGTCTGGGTTTCTTTATTTAAAGAAAGATGTTTTACTAGGTCATGGGTGCTTTTAATAAAAGGAAATTCTGTCAGTGGCAGTAAAATTAATGCTGCAAATATCTTGCATCAGGGGCATGGAACACACCAGAAAGTGCTGAAATGAACTTGTGAGAGACCCAAGGAAAAGGACACTGATGATTTCTGGAATCTGGTGGTGCTTGTAAATCTGCAGGTGGATACTGAGGTGGATTATACTGCTCAACCTCATGCAGTTTTTCAGGGAAAAATAATTATTAATGTTTTTTTTTTTAATGTACCTGAAAGGGGGTAAAAACCTAAGATATTAAAGGCACAAAGGGTGATTCAGTTTTGTGCTAAGGCAATGTGATGTATGCCGTAGACTTTTTACTCAAAATTTAGTTCAACTTTGACTTAAATACTAAGTCATTACAGAAAAATATGCCTTTAACAAGGCATTTTCAAGAAAATATCAAGGAGTCTGAATTGGAAGAAAGGCACTCAGAGATTTTGAGTGGTGCTGGAAATAGAATATCTCTTGTTAGAGAAAAGAAAATGCTTGATATTTAATGTTCATTACAACACTGGAGAATATTAACATGACTCTGTACATTGTGAATGGAAGTGGCTGTCAAAAAGATGGAGTAATGCACCACCAAAAAATATAACACTGTGAACTAACCCATTGTGTTTTATTGATGAAGAAGTGGAAATACTTGATAATCCTTGCAGTGGAATTTTTCTGTATTAACAGGTACTTATTTTTCCTCTTTTCCTTTTCTCTCACCCTCAAAACTACTTGAAACTTGTATTTTTCATGGTTATGGAAAAAATCTGTAATAATTTTTCTCAGAAAAAAATTTTATGAGTGTAATTCTCTTTATAGTGAAATAGATATGAACATGCTCTTCATTTCAGTATTTTTGAGAATATTCATTTATTGCATTTTTCTGGCTTTAACTTCTGCCCAAGTGTGATTGTTACCAGAATAGCTTCTTGTGAGGAGGAAACAAGAATGAAAGCAGATGGGATGTGAAATATACTTAGCTGCTAGGGGCTCAGAAAAACTTTCAAAACTTTCATAAATTAAATCCCCAGCTCTTTGATGTTAAGATTAAACCAGGTGGTTTACAACACGCTCGCAGTAATATCCAAGCTGCCAATAAATCCCAAATGGGAAGATCTCCAGTGAACTTCAAGAGAATGAGGCAATTTCTTGGCTCGCATCCCACTGAGCCAAGAAGAGGAGGTTGCTGAGAAGTTCCCATGTTTTGCCATCTGCTTCCGCCAGGCACTCAAAGTTTCCGTTTTGCCACATTTTGGGACTCTGTGAAGCCCTGAGGCTTTTTAGCTCCACTGCCTCTACCTTCCTTTATTCAGAGAATGTAACACCAAAAAACACCATGTTTAACTTTGGAATTTGGTTTGGTTTGGTTTCTCTATTTTAGGACTCTGTGAAGTCCTGAGGTTTGCATCTCCACTGGCTCTACCTTCCTTTCTACAGGGAATGTAACACCAAAATGATTGCCATGTTTACTTTGGAATTTGATTTGGTTTGGTTTCCCTATTGTATTTCTGTATTGTATCTGTTTAGTTGCCATGTTTAACTTTGGAGTTTGGTTTGGTTTTATTTCTCTGTTGTGTTTGCAGGGACCCCCATGGCAGGGAGGAATGATGAATTTGACTCCATGTTTTCAGAAGGCAAATTTATTACTTTATGATACTATATTATATTAAAGAATATTATAGTATACTAACTAAAGAATACAGAAGAATATACTATAGAATACAGAATATATACTAAAGAATATATACTATATACTATATACTATACTATATATATATAGTATATATATATAGTATAGTATATAGTATATACTAAAGAATACAGAAAATACAGAATACAGAAAGGATACTTAATCAGTGCTAAAACTAATAATGAAAACTCGTGACTCTTTCCAGACTGGCCTTATTGGCCATAGAGTGAAAACAACTCCCAGCAGAATCCAATGGAACAATCACCTGTGGGTAAACAATCTCCAAACACATTCCACATGAGCAAAACACAGGAGAAGCAAATGAGATGAGAATTTTTTCCTTTTTCTCTGAGGTTTCCCGGCTTCCCAAGAGAAAAATCCTGGGCGAAGGGATTTTTTCAGAGAATGTGAATGCCATATTTCTCTGGTTTAGTAACTTGTTTTTTAATTGGATGGAGAGGCAATGAATTCTCCCATGGATCATTTATCTCTCAGATTGTGAGAGAGTAATGGTCTCATTGACACAGAGTGGCTCCTGCTGTGCCAGCCAGCAGCAGCATCCTGTGCTTGGGAAATTGTCCTTTTGCTCTTATTTGTTGGCTTTTGCAATTCTCATTTAGTTGTAGCCTCAGCTACAGCAAACCTCTCCTTGCAATCTTGCATATTATTATTACTCACTCAGAAGAAATGTACAGCAGCATGGAAACAAAATTGTCTTTTTGAAATGGATTTGGATTCCTTCTTTTATTTTGGTCCAACCCATTCCAAGTCCTTTATAAGATATTAGTAATACAAATATTAATCCTTGAACTGAATTTGCTTTTTTTTTCCCCGTCTGTTTTTCTCAAAGGAGAAACAATTAAGAAGAGATGACAGAATTTTTTATAGTATATATTATGTTGGTTTTAGGTAGCCTTGCCAAACCTGGCATTGATTTTCTTCTGAACTCTACTCTCTTCTACTTCTGTATGTTCAAATTTATTAAAAAAAATGAAGATACTCTCTGCAATCAAAGAGCCTCAGTTTTGATCCCAACAGGTTAAAATAAATTGTCCTCAGGGAGTTGTGAGGTAGAAATAGGCAGTAAATTACCTGAAGAGTCTTTTTTCTTTATGGTTAAATATTTACAAAAATTATAAAGAAAACCCAACCCTGTACCATGCCCAACACCCCCTCTCCCCCAAAAACTCCTTAAAACAACAAAAGAAAACCCCAAACAAACGGAAAACTCCAGTTTTTCTAAGGGCCCAGTTTTTCACCCTTTGGGAAATAAATTCCAATATCATTTGTAGATGGAAGAGCATTTCCCTCTTCAAAGGAAGAGCTACTTTCTGCAGCTGTTTTCTTTCAATTTAATCTGAATTAACACCCTAATATCATTAATGGAAGGTGCCCAGGAAAACTGACCTGGGACTTTTGTCCCACAGACAGAATTGCTGTCAGTGTGAATGGATTGCCTGCAGAACATCAAATATTCCAAAAAGAAAATATATTCTTTGGCCAGAGAAGATGTGTTGGTGCCTTCTTAAAGACAAGTTTAAATGAAAACCCAAACTTTTAAAATGCAGTCAGAAAAATTATTCCATCCAGGAAACTCACAAGGTTGTTTAATTTAAGTCCAGTCCATTTGATATATTGGAGCCAAGGATCAAAAGTCTGTGAAGATGTAGTTCAGCTCATTCTTAAAAATTTCAGAAATAATAATTTCCTTCCTTCTTGTGTCTTAAAACAATCTAAGTAATTTCCTCAATAATTTGTCTTAGTTATCTTGCACAGAATTGAAATTGTGTTTTGGCTTTGTCAAAAAACAAAGTTTCAAAATTCCTGAATCTTCTACAGAAGAGCTTCTCTGCCCTGTTTTGCTTTTTTATCACCTACAACAGCACATATAAGTTTCACCTTTGGAGTGGAATTCTGCACTGGCGAGTCTCAAACTAAGGCATCGCATTTTTGTTTTGCCTGCAGCCTTTGAGGCAGCTGGAGACTGACACCCCAACGTCTCAAGCACTGCTGAAATCCCAGGTTATAACTCTGCAGCTTGTAAGAACATAGACTTTGACAGTAATCAGCTTATTCCTTCAGCTTGGGGATTTTTTGTTGTTGTTGTTGTTGAGCTCTTGTTTGGGAGTCCTGGTGAGCTCTCTTTCTGTCTTAATCTATAATTTTTTTTTTTCATCTTGCAGATAAACCATACTGTGATATGAAATCACTTATTTTGTGTGTGTGCTAAGGTCTGCCTCAGCCAGGCTGGTCCTTTGGACCAAAGCTGAGGGTTCTGAGCTCATTAAGTAACCTAATTAACATGCTGAGCCTTTGTGGGAGCTGCACACTGGAGATCTTCCCCTGGAAGGGAATTTGGTAAAAACATAAATACAGAGTGACTAAAGAGACTTCCACACGTTTTTGGAAGGGTGCTTGTACCTTTGGAGAAGTGAACCAAAGTTTAAGGTGTGGATTAAGTCACTGACATGAAAAACCAGTGTATTCTTATAAAATGGATAGAGATAAAAAGTTGAGACAAGTAATTTATTCTTAGAGCAACATTTTCGGATTTTTTGTCTAATGGAAAATATAAAAGCTGTATTTACAGGATCTAGACTCAATTCTTTTGTTAGGTCTCGCTTTATGTCCTAATTTTGTCTTTGTATTTTTAAGCAGAAAGCAATGTGGAAATTTCTTGTGAGTTCTGCTTTTTCACTTTTTTGTAATCTCAACAACTAATTTGAAAGCATTTGAAGTTTGGCACTTTGAGTGATTTTTCCTTGATTTTCTTTTGAACAGTTCCTTTTTTATTTTGTTGCTGATCAGTGCCACATCCTTGCATTGAAAAAATATACATACATATGTATATAGTTGCATAAACATATACATATTTTAAAAGGGAAATTAAATAAGAAATTGCAAATTTTTTTTGTGGTTGTGTATCACATCAGCAAGGCTAGCAAGGGCTTTGATATTTGATATACACCACAACTTAAAATGAAACCCCTGCATGTGACAGGGTTAATGTCAAGGATTCCTAAAGTAAGTCTTGATTATGTTAATGATTGCTTCTATTTCTCTTCTTATCTCAAATCTGCTTTAGAAGGTCACCAATGTAAGACAGAATCAAAACCAAAATTTCATGAGAAAAGACTCAGAAATGACTATGCATCAAAATTTGTTTATTTCTCTTAAAATTTGCTTATGTCAGCCCATTCTTGTCCAATTTTCTGCTGCTATTATCATTCTTCCGACCATTAACTTGTTCAAACTCCCATTATTTGAAGTCAGAGGATCACAGAAGATGCTGTATCCCACAGTGCCAGGGGGTGTTTCTGATTTAAGCCACTGAAGGTTTTTCAGCTCTTCTGCCGACCTTATTGGGATCTCCACTTATGTCCTCTGAATTACCAAACCATCACTGCCTCATCAGGGCAGCCCTAATTAATTAGAGGTAACGAGCTGAATAACTTTCCATTGGAAAAGGCTTTTATAAATGCTGTTGCCTCAGGAACAACCATGATGTGGTAAATTGTGGTTGTTGAACTCCTAAATTCTGTTACAAAAGGGACAAGAGATTTAATAATTTGTAAGAGGATGAATGCCCTTGAAAAACTTTTAGAGGGATTCAATGGAACTGAAGAGGTGCAGGTCTAAATTCTCAATTGTTCTTGGAAATTTAGTGCATTGTTAAGAAGAAATTCATCTTTAGTGTCGTTTTGAGATTAATTGTATCTTCCTAATTTTTGTTGTGTATGGCTACAGTTAATGTGCTAGCAAAGAATAATCATATCAAAGCAGGAAATACAGAATAACCTTTAAATCTCAGGTCAGGAGAAGCACTTTTCAGATGTTATGGATTTTTGTATTAAATTATTTAATAATATATACTTAGGAGAAAAAATTGCCTTTTAACAAACTTTGCTTTAACTCCTTTTTCTCTAATGGTCATCTGGGGTTATTTTGCACATTTTCTTTACTGATAAAGGATAAAAGCTGGAGGAGAGAGGAAGGTGTGAGACTTTAAATCCTTTGTCTTTAGGAGCAACATCAAGGTCCTGTTGAAATAATTTCCTCCAGTGAGGAAAACACCATGACGATGTGTCAGGTCACATTCAGACACAGACATGAGAGGCACACACATGTTTATGTCATGGACATTGATCAGCTCCATGTTCAGTTAAATAATGATGACTCCAAGTTTCAGTTTCTAGCTCAATGGGAATAAATATCTTTTACAATAAAGGCTGAATTTAATTTGTACAGTGCACTGCTGAGCTGGTTTAGCTCAATGCCAGCAGCAGAATGAGTGTTTCACAGTTTAAAATGCTTTTACCAGGGCACACGGCTGGTATTGTGGAACACTGAATGAAACAATACATCCCTCAGCCTGTTTCCCTGGCTGTCAATCTAGCAACATATTTATTTCACAAAGAAAAGCAGCACCTTTTCATAATATGTATTTCAAATCTAACTGAGTGCTGTTTCTTAGCAACAAGAGCTCAGGAGCTGGTGATCCTGAGATGAGCCACAACACGTGTGGGCTCCAGAACCACAGCGCTGCCTTTAGCAGGGAGCTCACAGGGGAAACAAAGCCTTTCTGATGGCTAATTTCACTTGTCCCACCCCTGAAAAATACTGGCAAAAAAACCCCCAAAAAACAACAAAACAACAAAACTTTTCCCTCTCGTTGAATAGACTAAATCAACTTGAAGTGCACACAAAACCATGTGGGATAAATGTGACCTGACTATAAAACAGATGTGTTTTATGAATAGAACCTTGAGAAGTAATTACTCACAGCTTGTTTTAGAGAGACCTACTTTCTTTCACTCTGAAAGGAAAATGTGCTTATGTGTCAGGTTGGAACAATAGCTTTGAGTGCTGCTGATACTAAAGAAATTTAAAGAAAGTTGAGCATTTTCTGACGAGGGGTTTTTCACAGACTCCTGTTTTTGTTCCTTGGCTAATAAGGGAAAAGCAGTGTTGGGGGTAAAAAAAGCAGTGAAAAGGATAAACAAAAACAGTATTGTGCAGAAATTTCCATCCTGGATCCAGATTTCATTGTTTTCTCCTTTTTGAAGGGTTCCTTAGTGTTTGAATCATCAGTGGTGTTCATTTCATATCAATATACACCAAGCCTATGTAAAAGGCTTTAGGAAATTAAATATAAATAATAGAAAGTGTCCTTCCACATTTTTTTTTTTATGAAACAGAAGGATACATGAAATTATGTGAAATGTCTGCTCAGATCAATTGACTTTTGTGTGCCCAAAATGCCATGGGACAGGCGACAGAAATCTCAAATTTGTGCCTCGAGAACCCTGCCTGGTTCCAGTACCTGCTTGTTCCTGTGGCAAAACCATGCAAATAAAACATCCCTAGGCATATTCCCATGTCTTCATGGAGTTTAGATCAGCAAATAGTTTAGAAAAGTAATACAAAAGGAATAAAAGAGACTTTTCTTGGCTTTTCTGATCTTTGGATTATTGTCCAAACATGTGATTCTCAGCTGAGAGATGAACCCATGGATGGTTAATATTAAGAGATATCAATGTGGTTCTTCATTTTGAGTTTCATTTCCACAATTCATGTCAAAATCTCAAAAATACAGAAAACAGTCTTTGACCAGAAAATTATTTAATGTCTTTCAAGTCAACCAAAAGGGAGAAGTTACCAGAATCAGGCAGTGATTTACATTTTTACTATTCAGTTACTTGTGATTGTTTGGATAGACCTTCGGTGTTGCTTGAGCTGAGTTTGCTGAGCATGAATGCATGCTTTGAATATTCAACTAGTTCATTTTCAATGCTATCTATTAATATTTTGTAAATAATAGCTCCTCATTAAGTGGACAATAATACTTGATATGGTGGCTAATACAAGATAACAGGATCCATTAGTAATTAAATAACCCCAGTGAAGAGAGAGCACTAAAAAATCGAAGGGTCAACTACTAAATGTTAACAAGAAGTACATTACACATTATAGTTTTTACTGCAGTAATTACCATTCAGTAATACATTTATAATATTAAAAGTGTATTCACCAAAGGCATTCTTTACTGAAAACTCACAGAATTAAAGGAGACAGGGAATGTCTGTTGTATTATTTTTTTTAATAAAAATCCTAATTTTCTGGTCTTCTGTTCCATGCACTAAACTTGTGCTAAATGTTCCCCTGATGTATTTCCCTGCAAGATGCAAAGTGCTGTCTAACGTGTGTTTTGTTTATTTGTGCAAAGCCTGTAGCTGTGAGGGGCAGTGCCATGAAATATTAAGAGCCTTGCCATCTGTTTGTGAGAAGATGTGAGGTGTGGCTGCAGTCAAGGCTGAGTGCTCTGGAGTAGGAGGGAAGTTTTTATATTTACATTCCATATGGTACAAGCAAAATGTGGCAAACAGAGCATTTTCAGATGGCACCCACAAGGTAAAATCCAGGCTGTCCTGCAGCCCAAGCCAGATTCCTCACTGCTTTCAGTGACTGCAGTTGGCAGCTTGTTGTCTCAGCTATTAATTCCTCTTAGTTTTGGAAAGACTTACGACATTGTCATTTTAGCTTCTATTACCACCTTTAACAAATTCTCTGAATTTGTAAAATCCCATCAATAGGTCAAAAATTCATCAAGATTGTCAGAGGAATAAAAAGAGCAGAAGTGACAAGAGCTGACAAAGTGTTTCTGAGTGACAAAGACTCAGAACTTCCACTGGACACAGTGGCCAGAATATGGTGAAAAATTGTTGGCTTATTACTTCAAATGGAGCATGAATGAAACCATGCCATTTTTATTGATGATCTGGAGAACAATGTCACTTTGTGCTTTGCTGTTTCAACAACTCTCTGCCAAAGGGAAGAGAAGGTACAGAAAGAATGAGAACACCACCAGAATGACCATAATTTAGGGAAGGATCTGAGTGGGGCCTCGTGCTGCTATCTTCTCATCCTTTAATTATTCTGATGTTTCCTTGATGCCAAATTAGGGAATCCCACAGGCTTTTTCTAGGTGATCATGAGATTTTGAATGTTTTGCTGACTCTGAAGCTGTGGTAGAGTGATGTGAGCTCCAAGTTCTCTCTCAGTAACTGATCACCTCTAAGACTGTTTCTCTCACTGCCTTCAAACCTTCCTGCAGGGATGAAGAAACAGCTAAACGAGGATCTATCAAGGTCTAAAATATCTATCCAATTTTTCACAAGTCTTAATTGACAGAATCAAAACTTTATCATTCACTCTTCCCAGCTTAGTTCACGGCCCAGTGTCCATAGGTGGACTCAGAGAGGTTACTCTGAAGTTAGGCCCAGAGGTTGTATCTTAATTTGAAATAAAAACACTATCATGCCTTTTTTGTAGTTACAAGAGTGTTTTTAAATTCAGATTTCGAGCATATTGGAGCAGGGCCTGTCTCTAACCACGTAGTTTATTTTGCACTCCTCATCTCAGTAAGGATTCTGATTTATTCCCACTATTACCCTAATAGAAATTATAAGAGCAGTAAGGTGAAATAATATGAAAATAGGGAGCAGAGGTTTTAGTCAGCAGTCTTTAAAAATCATGTCTTTCACATTTTTAAATTCCATGCTGACAGTTTACTGAAGGAATGAGGGCAATTTACATTTCAAAGCTTAGTTTACAAAATTGGTTTGGCTCATTAGAAACTTGTGGCTGGGATTTACAAATTTGTCCCTTCTCCCTGCCTATTCCTCTCTCTGTCCTATTCATTTTTAATCTCTGCACATATGCATGGCATTCCATGCCAATAATAGAGAAAATACTCTTAAACTCCTCATTACATCAATATCTTGACACAGTCTTATCCTGCAACCTGTGGAAGAGATTTCACTGATTTTAGACTTATTTCTCAGTGTCCATTACCAAGCAACCTACAGGATTGCAGCTGCAGACAAATCAAATTTATACCCACTTCATTTTCCAACAGCATAATTGAGAATTCCATTTAATCTCAGTATATTAGGCTCTGACTTTTACATCTTCCTGAAGCTTCCATTCTCATCAAAGATTTACATGGTGTGTTACCTGCTTTTCCTCTCACTTTTTTTTTTTTTTTTGTCAGCTAATGGCTATTCATAATGCACATTTTATATGAAAAATTTTTCCATTATTATCCTTTTCTGCTGGAGAGTTTGAAAAACAGGAAGGCAAAATGAACACTAAAAGCCTGAATTCCAACTTGCCCAGAGATAAAGCTCAGTGTTTAGATTCTTCTGTGGGCTGCTTTCATTCCAGCTTGCACAGGGAGGCATAAATTAAGCCTTTTCTACATAAGGGCCTATTTTCAATTCGGGTTTCATCTTGATGAAGGACAAACAGCTTTATGTGTGAGGTTTCCTGCAAAGCTGCTGCTCAGACAGGATGCAAACGTTTCACAGCACAGGCTCATCCCATCCTCGGAGGAAGCAAGGCCAGCAAGAGGAGGCACCTCCCAGGCTGAGCAGATTTTGGAGAGGCAGCTGGGGAGGAGTTGCACGAAAATCTGAGGGGCAGGGGCTGCAGGAGGGATGGAAACCCACCTGAGGTGTCTCTTCTTTAACTTAGTTTAGACTGAGAGGGAGCTTTAGAAATGAATTTTCCTGTTGCCTCCTGTGAAGGTGTTTTGGTTCGGATTGGAGGCGATGGTCTGATCTCATTTGGATGAAGCAAACTGCCAGCCATGCTCAGGAGCTCACCTCCCCTCCTCATCATCAGAGGGGAGCAGGAGCAGAGTGCAGGGGTCAGTCCTCCCTTCTTGGATGCTTGCAGTTTATTGCAGCCCCAAGACACATGGAAAATTTCTGTTTCGCCCGCACGTTTGAAGAATGAGGCGGAGTTCTTCAGTTCTCGGTCTCAGAGTTGTTTATTGTATCTTATCTATAAAAATTTTTTCTCCTGCCCTGCCGAGGTCTGTGCAGCAGCACAATTCCAGGCACACTCCCCGCCCCTGGGCGGTATTATCTCTTTATACTAAAAACTACATATAACGTTTACAATTACTTTCCACCTGTGTTAAACACTGAGATTGTACTCTAAACCAATCTGTAAGTGCCAACATCACAGCAGAAGATGGAGGTAGAGAAGAAGAAGAAGACGACAAAGAAGAAGAAGAAGAAGAAGAAGAAGAAGAAGAAGAAGAAGAAGAGGAAAGGCTGGACACACCCATGTCCCTCCATCCATAGGTCAAAACCCCTATTCTAAAAACCCCAACATCTACTTTTTCACCTAGTGATAATTTTATTATTACACTACTTAAACTTCTGTGGCTTTCAGGTCTTCCTGCAAGGTTGGTAATTTGCTCCATGGGTCATAATCAAACCCTCAGGTGTTCTGGGCTGTGTGCCAGGGTCTCTGAGCCCCCTGGCAGGGGTGCACTGAGTTCTGACACCCCCTCCCTGCCTCTGGGATCCCCTGTTGGCCCATCCAGCTCTCTGTGTTCCTGCTGCTTCAATCCACAGATCCACCACTGGGAGGAATTGTTTGTTCTCTTATTAAAGATGCACTAGCTGGCAAGCATGGATTCCTTTCATATTATTGAAGGGTTCCATAAAATGCATTAAAATTCCCTTAGGCCTGCAAAAGTGTGCGTGAAGTTTTTTGACAATTATGCAAGAGCTGCTAAGGTGATGACCATCTGTGCAGTAATTCAGCCTTTTCAAAAGTATTAAACAGGGCATTCATCTCCTCTGAGTTTCAAAAGCAGCCTGTTTTCAAGAGAGAGATTTTTCTTCTGGTATTAAAAGGGTTATACTTTATCCAAAGCAGAAAGTAAACACTTAATGTATTGCTGTTTATGTTCTTTTTATGTGTGTGTGTGAATATTTGTGTTGCTCTCCCTAATAGGAAGTCAAGAAAGTTGTTTGGGCATATAGGTTTCCTGTCAAATATACAAGACAAGTGATCATCAGAAAATAAGGCAAAACAGAGTATAAAAATGAACAAGCAGTAAAATATGGGGGTTTGTTAGTCAGAACCCTTGCAATGCATGGAAATGATTTCACTGAATGTCCGAGTCCTCCTTTCTTTCCACTTCCCCATTTTTCATTTTTTTTGTTAGATTGATCTACAGTAACTCAGGTGAAGGTACTGGATGGAAGTCAGGGACTGAGAGGTTATAAAAGAAAGCTTTCAGGATTTATTTTATTTGACAATATGATGAGCTTCTACACTCGCTGTTGAAAACAGCCTGTACCAGTTGGGATTCTCCAGCTGTCAATAGCTCTTTCAGCAGCAGGATTGTTTCTGGTTGCAGTGTGGATTGCCAATGAGGGTGATGAAGCATAAAAACATGTCCCACATCACCTCTGGCTCTGCTGCCTTGCTCCACACTGGGAGGAGCCCGCCCTGGGACACAGCAAAATGCTCCTCCTGTCTCTGCAAAGTTCTTTGACACTTGCAAGTCTCCAGAATAATTTTAAATTCAGACCCTCCAACGAAATGCAAATGTTCAGCTGGCAGAATTCAATGCACGATACCACTGAATTCTAGAAATCAAAAGCTAATTTTGTCATCAGTTTGGCAGTCTGGTGTGATTTCCCTGCCTCCTAACAGCCACATACAATGGTCCATATCCTTTCCTGAGGTATGTGCACTAACATCTCTGATCTTCATAAGAAATCACTGTTTTTTAAGCTTAGAAGGGTAAAAATTAGGAAACTGAGTGAAAAAAATAGTCATTGTTTTTTGCTGTTGGTTTTTTCTGTATTGTTAAAATTAAAGATGGAGTTTTAGAGCTGAGTTTTTAACACTGGGTTTACTCATAGGCTGAAGTGGTTCCATATCATGATCAATTGTTTAAGTAGCTTGAATTTTATCAGCCCTTAAAACTTGTACTCACATGATTGACACTAATGATTCTGAAAGAGACACTGTATTCTGTGGAGTGAGTAATTTGTTTTTTTAAAGAATTGCTTGAATACCTGTTTATGCTGTAGAATAACAGCGGTGGTGACATTATGATGATACAGCCAATAAATAGAATGGTTATGGGTTTTTTTAAGTATCTGAAATACTTGCCAAGAAAATCTGTCATGCTGGCTGTGAGGAAATGGATATTCATGTGCCTCTGAAATTTTGTGAAGTCAAAGCTGTGGTTTTGGTTGAGTTGTCTCTAGTTCCTAATGATTAAAGTTGTTAGTACCTTAAATATTACAGTGGGATTAGCTTCAGTGAACATGAGATCAGAGTATTATTGCTTCTATCTTCTATAATATTTGCTTTATTTGATGAAAAGTGACTTCTTAATGAACTATTGGCCAGACCTGTGGGTTCCACAGGGTTCTGCCCCAGCTCAGGCCTGTGCTGCCCTTAGTGGGAGCTCTGCAGGTTCATCAGGGGAAGTTTGTGCCCTCTGGTTTTTAGGGAGCAGGCTCTGCTCAAGATGTGGTGCATCAGAAAACCAGATTTGATAAGATTACAGCAACTTCAAGCATCTGCTACTGGTTGAAGTTTTTCAATTCCTGAGCAGTAATCTTTTGTTTAATGTTCTTCGTGTATTAAATCTCCTTAATTCCAGAAACATTTAATCTGTGTATGGAATAAGACATTCCTGTTGAAGTGCCAAATGCTTTGTTTGCACATTTTTAAGTTTCAGGAATCTGTTAAAAATACCAGAATGTCCTTTGTAGAAGATTATTTAGATCATAGGCTCTATTTACTGGTGGAATTGTGTTTATCTTCATATTGATAAAAAACAGGAGTTCTAAAGGAGAATAAAGAAAACCACTGAAAAGGAGTCTCCTTCCAGTCCAATCTCCTTCCACTCCAATTCTCATTCGTTGAAAGAAAATGTATATTAATTAAAAATTTAGACACTTCATTTCTGTTGCAAGGCTCCTTGCAAAAGACAAATTATTTTATACATCTAGTGTGTGTTGGAACTGACAGATGAGATTAATATGCTTCTTAAATTACCATTACCAAGGGTCAATTAATAAGTGAACTAACCTTGTGAAAGTCATTCTGAAAGACTAGTTACAGATCTGTAATAGTCCCTGTCAAATCACACAGAACTGAGAAAATGAGAAATCTGTCAAATAAATAGGATACCTACTAATTGCATTCTGCATAAGGTAAATGAGCTTTGGTGGTTGTTGGTGGAAGGGACAAGAAATAAGTCTGAGAAATGTTGCCATTAATAATATACAAATTTGGGGTAAAATTGACTTGAGGGAACATGAATGTACAGAAACCTCCCCTGGTAACAGAAAAGTGAAGTTTCTTGGCAGGCAAAGAATAGGGGATATGAAGCTTGAATGATCATTAGTGGAATATTTCTTAGGCTGTTATATAGTTTATTATCTTGGCAATTACAGAATCTGCCTATTTTTTCATTTTTTGATGTAATTTTCTGGATCTTTAGAGGTTAACTTATACAAATTAAGGTTTCATTATGACAAGAATTAAACCAGCCATATTTGTTGTAAAAAAAAAAAACAACTTCCAAATTTACAAATTTCTCTCTGTGGCAAGGACTTTAAAAAATACCCAGCTCCAAATCTGCAGCTGACCAAGCCTGATGTTAATCCCTAATTTAATTTCCTGTCATCAGGCTATAAAACTGCAACAGGTGTAAAAGCAAGATCACAGAAAGCCAGTTTGCATTCTTCCAGGAAACCCTGAAGATTTAAGACAGTTCCATCAATAAAATCAATCACTTTTGGGTTAAATTTGGGTGTTCATGACTATTGGAAACTGCAAAAATGATTTTGCACTGTAGGTTTCAACATGAGCCTGTCTCTAGGTTACTTGGTTCTGTCTGTTAAATCATCCAGTTACATCTATGAATGAATAAATATTTTATACAAATATTAAATACCATGAAAAAGCAAAAATTGTCTGTATGATGTGAACTTTGAAAAAGCAGCAAGTCAAACATTTATTTGTACAGCAAACCCCAGGTTTGCTGTGATGGCAGAAGTGACTGTTTGTGCATCTAAAGGTATGAGTTTAAGAAATTTGGATATTTATGGAATATCCATAATGCTTTTGGATAGGAGAAGCATACCAGCATGTGCTGCCCCGAAGCTTTGAGCTGGAAATTCCATATTCCAGCCCCAGAAATGTTGGTAAGGCAGTCAGAGAGTGGCAGCAATGCCAGTGACTGAAGGGCTCAGGCAGCACAGCCACCCAGGGCTGGGCTCCAGAGCTAAAGGCTGAACTGTGCTCAATGGCAGCCTTTGATGGGCAATTCTAAAATCTAAATGTGGTTCTGAAAAGGAACCTGTTCAGAGAAAAAGGTTTTCAAAAAAGATGTTTCCATCTATTTATTCAGTTCTGCTCTCTATGATCTTCTGCTGGGCAAAGCAGAACATGAAGCAGAAAAATAAACTTAATGTCACTTTTCTTGTCTGTTGTTTCATTAGTAATTGAACATTTTTAAAACATTGAAAATCCTGTATAGATCAAGATATTTTTTTAGTGAACAATTTCATTTCAGTTAGACTCTTACATGATATAATTTACCTGCTGTCAAACTCAGTTAAGTGACATAGTTTGGTGCTATCATATTCCAGAACATGTCAGGATTTGATGAGCTATGAATGTTATGTTTAGTACCATGCATTTTTAAAAGGTTTTTTTTCCCAACATTCTACTGAACACTCACTGAATCCTTCTCCGAATGTCTTTTATTTTTCTGCAGGAAAATGTTCCTGTTATACAATTTTGGTTCCTTGCTGAAGAGACAATCCATATTCATGCTTATTTTTTGACCTCTTAGTGAGAGATGAAGGTCTGATCACTTCAAATACATTTCTCGCAAGCATATTTTTCTGTGGTTAAAACTCCCAATTCCTCTGAATTGTTCAGCATGGAGCTCATTTATCTCCTGATAAAAACCAATTCTTTCTAAGTGGTGTCTGTAGTGAAATCAGGGCAGCTGAGCAAGCCCAGAGCTGTCTCTGTCATGGGCTACTCCATGGATGGTGAGCTGCTGGCAGAGCACTGAGTGCCATCTACTGAACGCTGCTGTGAGCCAGCACCCTGCCTGGCAAGGAGGAGACTCACAGCCATGTGAACACAACATTTATCCTCCAGAAAATGATTCTCGGGTTTCTGTGGTTGAGATGACCCTCAGGTGTCAGAAAATCTCATTTTTCCCAGCTCCACGACCAAGGAAGTCATCGAGATTCATCATCTCTGCTTTTCAAGGTTGTTTATTTTCTCTTATCTATCCCATTCTTTCTCTGACCTGCTGAGCTCTGTCCAGCAGGTTGGGTTGTGGCACAGTCCCTGCCCTTGGGGTGGTGTTGGCTTTTTATACTAAAAAATACATGTACATTATTTACAAGAATTTCCCAATACCCATCACCTATGTTAGACAGTCTGTCTCTACTCTAAACCAATCCAGAAGTGCCACCATCCCAGAAGAAGATGGAGGACAAAGAGAAGGAGAAGGACATGCCCAGATTCCTCCATGTTGCCTCTTGAACCTCCATTCTAAATCCCCAAAATTCTACTTTTTCACCCTGTGATAAATTCACTATCATTCTACTCAAACTCCTGTGGCTTGTAAATCCTCACACAAAGTTGGGAATTGTTTCCATGGGCTAAAATCGAAGGCACAGGTGTCTGTGACTCCGTGACAAGGGTCTGGAATCACCCAGGGCAGCCAGAGCAATGTCCTGGGTCCCAACAAGTGATCAGCCCACTCAAGGTTTTACTGCCTTTCCTTTTGTGCCCTTTTCCTTCTTTGGCCTGAAATGAAACAAACACAGAAATTTTGAAATAATTCTTTCTGGCCTTCTTTAGGTTTGAGAAAATATTGTGAGATCTTTCTGCCTTCCAAAGCAGATTATTTCCTAATTTTAAGTTGGTTTCTTTTTGCAGTTGGTTTTGCTTTCTTTATAGAATCATGGAATCTTCCATGTCCCTTCAAAACATGGGTTTAGGAGCCTTTTGTTATTTCATGCCAGGGGATTTACTGGGTGCAATAATAGCAAACCTTCCGTTTTACAAAAGACCTCAATTAAAACCAGAACAGGCTCTTTTTGATAGGCTCCATGGGGTTGAAGGATTGCTACTGATTTCAGCTCCAAAATCAAACCCTTGGCATTGATTGGACTGAGTTTCTCTGTGTGTTCTGCATTGACCCAGCAAGTTACTTAATAGTGACAGGTTTACAAATAGTTTACTCCAAATCAAAGAAATTATCTTATGTTTGAACCAGCAATATATTGATGAGAAGTCACCTTGCCAGGCCAAAGGAGAACCTGTTTTGGTGATGTAGCAGAGCTGAGTGAGGAACTCTCATGCAACTTTCCATTAATTGTTGTTTAATTGAACAGTAAAACCCAATCATTCTGTTTGCTGTGTCTGGCAAATTAAAAACAAGAAGGTGACAGGAACAATGGAATAGAGACAGGACTACACCTAGTCACACAGCAGAATTTGGTGAATAAATCTTATTTTCCTTTTTTTAGGCACTGTCTAAAATGACTAAATAAGATACTGTCTGTACTCAAAGGGACTGTTGCAATTACACTGGCAGAAATAATGACACTTCAAACTTAATTATTAAATACATTTCAAGCAAATCATGCTGTACTGCTAAAATATCTCCCTATTGCATTAAAAAAAGTTCAGATTTTAACACACACCTGTTATTTTTAGAAAAGATCTGTGCTGGGATGTAAAGTCCCTTAATTGACATAGGGGAATGCACTCCTCAAGGGGAGTGTAATGGAGTAAAACACCACAGGATGATTTTCCACCTCCTTGTGACTTCAATGCCACTTTGGGAACAAATACAAGTTTGTTTTTGAATAAGTTTGAATGAAGTTCAAACATGAAGTTTGAATAGTCTGGTTTGTGCAAGAAGTCCCTCTGTTAATTTGGAGCATCAGCTTCAAAAGTCTCTTCAAGGATTTCCTCTTCTAGGACATTGCAAATTTTAAAAAATTCCTGCACCCCAGTAGATTTTAACAGCTCAAAACACTGCAAGACTTCTCCTCCTTTGCATATTTGTCCGTTTAATTCTCCAGTCTTACCACAGCAAATCTCTGTGTTTGAAATTAATTGTCGTTATTTAATTCTTTTTACTTTGTACATACTTTTATTTCTATTTTGCCTTTAATTGATCCCTGGTACTCTGTTGGTGATTATTTCTGTGGGTCCCAAAATCCCTTTCTTGGCTTTTTGAGTTACAGTTTTGCAATAGGAGAAGGAAATCTTCCTGCAACACTCTCTGGGATGAGTTCTGGAATTTAAAATTTACTCCTTTTACCATTATTTGGTTTGTGGATGCATGAAAAAGGGTCTTGCTGATTGCTGTAATTCAAAAAAGTTTTTTTCACTTGCAATTTTTGGTGCTTAGAGCATTTAATTAATTTTTTGACTGACTATATCCTTTAGGCTTTACATTTTGCTGGAATAACAGACTTTCCAATTCTCCCTTTGCCAAATGCAATATTCTACACAGGATTTTTTTTTTCAGTTGATACAACGGGTGCAGCTTGATGCAATCAGTGAAAAAATAGACATCTACAATGTAGTCATTGTAAAAAAAAAGCTTTGATTGCATTTTTGGACGGAAAATCGTGTCTGTTAGTATTTGTGGATAGTGAAAAGGGTTTGAGAAGGGTAAAAAAACCAAAAGATGACATTGTGGGTCTTGGAATTCTGAAAATTGCTCAGATAAGGTTGTCATAATTTGGAGTTTGGAAAGAGCATGAAGGACAGAAAAAGCATGAAGGACAGAAAAAGAGAAATCTTTATCTCCAGAAACAAAATGGGTGTGGAAATGTGGCAGGATAAAGTCCTGAAAGCTGGTGACAAATCAGTAAGGCAGAAGTTTGTGGATTTGGTTTGAGATCTGCTTTTATAAAAGTGCAGCACAGGAATTGTTGTTGTGAAACATCTTTAAGATCTCAGAATTAAGGGAAAGTGATGGTGGAGCATAAAATTTACTGAGGAAGTGCCTTCCTAACATGTTAAATGAAGTAAATTATGGTTGACTGAGACATTTAAAATAAATAAATAAATCCAGTGAGGCATGCTAGAACTGCAAATTGCACCTTAAGATTAATAGTTTTAACAGGTAATTTTGTCATAAGAGCTGAAGACCAGTGAAGCATTTCAGAAAGTTCCTGGGCGAAATGTAAGCAAGGAAAATAAAAGAACATGAAATAAATTCTGTCTTTCCATGTGTCACCACACAGCAGATGCTTGCTGATCCTTCAGGAATCACATCAGAGCCATTTGACTACTCAGAAACGACTTTTACTGTGTTAATTCACCTAATTTGAGACTCATTGACTAAATCTCCCTTTATTCACAATTAATGCAGAGAGATGGCCCAACATGTTAACAGTGGCAAAGACTCAGTTAAGAGAGAGAGAAGAGGTAATTTGAAATGATATTTTATTTTGGATCAGGCTGCCCTGGGAATATCTTTCCGCTACATCCATGTCTGCAAACTACTTTTCTGCTATAATAATGTGGAAACTGTTCAGATAATTTCTTTCTTTTTTTGTTCTGTGAATGAAATATAGATTTAATAGGGAAAAACCACTACACTGCTGGAATGAAACAGAGAACTGCTCATTGTGTGTGATCTGGGATGTGCTGATCTGTCTGGCTGCTCTGACCAGGAAGATCAGCTGTCTGAATTATAAAAATATCAGCCACTAACACCCTTTTGGAAAAAAACCAAACTACTGGGCATAATGTGAAATTCAATAAAGCTGACTGCAGAGAAAATCAGCAAAAACTCCTTTAGCTGGGATGACAGGGCAGGACGAAGGGAGTTTTGTTACCTGCAGTGCTTGCACAGCATCACAGCTGCTGAGGGCGGGCAGTGCAGCAGGGCAGGGAAAGCCAGGCTCTAACTGTGGACACTTCTGGGCTATATTTGATATATTTACCCCACATATGTCAAAATTCTTTATAAAACAGCTTCCAAGCCATTGAGGGAGATCAATAAACTCACTTTTACTGAGGAGTGTAACCAAACCCAGCAGGGAGGGAGTTGGCATGGTGCTTCCCACACCTTTTATCATCAGCATGGAAATGTGTCAGCTTTGGCTCACAAACAGGCAAAAAGTGCCAAATGTTTACTAGACAGGGTTTGAGGAGGAAGGAGAGGGCTGTTCATGGTAAAACAGGCAGATTCCAGTTGGTAAAGTCAGTGCCCTGAGTAAAGGAGAGGATGCCTTGGGAAAGAAGTTTTAGAAGGAGATTTAGATGCAGAATAAAAATAAATAACTAATGAATAAAATTAATTACATAAATGGTAGATACAAAAACAGAAGTCTTAACAGTTTATCACCCCATCCTATGTGCTGGAGAAGACACCTTGTGCCACAATCCAATCCTTCTGTGATGGGAGATTTGCAGCTCTGGAATTTTAATGGGCTTTGTAAGGCATGGCCCTTGTAGCCTGGTCATCTCAACCCTGTGAGATGGTTTTGTACAAAAACAAATAAATCTCATCTGGTTCTCTTTTCCTGCCTTCTGAGACCAACCTTCCAAAAGGTGAAGTTTAGGAATGCTATGGAATTGCATCTTACAAGGCTGTGACAAATGTAGTGTATAAAATATGGTGACAGCATTTCAAATTTTGAATAGCAGAGCAATTTTATTTACAGGAAAAGCAAATTTTTCTGCATCTCCACCAGGAGAACACTTGACTCTGAAGTGTTTTCTTCCCTGACACTTGGATCCCAAGCACTCTTGTCTTTCTCTTGGATGGGCTCTGAAGGAGTCC
Organism: Zonotrichia albicollis; assembly: GCF_047830755.1. NCBI lineage: Eukaryota > Metazoa > Chordata > Aves > Passeriformes > Passerellidae > Zonotrichia > Zonotrichia albicollis. The sequence goes on along the minus strand of NC_133831.1, from coordinate 4,200,213 downwards.
TGGCTGCAGCTGTGCCCTGAGCACGGACAGGGTGGGGATGAGCTCCAGGATGTCACCCCAGGAATATGACAGGGCTGGAAAAGGCAGCAGTGACCTGCAGGCCCTCCAGTGCAGCCTGTAAAATCTGTACAGGTGCTTCTGTAACTGGTTTTGTTACTCAAACACAACTGTGTTAACTGTGTTAACTCAAACACAGGGACACCTGAGCTGTTCCCTCTGTTCTGCCATCAGCCTGGCTGATCCTTGACTTCAGAGACCTTTTCCTCCTCGTTTGCAGGAGCAGATGTTTTAAGCAATAACAACAAAGCCAAATCCATGTACGTGTGATATATCCCTGGCATTTGCACTGACCTTTATTTCTCATGCCTAAAGAAGTTATTTCCTTGGCACTGATGCATTTGGGATCTTGCATTTTAGTTCTTGGTCTGATTAACTGCAGGCTCTCTCTGACCCTGTTGCTTCTTGCATCCTTCCACAAGTGGAAATCTGTTAAACTCTTGCCACTTCCTCCACTGTTGGAGTTATTTTTGAGCAGCCAGAATGGTGAGCAGTGTCAAACAATGCCAGGAGCTATTTAAAAGTGCAAAGCTATTTTTTCAGTTTTTCTTTGCTGTGTCTTTATTGCTTTTGTGGTGCAGCACAGAGTCTAAAAATTCTGCCCCGGCTTATGTCTTAATCCTTTATTTCAGCCCTACTTTTTCTCTTTTTGATTTCTTGAATATTTTTGTGGTGATTAGAATGGATTGCTTTGGTGAATCCTGATACCTCCTCTGTCTCCCTCACCCCCCTCCCTTTTTGAGGGGATCAACATGTGCTCTCTGGTGATATGGGAAGATTTTAATTAGATTTTAATTTACATGATCATCCTTAATACTTCTGGTGTGTGTGAAGTGCACGTGGCTGCTTGAAGAGCTGTGCTGCTCCTCAGATTTGAGGGATATTCTTCTCATTTGTTCACTGAGGTTATTTTTGGAGTGGGCATTCTCATTTCAGCTCCTAGATAATACTTAACAGGATGGATGCTTCAGAAGTTATTTTAATTCGATTTTTGTAGCCATATGAGAGATTCTTTGAGGCTTTCTCTTGTAAGGATGCATAAAATTATTTTCACTCGTGCTTTTGCGTCTTTAAAGTTGTGGAATAGTGTGTAACTGGGGGGAAAAATTATATACTGAGAGGACAACTGGGTTTTCAAAGATCTTTCAAAGGTGTTTTGATTTTAATAGGATACATTATCCAGTCTCATAAGGCACTTTGAAAAATCACACTGTGCACATGTTGGTAGCTTAATAATCTTTGTAAATCTAATTTTACATTACTTGCTCAGCAAGAGATGGGATATCTCTATCAGTCTTGTGTGCAGAGATCAAAAACCCAGATTCAAGCTTGATTTAAATTTTTCTGGTCTGTGGCTTTGGCGAAGTCATTTCATCTCTGTCTCCCACCCTTTGCTTATCTTATTTCTGTGACTGATTCTCTTTTGAAACACTCTGGGGCTGTTGGTCCCATCATAATTCATCAGGATAGTTCAGTTTGAGCACCTCAGACCTGCTTTGTGTCCATCCCAGAATGGGGATTTTGTGGGGTTTGGAGGGTTTGTAACTGCACCCATTTGCTCTGTGATGGTGGCAGAACCCTGGAGCAGCTCCTGCCATCCCATCCCCTGCCCACAGAAGAGAGAATTTTGGGATAATGTCAGAATCTTCCCTTCTCTGCTCCCAATTCCTTTGTTCCCTGTGACTTTTTTCATTGCATTAAACCCAGTTTTCCTTCATGCAGCCTGACTGTTTGTGTCCTAGAAAGTGACATTTCCCAGGGGGACTGGAGTTCACAGGGACACATCTGGGGCAGAGCATGGACAGAAGGTTTGGAGAGCTGCTGGTTGCTAGGGCCTGATATTATATAAAATCTTAAATGTTCTGTGGATACCAAAAGGAATCTTTGCAAAGAATTGTTTATTACAAATATTTAAACCTTAAAATAAGAAATCTTAAATTAACAGTCACAAGAACTCACAAGTAAATCTTGTCTGGCCCAAACTGACTTGAAAAACCCCTGAAAATACCAATTACTGCTTGCTGACCCCTTTTTTCTTATAACTTAAAACCAGCCTCAGGAATAGGTGGTAAAAACTATGAGGTGAAGTTATCCATTTTGTGGGTTTATTTTTTCAGTTGATATACAAAAATCTGCTATAAAATCCCAAACTGTTTATTTTATATTTTAATGAGACAAAAACATCAAAATAATTTTTGGAATTGAACACAAGGCAGAGTTCATTTCAGTATAAGATTTTTATGAGTATGTAATTAATGTATTTTTTCTACACTTTATGCCATCATTCTCTACATTCTCTAATTTTGTTTTTTTTATATTCCTCCTCTGTGATTTTTTTCATAGAAAAGGGGCCATTTTATACTTAGAACAGAGAAAAATTTCCAGGCTTTAAGCTGTACAGAAAACAACACTTTTTTAAACAATATTGTGATTCAGAGACACAGCTGGGGAAGAAAATGCATTTCCTGTGACACTAATGGTGGCACAGTGCATACATTCAATTAGATAATGAATTCATAATTGCTTGGTTTCCAGCTATGGAGCAATTTAATACATTAAAACAAAAAAAAATATTAAATGCATGGCATTGTAGCTTCATTTTTCAGCAAGGAGCACATTCCAGTGATGGCATTTCCTAGGAATTGCCAGTGCCAGGTTTTCCTGTGGAAAAAGTTTTTGATCTTATCTCAAGGCAACAGGAGCTGCAGGTATATGGAGATTTTGGAACTGGCCTGTGCTGATTGAAAAATGGCCAAGAAAATGTTGTTGTGCTTTGCCCTACAAAGGAAAGGTGAACAATGGAGAGATTTACTGCACAAAAATCATGTGGAAAATGTGCAGGAAGCTGTTATTTAATTAAATTTAATTAAGGCTCTAAGAGTTTTCTGGCTTGTTCTGGTTTTGTTTAAAGAAAAAACAGTTGAAATAACTTGGGAGTGTTGATTTGACAGTCACAGAAAAACCCCCTTGATGACAGGTTCAGATGCAGCTTGAGCTTTGAAAAGGCAAAAGGTTCTTTTTAGTCAAAAGTGTATAAACTTGGCAGAACTTGCTATGTCATGCTTCACAAATTAAAATATGATGTAGACCCTGACCATTGAGTCCACTGACGTGACTAATTATTAAAATATCAAGCCCACTGCCTTAAAACCAGAGATGAAAGCACATATTTGACTGTTTATAATGTTAAATTCCTCTTTCTTTCCTTAAAATTTCTATTAATGCATCTGCAACCTTTTGCAACTGAAGTGATCACAGATGAAGTGACTCTTGCTGAAGAATTCACTCCCTGTCACTTTGGAGAGATAGAAGTCTTGGACTTTTAAAAAATTTTATTTTATTAATGCACAGAGTTAAGAGATAGTTGTGCTAAGAAAATAGGAACTGTGTAATAATTAAATTTTGAGATGGATGCAGTAGCAATAAAGCCTGTGGAAGATTTTCCTGGAGCATTTACATGGCTAATTAATCCCTTCCCACCTTGGCTCTGGCTCTGAGTGCAGGTGAAATTCTCTAATTGCAGGTAATGGTGCTGGGTTTGCCATCATCTGTACAGTTCTACTCTGGTGTTCGACAGAATTCTGTTTAACTCTGAAAAACTGTTTATTTTTGTTTGGCATCCTCTCCCTCCATCTCTTATGGAGCAATATAACAATTAGCTCATGTTTTATTCATACTCTTAAATCAGGAAAATTTACCTGTAATTAGTTCCTCTTTGTCTGAATTATTGTCATCTCTGAGTTGTGTTTGTTAGGTAATTGCATAAAGTTTTTACTACAACCTTGCACTATAAAGAGAATTTCTTTACTACATTTTATGACCTAGATGTGGCCAAATTTTCTTTTATTACCAGGAAATTGACTGAATGAAAGATCCATAAGTCCTTAGTGTCAATCCACACTTTAAAAATTGATAATAAATAAACCTAACAAGTATTTTCAATAATTAATCTGATCAATAAATAAATCAGCAGTGATTAGAACCACTGAGGTGGGGCAGGTGGTGGTGTTGCAGTATTTTGGATGGTGCAGTGCTCCTGTGAAGCTGGAAATGAGGAACAAGTAGAAAAACCATCTGTTGAAACAAATGGAAAACTTCCACGAGACACATTCCTGTGGGCAACAAATTGGAAATTAAAATTAGATGGCAGGTAATGACTAAATAACCTGTCTTAGGCTTTAAAGATAATTAAGCACTAAAAGATATTCCAGATTTACTTATAAAAATCTCCAAATTTATGATATAATTTTATGTGGGCCATTGGCTGGCTGGCTGTAAAGTGAAAATAGACATTTATATGCAGAGAAGGAAGGTGGCTCTCCAGAATCATTTCACCAAAAGCAATAAATGAATGAAAACAACCCTTCTGTGAAGAGAAACCTTTGAAATTACTTGAAGTAATGGTAAGAACGAGACTGGTTATCTTTTCATGTAAATGTTATTGCTGAGTGCAGAGTGGAAAGGATTCAAGACTGTTTAAAATAAAGCAGAAAGCTTAAAATGAGCAACTTTGAATAAGCTTAACTTCTGATGAGATCATTATATTTGGGGTGATGAAAGATCCTTGCTTTGCATATGCTGAGGGAAATTGGATGGGAAGCCTTGAAATAATCCATTTTCAGAAGGGAGAGTGTTCAGTGGGAGTTTGCCAGATAGGAATAGATTTTATCCTGCCTGCAGTTTGGGGGTTTATGCTTTTCCCTGTTCCATTCCTGTGCCTGATTTGATCATTGATCAAATGATCAGGGTTTCTGAGCCCTGTTGGGGCACCAGCCAAAGTCTGCTTTGCATCTGACCGTGGAGTTTTGTGCTGTGAGGTGCAAAGTCTCTCCCAAAGCCTTGATTATCCGTTGTGGTTTGCACGTACACTTGTGTCAAAAATGAAATTGGGATTTAGCCTCAAGAGCTGCTGAAAATCACAGGTTAGATGACGACGAGCATGACTTCATCATCATCGTCATTGATTCATGGTTTGGGTTGGAAAGGACCATCTCATTTCTACCCCCATGAAGATAATTCCATAACTTTTAAGTGGGACAGCATCAGTTTTTCACAAAATAAACAGCTGCAGAACTCTGCAGGTTGGGGTTTTTTCTTTCAATTTGTTCAAATCTGTCTTTATGCTTAGCACATGTCCTTGGAGCTGCATTGTTATAGTCAGGGAGGAACTTAAACCCTTTCTGAATGTGCCATTCCAATTTCTTGTTATCAAAAGAATTAATTCAGTATTTTTCCTACATCAGTCAAGTTTTATATTAAAATCAGAGAGGCTTTCTTGCCTTCTGCATTGAAAGGCTGAAATCTCACAATTCTGTTAGTTGGGACAATCTCATTTCCCACCTGGTTTTATTTACAGCCTTTTCAAGGTGCCAGTATTGTCTTTTACTTGAATGCTTTTCTCACTTGCATGTGTTGGGTTTTTGGAAATAACAATGTACTTCTGCTGTTATTTTGTGAGCAGATTTTATGGATTTTTTGGTTTTGTTTTAATTTGGGGTGTTTTTGTTAGTTTTTCTCATGGGGAAGCTACATAAAATATCAGACAGCTTCTTTCACAAGCTGGTCATATAAAGAATGATGGCCATTACCTCAGTGCTGCAGGTTTTGATTTTGAAAAAATTGTAGAATGGGTTTAAAAGGAGCTGGTGAGTTAACTCAATGATTAGGACAGGCTTGAAAATTATTGTACAAAGATTAATAAAAGAAAGTCCTCAGCAATCTTAATAAAATGAAGAAGATATCATGTAACTGTTCCTACAGACCTGTCATGCCAAATTTTTTGGACAGTTGCTCTCAGATGCAGTGGACTTGGCAAAGATAAAGTAAATCTATTTCACTCATTAATAAGAATCTCCTATTCTTTTCTTTAATCTGTGCAAGTCTGAGAAAAAACCCCAAAAACTAGTGTAGATCAGGCTTTGTTTTAAATGACTTACAATTCTGATAAAGCAGCTGAAGCAGTTTTTTAAATTTAGCAAAGTCTTTGTTCTTTCCAATGAACAGCACAGTCACTTGATACTGAGAGATAGATTAGGAGCAAATTATCTTGAATTTGAAAATTAATTTCCTGGAATTTCACAGGGAAATATTGCTATTCTTTCACTTCCCAAAGCAATTAACATGGTTTTGATGAGTCAGTTTTACTGTGATAAAGTGTCCAGCTCTGGAGTCTTCAGCACAGGGATGATGTGGAGATGTGGGTCCAGAGGAGGCCACAAAAATGAGCAGATGAACACTTCTCCTGTAAGGACAAGCTCAGGGAGTTGGGGTGCCCAGCCCCAAATCTGATCATGGAGTTCTGTGCTGTGAGGTGTAAAATTTCACCTAAAGCATTGATTATCCTGTGTGGTTTGCATGTAAAGACAAGAAAAGGCCCCAGGAAAACCTTAGAGCCCCTTTAAGGGGATTACAGAAAGGTTGGGGATAAACATTTAGAAGAGCTTGTTTCATTGGAAAAAGAGAAATGGTTTTGAATGAAAAGAGAAGAGATTTGAACTAGATACAGGGAGAGGGACATTACAGTAAGGATGGTAAAATACTGACATGGGTTGCCCAGAGATGAGGTGGATGTTTCGTCCCTGGAAAACCCTCAAGGCCAGGTTGGGTGGGACTTGGAGCAACCTGCTCCAGTGAAAGGGGCTGGAAATAGATGAACTTTAAAGGTCCTTTCCAAGCTAGATTGTTTTATGATTCTTTTTCTCAGCAGTTTCCAGCTGTAGCTAAAACTGTATCTGACTTTAATGTAGTTCAGGAATGGAATCTCTTTTCCTTTCCCATCCCATCCCATGGCAAAGATTCCTGCATTGGCTTTGGAGCTCAGAGCTGAACAAACCCAAAAGCTGAAGGGGAGCTGCTCCCAGAAATCTTCAGCTGTGCCAAAGCTGCTGGAATCATTCCAACCAGAATATTTGTCTGCCTTTAGGCTGTTAATCCACATAATAAAAAATAAGGCTTGGGAAAGGTTTGCAAGAACGATTCCCAGACAAGAGAGGCTAAGCAGTGAGTAGATGTTAAAATGGACTGTGACACTATTTACAAACAGTGCCTGTGAGTAGGTGTCTCACTCATAACAAATACTCCTACTCACACCCAATACATTGAATTAAAAAAGTGGAAGGTATTTATAAGCATAACAGAAAACAGAGAAAGGTGATAATAAGCCATCCATTTTAATAAGGAATTAGGATTCTGACCTATTTCTTTCCCAGCAGGATTTATCACTAAGTTATAAATAACTTAAAGGTATAAGACAGGGCAATGAAGAATAAATTAACAGTATAAACAAAATGTTCAGAGACTTCCAGCCCCTGCTGGCTCCATTTTCTCGGGGAAAGACTGGGAGAGAGTGATATTAACATCTGAGCTCAGGTTCATTTTCTGGCTGGCTTAACTCCATTAGAGTCTGGGGATGGGGAGGGCAGGTGAGAATGATAGTGGTGTCTCAGACATGTTTATTGCTGTATTTTATTGATTTCTTGTGAGGGGAGAGAACTGCAGGTATAGCACACAGTTGCAATCTAAATTGATTTCTCTGTTGTTTAAGAAGTTTTGGTGTGATTTGCCCTGGTGACTCACTGGGGCCTTGCACTGTAGATGGTTTGGGGATTTGATGTACAATAGGATCTTTCTCTCCAGTTTTTGGAAATAAAGAAAGTCCAAACAAATCTCCAGCTTGTGAATACACCCATCTGATTGAAGATGTTCTTTGATTCTTCCACACTTGATTAGAAGACCCAGAGAAATCTGAAAATGGCCTGACAAACACTTCATGCCATCACCACTGAAAAAATGTCTGAATGTCTACAGCATTCCTGCTTTTTTGTTTGGTTGGTTGGTTTTCATGGTTTTGTTTTCTGATTGTTTTCTATAAGGCTTTTGGGTGAGCATTAATATCAATTCTACCATGATAATTCTATGTGTGTCCACTGGAGTGTGCTTGATAAAAGCAAAGAAACAAATTCTAAGCAAATCTTCACATGAGTAGGATCAAATTTGCAAGGGGTCCTGTTTTTTGGGGTTTTTTAAAGGTTTTTAATTCTTTGGGCAATATGGCATCTTCAAGCTGCCAGGGGGTATCTCAGTTTGAATGTACCTCTGTCCCTTCTTTTGCTTTGAGGAGAAATCTGCTCTGAGCCTGGTCCAAAAGAAAGGGCTGCAGGTGGCGTCTTTGGCAGGGTCTGGCCACACCAACACTCATCAGAACTCTTTTTTCCTATCTCCTCTCCCTGTGACAGTGACCTCATGGCTTGATTCCCTTTTGTGCTCCCACAGCTGGAGGTGGAGGTGGTGGATATGAACGGGAAGACCTTGGACGGGCCGGTGCGCTTGGACGTCTCGGTCATCGACCAGAACGACAACAGGCCCATGTTCAAGGAGGGCCCCTACGTTGGGCACGTCATGGAGGGGTCTGCCACAGGTGAGTGCCAGCCACCCACGGCTCAGGAAATCATTGTGTTTGCAGGGAGGAGTGATCAACCTGACTCCATGTTTGCAGAAGGCAAATTTATTATTTTATGGTATTATATTCTATTAAAAATTACTATACTATACTATATTAAAGAAGACAGAAAGGATACTTACACAATGCTAAAAAGGTAATAATGAAAAGTCGTGACTCTTTTCAGAGTCACAGCTTGGCCCTGATTGGCCAAAGAGTCAAAACAACTCACAGCAGAACCCAATGGAACAATCACCTGTGGGTAAACAATCTCCAAACACATTCCACATGTGAGCACAACACAGGAGAAGCAAATGAGATAAGAATTGCTTTCTTTTCCTCTGAGGCTTCTCAGCTTCCCAGGAGAAAAATCCTGGGCAAAGGGATTTTTCCAGAGAATATGAATGTGACAGCGCCTGAACAAATCCTCTGTTGATAAATGCGTTATTGTCACTCTGTACAAGTTTTCTTGCTGATTTGGTGGCTCACTGGATTCTTCCTCTGTGAAAAGAACCAGGAGCAGCACAACTTAAGGACAACAGGTAATGATTTTTGAAAAACAAGTCTCTGCACTAAAGAAAAGGAAAAGGAAAATACCCAGAAATTAGTTGGAAATAGGAGCTTTGATTTAGGTTCATGTTTTTTCTTCATCTCTGGAATCAATGAAGACAACCCCTAGGATATGATTAAGATTCAAACCAAATACCATGAGCAATTTCTGTGCAGAGTGGGAATTTCACTTTTTTTTCCTGTAAGTTTAGTTACTGAAAGGGTTGTTTTTATCTAGCATGAGTCTGGTAAATAACACAAATAAATGGGAAGCATATTATGAATAGACTAATGTTGTAAGGGAGATTGAAATATTGAACAATGCTGATAAACAGATGTAAATGCAGATACAACCGTTGCAACAAAACAAAAACACACTGATAATTAAAGTTAGTAAGGAAAATGTTCTGATTAAATTTCCTGTTGATTTTGTCTGACGAGGAAATTCTACAAGAGTAAGATACTGTTCCAAGTTTTAATGTGGGTATAACCATCCAAGTTAAACTCTTCCCTTATATTATGTGAGCTTTCTGGTGAATTTTGCATTTTCACATAGAGTTCTTTGTATCTAAAAACATGTGGGTATGAAATGCAGTACAAGCTGCTCCTTCAACAGATTAAATTGTTGAGGTAAATGTTTATTTACCTCACTTGTGACAAGCATGTAATGAAGATATTGATGATCTTTTCAGCCAAACAAGAAACGTTTCATATTTGAGAATACAGCTGCCAGCAGAACACTTTTCTTTTGTACGTCTCTAGTACATTTTTTAACTGGCAATTCTCTATTTTTATTATCCATAAACTCTCCTTGTTTTCCTTTCCTTCCCACTCCCTGTATTGAAGTTTACACTTCTGATTCAGTGGAGAGGTTTCTCAGCCCACCTTCCAGTGAGTTCTTCTGTAATAGTTTCATCCATTTTCTCCTATTGCCGCTTGGTACTGACTCAGGTATCATTTAGCATTTTGATTGTCTTTCCTGTTGGCCAAAGTTTGAATAATTTTTCTCAACTTTCCCTCCCTTACCTTCCCTCCCTTACCCTCCAGGTATTCATCACATTAAACTTCATAACCTCATTTGCCTGGTGTCACGAGCACCCATGCTCGCAGAATTATTTTGTGTACAATGGAACCTGTGGAATCAGGGTGGGCTGGAATCAGGCACAGCTCTCTGCGCAGATGGCACCCGCTCAGCCTCCGTTCCCTGGCCTTGTTTTCCATAGTTCTTCCCAACTTCTGGCACAAATCTTCAAATTATTCATCAGGCTCTGGTATTTTATCACAGAGGTTATCAGAGAATATTCTGGGCTGGAAGGGCCCCCCCAGCTGTTGTGCTGTTCCAAATCAAAGGTTGCACTGCACAGCTTGAGAGGAATCCTGATGTGCTGGCAAGTGGAATTCCTGAGTCTTTCCCTTTGCATTGCAATTGTGCTGTGTTTCATGGCTGAAGCTGCAAAAGGAAGGATTTGGATGGGGATTTTGAAGGAATTTTGAATGAGTTAAAGATGGGATCTTTGAGATTTTAGATGATGCAGTTTATTTTTCTTCTATATAGGTAGGCAGGGTGACTTCAGTCACATCTTTACAGCATGGTTCAGAAGATCACAAGACCCTTAGTTATAAGACCTTTTAAGGATTTATTGATTAATAAAATTCTGTTAATAAGGATATTTATATTTTTGATCCAATCCTTAAATATTTCATTTTATGGACTCATGTTATAGTGTAAGCTTTCTTAGTTAATTTTGTTGTGATACACAAACTTACAGTTCTGAATTTTAAACTTCTGGTTTACCTTTGTAACTGCTTTATTTTTTTTGATATTTTAAACTCTAAAACTCCAAACTTTTTTTTTTAACTCAGTGTGTTTCTGTCTTAAAGCTGCATTCTTGCTTCTATTGCTCAGAAATTACATAAACACAGAAATTACAGTGAAAAGTTATGCCAAGCCCTGTTTAAGAATCTTTTCTATCTGAGATAGATATAAATCCACCAAAACTGAAGAAAACATGGAAACAGTTTGTGTTTTTTTTATTCATTTAATCTGTCTATGAATAATTAAAGAGCCTTTTGAGGATGGCTTGGATGGTGTTTAAATAGATTTTTTTATGCCACTAAGGCCATTCACATTTTTGTGTGTGTGATTTTTAAACTCCCAGTAAACACCACTGGTTATTTGGACACCTACAATTTATGTGCCATCACACTCCTGGAGAGGCAATACCTGCTTATAATTACTGAGAGCACAAACTACATTACAATGAGTATTCAGCTGAATTTCAAGCCAGGGCTTGCCAGACCTTATAATTAATGATAAAAATATGTGACTGGTAGGTGATATTGCTACAGATTTATTTCTTGATATATCATTCCTAGGGAAATTTAATAATATAGTTAGTTACAGTAAATTAGCTCTTTTCAGGGAAAATTGTTATGGTTCTGAAAATAGCCCAGAGTTAAATCCTAATGAAGTCCACTCAAATGTGTGCTTAAAGTGACCACAGATGTGCTGAGATTTCTATTAGGCCTTTTCCTGCAGGGACTGCAAACTTGGAGGCTTTTTATCACAAATAAATAAATTGGAAGACCAGTAGAAACTGTTTGAAGACAGGAGAACCAGTTTGATCTGTTGTTTTTATATTTATATCAGCTCCCATTCCTGGAGGAGGTTGCAGTCAGCACATATGTACCAGGAAAATGATGGCAGAGCCTGGCTCAGTGACACTGATGGCAATTTCTGCACTGCCTGTAATGGGTTTTGTGCTTGCTGCACTGCTGATTTCTCACGTTTTTGTTTTCTGAGTTATGACCCAGTTTATTTCCTGTAGATCTCTGATTTTCCCAGCTGCCAGCTCAAGGGTTGAGGAGCTGTGTTGTGCAGCAGCCTCACCTGAGCACATTAATGAGGGTGGCCCTGATCCCATGGATTCCACAGAGATCCCAGAATCCTTTGGATCCCAGAATCCTTTGGATATCTCACTTTTAGAGGCTGGAAAGTGGAGGAGGGTTCAATGAACCTGGCATCCACCTCATTTCTCTTGCTGCAGGCACTTGACAGAAATTATTTTAAACACATCTGACATGATGTGACTTACAACAATATGCTGCAAACCCAGTGGGGTAAAATCTTAACTGCAGTGGTTTAGCAAAATTGCTTGAGAATTGCATTTAAAGAAAGTAACTTGTTTTCTGTGCTGCAAAATAGCCTGGATCCATTGCATCCCAGCCAAGGAGCCTGGACTGACAGATGTCTATAAATAATTGCTGGAAATAAAGGGACACTTGGAGACATTTAGAGAGGAAACAGAAGGAATTAAGAAGAATAGCCTAGAGGGTTCTGCAGTATCATAAAACAGTAATTTGTGGAGCTGGAAAAAGGAAGGGGCTGAATATCATTTCACTCTGGAAAATAGTGCAGTGGTTCAGGTAAATGAAAACTGGTGCTGAAATGGTACCTTTTTATTTAGAATAACCTGCCAGGTTCATTGATTGGCTGTTGTTTTTGGTTTTTTTAATACTTACCCTAAGTTTAATACACAGATTAATACAAATGGGATTGTATATGATAGATGGAGTCAAAAGAGTCCATGAAAGAGGAACAAAAGCCCAGCTGGCTTAGCAAAGTTTCAAATATAAATTTGGCATCATTGACTTTTACACACCTGTTGCCAGCTTTGATACATTTCAAATATTCTGGTGCTGTTTTCCACACTCTCTTTATTTGTGCCCTGCAATCTTTGCTGGCTTGTGGCAGAAGAAGGTTGCCAAAGGTGTAAATTTAATCAAATTTCATTGAATTGTGTGAAATGTCAAAGTCTTCTTCTTTCTTTTGACCTATAAATCCCAGGGGACTGAGGGAAATCAAAGGGTGTTTTACAAGTTATCTTTTTGCTGAAAGATTAATTTTTTTTTAAACTCACAAAGAGCCATTAGAAAAGGATAGTAAATGACATAATATTTTTTATTTACGTAAAAGTAGAATCTGGAGTTTTCAGTCTTCTCATTCTGTCTGCACCGGTCTTAGGGTGACACTTGAGTCTTTTTGTCACAGAAGTTTCAGTGTTGTGCATAAATGTTTATTTTTTGATATTTTATTGAGTTGGGTTTTTGCAATATATATTTAGACGTATCTATAGATCTGACCAGCAAAGCAGAAATATCTCAGAAAATTCACCTCAAAACTATCTCAAAATTGAAGTGTGAACCTGAAGTTTTTTGATTCCTAGCACTGCCACTCCCAGCAATACTTAGATTTAGAGGAGATTTGAAGTGTCAAATGTTACATATTTAATTATGAAGCTCACTGCTATGAGCTCTTGTGGAAAACAAAATAATAAATTGGAATGAAACTCTGGATGAGGAAGCATCTGACTCAAAGGAAGCTAAAGAATAAATATTTATTTGTTAAACCAGCCTGGTTCACAGCTTTTCCCCAGCCCTTCCTACTGGAGATGGAATGCTCAGCTTTGGGTATAACTCAGCAGAGCAGTTTCCAAGTTCCTTTTCTTCCAGATATGTTCAGTCTTGGGCAAACTTGAAAACTTGCTGATGGCAAACTTTCAGCCATCCTTTCTTGGGATTAATCATCTGCATTTCAGCAAAACTGCACTCGCTGCCTCAAAACCCATTGTAATCTGGCCTGTAAATGTAAGGGATGGGAACTAGGTAGAAACATCTGTAATGTCAATATTTAAATTTCCAAGCAGAAGCCAAGCGGCAGCCAGGCTAATTATGCACAGCTGCTTTGTATATCCCAGTAGGAAATTTTTCACAGATCTGTGTGGAATAAAATACAGCTGTATATGAATATGGTTATTGTGTGTGTGTATAGATATATCTATTTTTAATATGTATGATATGCATAAATTGCAGAGAGATGAGCTTATATAAACACATATCTGATCTTTTATTAGGGATTTTGGTATATTTTAGTTACTGGGTAGGTACAGATTTGCATTTTCTAATAATTTGTTGCATGATGGTAGACAAAGCTGTACATCCCCTGTAATCTGCCTGCTGGAAATGAAAGGAAAAACCCATTAAAGCAAGTAATTAACAGGTTCTCAGGTATGCAAGTGTGGTTAAACCAGTGCATTTGGAGGAAATTCAGATAATCTCGTGTGTAGCAATTAGCAGATCCCTCAGGCTGGGTGTGGGATGGGAGTGTCTGGAGCAGGAGGCTCCAGGGTTCAATTAGTTCTGATTTGCAGCAGAATGGGGTTAAACCCAGGGAAGGCTCCAGACCAGCTCGGGTGCACAGGTGGAGTTACTGAACTGCTTGGGAGGGCTGGAAATGAGTCACCAGCTTCAGCCCCAGACAGAAAATCCCCTTTGCCTTTCTGCCCAAGTGATGAGTGCTCACTGCCCCTCCTGTAAAATGAGCTTTCTTCTTTTTTTCCATAGTTACGTATAAGTTATACCACAATTCAGCCTCATGGCCAGATCAGCATCGATGCCTGATGTTTAAGGCTGTAAAAGCATCGTGGTCTCTGTGCCTTGGACAATTCATGGAGTGAAGTGCTCACAGCTCCCTGCACAGAGCAGCGAGGGTTGGAGCTTGGGCTCCTTTTGCATTATAGCCCAGGCTCATGAAATAAAAATGAGTATCTTAATCAAAGAACAAATGAATTTTTAAAAAAAATACTGGAGTTCTTGCTGGGTACTGGAAAACAAGGGCTCAAATGAATTTGTGCAATTTGGGATGTAATTGTTTGCCAAAGGAAATGTATGTACCAATTTACTTAACAGTGCCTTTTGCACCTGGGCTTTTGCACCTGTTTTGTGCATCTCCTTCTGTTCTCTCAGAAGAGCCAGGGATGAGCTTTAAAGCTCCGAGCACTTTGGACACATGAGATAAACTCATCCATGTAATCAATAAATGGAAAGATCCTGCAGTCCCAGGAAAGCACTCTGTGAAAAATCTCATGGCTGTGTGGCAGCCTGCAGGGAAGGAGCACGCTGCAGCCCTCTGGGCAGGCTTTATTCGTGGTATAAACCCTCAGTTTGTGTTTTTTCACTTCTAAATCACCCTTTGTGGATATTGCCTTGCCATCCCCTCTGCAGGCCAGTGCAGGAGTCAGGGGCCTGGCAGCAGCCACTCCACCGTATTTCACCCAGATCCTTTAAAAGCTCATGGAAAGGGTGATAAATCCCCAGGAGCTGCAGTGATGTGCCACAAATTGATGATGTGGTTCTGGCTGGTGGCAGGGATGCTGCATTGAACCCCATCCCACCCACCCTGTGCTCACACCAAGCTGGGTGTAAATCCCAGGCTGGTGTCACCCGGGCAGGTGACAGGAACAGGGACATTGCTCCAAGTGCCAAAGCAAAAAAACCCAATAAATTGTCAGTGCAGGCAGGCTTTGCCTCAGTGTGCCAATAGACACATCCATCGTACTTTTATTGTGGGAGAGATGAATGGAAAACTCAGCACTGCACAATGGCAGGATTATTTATTCCCTTACAGGTTAACCTGATTAATTTCAATTTTAATTTAAAGCTATTATCAGATAGATAATGCCTTAAAAATATTTTTTTTTTTCTTTTTAACTATAGGTTCACATTTTTTTTTCTCAGTTCTCCCTTTATTTCATGCCGTCACAGTTCTTCTTCCTTCCCCACCATTAAATTTTGGGAATTTAAATTGAAGTCTGTAATCCCATGAAGTCAAAAAGGAGTTGCACACTCCCCTTGGAAGAGTGAAAGCAATTGCAATAGGAAAAGAAACCTTAGTGAGAATGACCCCACAGTAATCTATTTTTGCAGCATAAAAGGTTTGTGTTATTTTATAGAAATATTCAAAATAGTTCACTTGGCTTTAAGATACTGAGCACAACTTCTAGAAAAAGGAACTCTTTGACTTCTTCATTCAGATCACATCTGTTAAATACAGAAAATGTCCCCTTTGCTCACCACTATTCATTTCCACACACAGTTACACTATTCCTCTATAGCACTTTTCCATGGTTGTTCACCAAAAATAGGTGGGAAATTACATTTATTTTTAGATGTCAAGCTCTCCTGGAGAGCACCACTAACATGCTTGAAAATAAGCAAGAGAGGCTTTTATAAAATGACACATTTGTACCTGAAGAACCTTCTGGAAATGTTGAAAAGTTTATTATTGGCTTTCTTGTGGAGGCAAAGGGGGAAAGGTGCTGTCAGCTGATGCTGAGCTCCATTCACACTTGGGGAATGTGATAGACAGGTTGAAGGTGAGATCTCACAGTTCCTGCTTTCAATCCATCTTCTGCTGCTACATGTTGGAAACTCCAGCAGAAATGTCTTTTAAATGTGGTTTGAAGGAAATATTAACAGATACATGTTCAAGACAGTGATTTTTGGGGACATAAATGCAGCTCATCATTGCTATGATTTAAGCACAGAACAAGAAAAAATATTGAATATTTTTTGGAAAATGGAAAATACATGACTTCAGGTCCGTGTTTCAATTGTACAAGTCAAAGTTATGAAGGCAAAAATATTTTGATGCCAAAGTAAAAGGAAAAAATAACTTGGATAAAGAATTTTAACTGATTTTTCCTCAGTGCTTACTTATTGTACTTAAAACCCACTTGTAGTTTGAAAATGGAAATTACTATATGCTGAGAATTATGTTGGTGACAATAGTGGATGTTTTCTTGGACAGCTCTGTCCCAGCTTCAAATCTGTGTTTTAACAGTGTGAATGTTCTATTCCTAAATTAGTGTGGTAAAACATGATCTTAAGAGTGCTAGAAGGATTTAATAAATTTTTAAGAGACAGGAATATTATTAAAAATGTGATTTTGTATAAAATAGCAATATTTGCCATGCAAATTTTATGGCATCACCTCCAGGAACGGAGATGTACATTGCTGGATGAAAATGTTTCCATTTCCTCTGTGGAATCACTGAGAGAAAAACAAAATATGGTTTCCATTATAAAGGTAAAGAGCACAGTCTACTTTTAATATCATTTTCTTTTAATCAGCAAAAGCATTGTCAGGAAACTTGGTAGGGAAATTTATTTTTAACATGGTTTTGAAATTGAGAGACACACCTCAAGACAAAGCTACTTTAATTAATGAAATAATTAGCAATACACTGCAGGTCTTGTCCATGGGGCCATATGATTACTCACTCAATTAATATATTATGAATTTTCTTCCAGTCTACTCGAGGGTGTAATTTTATTAAGCACACATGGAAACTGCATTTCTTGGCCTTGCTGCTTTAGGCTCTAAAAGAGCAGAGTTTAGCTGATCTCACAGAGAGAAGTAAGAAAGATTTATTTCCCCAATTGGGTGGGAGCAAAAAGCACCCAAAACCAAATTAAAAAAATAAATAAAAAAGCAACCAAAACCCCCCCAAGTCTGTGCATTCATTCCATCAAACCCTTTTCACTTCTCTCAGATGAAGATGTGTTATTTGTTGCTCCAAGCAGAAGTCTCTCATCTGTAGTGACAACCTTTGGGCTTTGAAAATATTGCCAGTCTCAGTATGTTTTTACAATCTGAATTTCATGATGTTTGATTAAAAAGGAATCTCTTGAACAGTCATTCTCTTTTACCATTAGCAGTTATAAATACAGTATCTTTCTTTAAAGGAGCTTTAAATTTTTAAAGAGGTGTTATTTGAAAGTTTTTTATCTGTCATTTCTTGCCATCAAGCCTGTGGTGTATCTGAGAAGTTTGGAAGGCATCTGAAGTTAAAGGGAGTGTCTGTGAGAGATCTCTCTTAAATGACAATTCCTTGTGTCAGCTGGGATTGGCATGTTGTGAAATCAGTAGGAATGTCAGTGAAATTCACACAGGCTCACTGTTGCTAAAAGCCCCTGCACTACAAATCCGAGGCTTTGGAGATGGAATTGGCAACCATCCCTATTTAGGGCAGCAAAACCATCCCTGCTGCATCACCACAGCTCCTTGGTTCAGAATGTGGCCATTAGGTAGCCTGGATTTCTTAGAATATACAAAATTTCAGAAGGATTTCTTAGAATGTACAAAATTTCAGAAGGTTGTCAGCAGCTCAGCTCGACTCTGTATGGGACTTTGCTGTCAGGATTTAATTCACTACCTTAATTTTCTTTTACATTTTGTTGCATGAACCATTAATTAACGTCATTGATCTGGCAGTTTGAATTCTTCAGCACCTGCAGCACCTTTGCTGGAAAGCTTCATGCTTAAGTACTGCTACCCAAAGCACTCTGTAAATTCTCTGAGTCAGCACCTAGGTAGCATTTTTTGCTCTTCAAAAAGTTCTCCTCTGGGGCAGAGCACCAATTATAAAAATGCAATCGCAGCAGTTACATGATATTAAAATAAAACTTATGCAGTAGCACATAATAGCAAATCAAATTATTAAACAATATAGAGTTTCCTCCTGTATGCAAGAATAAGTTCTTCCTCCCACAGGCTTTGGAAGTGCCACTGTCAGAGGAATTTAAACTTTGCAGGGTTGGGCTGGGGTTGAGGCAAGGCCTGGAATCAGAGTCATGGAATGGTTTGGGGGACCTTAAAGCTGATCCCATTCCATCTCTGGGAAAGTTTTTTAATCAAACATTGTGAAATTCCGTTCCCTGCCATGGCAGGGACATCTTCCACTATCCCAGATTGCTCCAAGCCCTGTCCAGCCTGGCCTTGGACATTTCCAGGGATCCAGGGGCAGCCACAGATTCTCCACCTTGTGCCAGCGCCTTCCCACTCTCACAGGGAACAATCCCTTCCCACTATCCCACCAAACCTGCCCTGCTTCAGTTTACAACTCTGCCCCATAAAATCCCTACCCCTCCTGTTTATAGGGATGAAGCCAGAATGGATAATGAGTGATGGATTTCAGCTTTGGGTTCTTCCACTAACAATTCTTTGTCTTAAGGCAGAAAAAAATTCATTGTCTTAAGGCCCAGCAAAATGGGATCTGGGTGCTTGGGATCTGGGATCTGCATTCCATGAGACACAGTAATTCCAGTGCCAGCAGCAGCTAAGTAAAAGTGCTTTGAGGTTTTGGTCTGGCAAGTTCTGCAAAACTATGAACAAGTTGAAGGTGTACTCAGATAAATTGTGTTGGAGAGAAAGCTCATACCCTAAAACTGCTCTGAGAATTTCTGGTAAATAGTGGCCAGACACTGAAAGAATATTCATATAAACAAAAAATAGAAATAACACTAAAATAATGTAATTCTGTTAATGGAGAGACCTGAAACACTGAAATATCTCTGGTGTGGCAGTGAGTGAATGGATTTTGCACTACCTACCATCACTGCTCTCCAAGGTGATCAAAGCAGATGCAGGTTTAGCAAGCAAAGTTAGCAATAAATGCAATCAACATAGCATGGCCACTTCTGATCTTGTTATGTCAACGTTTTGTGCAGATGGGATGAGCAGCCCCCAAATGTGATTGGCCCAAATTTGCCACAGGAGATGGGTTCCCAGCTGTGGCAGAGAAGGGTCCTGGAAAACAGAGGCACAGGAGAAACATCAGCATGTTTGAACAGACAGGGTAATGGATCATGAAATTGCAGACATTACTGTCTGGGCACACTGGCGAGCATTGTTTTGCAAACTTCTTGGTTTTTTTAATTTAAACAGTTTTGCCTTCTTGAATTTAAGCTGAACTCTATCATAGCTTCTGATAGAAAAAAAACCTACAGTACTCAAAATAATTATAAGACCAAAAGATAGACGTGCCTCTTGGGCTTGTTGTAATCTTGCTTATTTGGCAGTTTCATTTGGGGAGGTTACACTTTCAGCAGCAGCTTGGTGTGTGCTCCAGGCTTACCAGGAGAGAACTAAAGAATTGAAATTTTGATCGTATTTTCTTAGCCAGGGAAAAAAATAAGTTAATAGTACAGCTTTTCTTTTCCAATTTTCATTTTTTGAAGGCTTGCCTTTGCTAGTTAAGATAATATAGTTTATCCATCCTCTGGGCTCTTATTTTCTCATTGCTACAGCTGTATCCCAGAAAGCTGAAATTATCAGCTTCAGGCTTCATTGCTATTGAATAAAGTTTTAACTCATTTTTCTTTCCTCTCTTCTTTTTTTTTTAATATTTTTTTCTTCAAGCTGAAGAATCCTTTTGGAAGCAAGCAGAGAGGCAAGCCTTCTGTTTTCCCCTTCTTCCTGCTTTGCAGAATGCAATTTGTCTGTCAGTTCCTTTATAAGTAGCTGCTCCAACTGGAAAGTGTAGGGGAAGGACATCAAAATTCTGAATGTTTTCCTGGCTCACTCTATAGATTAAAGCAGCAGTTAGAGCATTATTAACATTCTCTTCAAAGCAGAGTGAGCAGAGGAGTCCTCACAGTGCTCAGAGCAGCCCCAGCACAGACACATCCCCAGCTGCTGATTGTGCCACCTCCTGCCAGGCACCACAATTTGGAAACCATTTCTCAAAGAACCTTTGTTCAGAGTGTTTTTGCTGCTGAATGGAGACGTCTCTCTCCTAAATGAAACAAAATCAAATCTCCTGATAAAGGCAGAGATTGTTTTCTCAGCCCTCATCCAGGGAGAGAGGCTCTCCCGCCCAGGCTGTAGCAGGCAGATTGTTCATGCCCACCATGGCTCTATATTAAATAGATTGTTCCATAAAAAGTGTTGTGATATTTACTCAGTGCTGGTACATCCTTCTATTACTTTGGTGTGCCCTGAGGGGTTTAAACACTGTATGCTGGAGTAGAGGAAAAAAAAAATCTTCCTTAGTTTATGGATTTTAGCCTTTGCATAAGCTGTGAGGATGGGTAGTGGTGATGCTGCTTAAATACTTCTAAATTTGCTTGAGCTGCAGCAGCCAAAGGAGTGAAAACATTTTTTAAAAAAGTGTTAATTAGGAGAAACCAAAAGAAGCAAAGGTTTCTTTGTTACTGTGGATTTTCTCTTGCCAATCTGGTGTACCTTAGCTGTGGTCCCTCACAGGCCAGGAATTACAACCTGTTGAATGCTAAATAGGTGATGTGGACCAATACTAATGAGGATCTGTGGAGCAGCTCCTTGTTCCTGGCAGCCAAAGGGAGAAGAGAAGGGGATTTCATGGTTTGCTCCTCTGCCTAGGGACACTGAATTTACATATGGCCTAAAACTGCTGATCAGAGCTAATCTCCCTGATCATTATAGCTTGAAGAAAGGTTTAATATTCAGGATGTTCTGAAGGTTTTTTCCCTAAACAAAAATAGGCTGCATGAAAAGTGGGCCATTGGCAAGCCAGGACTGGGAGCTGCTGCCAAGAATTTTAATGGCCTGATGCTAAGCACTGAGGGCTTGTGCTCCAGTAAAACTTTTCGTAGCTTTTCTCCCAGATACTTGTTGGGTTTATTCTGTTGTCTCAGGCCTAAACTGAAGCACATTTTTCCTCAGACTGATCTGAGGGGACTTCAGAGATCAAGAGGCAGAGGGATGTGGCTGCTGCACAGTGTTGGCAGCAAAGTGGGATTGCCATGGGATGTCCTGGTGGGATGTGTCAGTGTTATCTCCTCACTCCTGGCAGTGCTTGGAGAGAAGGGACACAAAGATTTTTGGGGTGGGAATCCTCCTTTCTCCTCACTTTTTTTTGTTTTAAATGTTTGTAGATGAATTGCCAGCTTTTGTCTTTCATTCCTCATCATCCAGGGCCCAGGACAGCTGGAAGCTGAGGGGAATGTACCACTGAGAATAATGCTTCCTCACTCTCCCAAAATTCTAATTTAGGTCAAATTTCTGAGAAAACCAGAACAAGCCAGTTTATTTCTAAATGATTTCCTGCAAAATGCAGGATTTACTCTGTGGATCCATTTAGGTTTCATCCATATTTGTATTTATGTATTTACAGCAGTCTTGTTCCACCATTATCCAGCATTTGCTTTTATCCAGTAGCTAAAAAATTAACACCTTTCATCTTTGCTTTGTAGTGAAAAGGGGGAGATACTTTCAAGAAATTATTGTCCTGGTTAGAAATTGCAACTGCATTTGTTTTTCCGCACTGAAAATAGACTGGGAAAAAAAGTGTTATTTTTCCTTGTGTTTTTTTTTTTTTTTTTGCTGTGGTGTTTTGTGAGGTTTTTTTTTTTGATTGTTTTGTTTTCCTGTGGCAATAAAAAGCAAAAAACTAAAAAAAACAACACTCCATTGTGTTGTCCACTGACCAGAAGTGTGGAGAAACAAACACAGAAATGTTTTAGGGGCTGCTGGGGGCTCTGGTGGGGCTGTGCTTGTTCCATCCCACCCACACTGTGTCCCGTGGCTCCTCTCTGATCTCTGTGTGGAATCTTTTCTTTCCCTGTGGCTGTGGAAGATCTGGGGCGCTCTCACCTTCCAGAGCAGCATTTCCTCACCTCTCTGACCCTGCCTGGTGTTGAGGAACAGGCTCAGAGTGCCTCGGAGCTGTGAGGGCAAAGCTTGGCAGGGATAAGGCAGGAATTGAAATAATTTTGCCTTCCAGCACTGTTGACCTCTTCTGCATCACATATGCTGTGTGTTTTCTCATGTGTTAAATTGCAAACTCCAGAAGATGGATTTTGCAATTTTACAACTTTATTTTTGTTTAATTTATTTCTTAAAGGGTACTGATTTGGGGATTTTTTTTTTCTTTAAATGTGTAAGAGATCTTTTCAGGAGAGCATTTTGGATCTCTGGAGTGGCTTTGATAATCTCAGCTTTGATGTGAGTTGTGACCTTGTGATCTGTGACACAGTAAGAACTTTATTGCCCATAAACTGCCAAGAAATGTATATTTCTATGTGTTAGTAGATGGCACTTTTTGAAATACATTCTTGCTCATGTAAATACACGTTCGGTGTCTTTTGTTGGGGTTGTGTCCCATGAAGGCTGCTCTGGGGTATGGATTCCTAACTTTTCCTTCCCACTTACATCTTCATATGTTTACTTTTAAACAAATCACTTGAGTTTTTTCAGAGAAGTTTTGGAGAACACTGACACAGGACACAGCAGTTGTTACTCCTACTTTTGAGTTTTATTGTCAAACATAAATCCTTGCTTGCCAATTAATTTTTGTGCATGGTTGGGAATGGCTGCCACAGTTGGCAACTGCAAGTTGCTATGGAGATATTTTCTGTTGGCTTCAGAGGGTGAATGATGATGGTTGGATGTGCTCATCACATACCTGGAGTGTGTAGATGTATATTCACATCTTAATTCATAAATTTCCACCCCGTGCTTGAGATTTTATGTTTATTGTTTATTATTGTCAGGTAAAATGGCAGTTCTGAATATTCCTTCCAGAGTCAGACAAATAATATCGTATCAAGCTTTAAAATGATTAAAAACATGAAAATTACCTCTTGTAGATGAAAGAAACTCATCATTTGGGATGTGAACAGAGTTGGTTGACAAAAGTGCATTGGGTGTGTGTAGGTCTGATAGAAAGCAGAGACAGAAATCTGACCTCACTAGGGCTTGGAGTGTATTTGTTAGTAAAGAAATATTGACTCCTTTGTATGTAGATTATATTTGTATGTATGTAGATTTGTATGTAGAGTATAAATTATTACCTTTCTTATTTGTGTCTGAAAAACAATGCTCAGCAAAGAGGGGAAAAGGAAAATAAAATCATTGTTTCTTGCTATCAGTCATGTTACCCTGTGAAGAAAATCATAAACTCTTGGGATTTATAAACCAAAACACATTTGGGAGAGCTCCAATGAAGAGTAGTCCCAAATCCTTAAGCAATGAAAATAAAAATCTCTAGAAAAGAGATCATTAAGAGATTCTTAGGTAATTCTAGAAGAACATCCTGAGTTTTGAAAAGTCAATGTTATATTTTGTTACTTTAACACACAATATGAGCCCCTCCAAGGATCTCCCAGGAGTCCTGGAGGAAGTAACTGGCTGCAATTTTAGAGGTAATGAAATTCACAATATTCAGAATTCCTCAGTCCCACAGTGCTCAAGGCTACATTAATATTTACATTATGTAAATTAATTGTTAAATGCTGAATAATGTTGAACCCAGTGTTGTCTTTATAGCATTTATTATAATAGAGCATGTGGAATTTTACAAAAATATACAGGGAATTAATAATTCTCTCTAATTGCTGGAGGAAGATGTAATACTTTAAATGTGATATTTTATGAGTCACTAATGTTTTCTTTAAATGGCCCTCAAAACCCAAATGGTCACATTGGCACACATTATCATTATAATAGAGGCAATATTGAGATATAAAGTCTGCTTAGAGAAGTTGGGGGTGATTTTATTCTTTAAAAATATTGTTCACTCCAAGGTGAAATACATCTTCTGGGGAATACTTTGGGAGCTTTGCCATCAAGCTCAAGGCTAAAGTTCAACCTTAAAAATGTTTAAAGAGCAGTGCCCAATTTCCAAGTATAATCAATACCTACAAAAAATAAAACAAAAAAAATTAAAAAATAAAAAAAGAAGAAAAGAAGACAAAAAGAAGGAAAGAATTTAGAATGTGGTGGATGCTGGGTCGTGCATCAACAACCCTCTGCAGCCACCTTGCCAAGGAGAGCAGAGCAGCAGAGCTGGAGAGGGGAGGATTTATGGATTGATGTGATGCACGAGATGCGATCGCAGCTCGGTGCTCTACTTCCCTCTAGAGTCAGTGGAAGAAATTGGAGACTCCAAGGGGATGAATCCTCCTCAGGAACCCCTGGGAGCTGTGGAATGCTCACTCAGCACTGAATCAATGGCACCGGCATAACTGAGGGTCTCTCAGATGGATGCCTTCAGCTGAAAGGCAACTTAGGAAGCCAAATCCACTTTTTTCATGAAATTGGGTTTGGTGTCTGGCATATATTTATTTAGGAAGGATAAACATTTGGTTGGTTACTCAGACTTTTAAATCATGTCCTACTGAATCATAGATAGAATTAGGAATGACTCGTGGATGGATTTAGGAATCGTGGATATCTAATTCTTGTAATGATCATGATGGGCAGCAGAGGAGTGAAATGAAGGAATGGGAATTCAGAGTTCAAATTCTCGCTGCTCATTTATTTATTGTTTTACTCTATTGGAAGCTCTGCTCAGTCATGACCTGTATGCACAACTCAAATCTGCGGTTTTGGCACCCTGAAACTTTGCAAAACTTTTATCAAATTTGAGGAATATTCTTAACTTAAAAGAGGGAAAAGGGGGAACCAAATATCTTCCATTCTGTGTTGGATGACAGCTTTGTGAGGTTATAAAGTATTTTGTAAATTTTAAAGGGAACATTTCTTCGCACCTATACAATTTTTAATACTTTTATTTCATTAAGATAATTGATCTTATGGTTTTGAATACTCTTTTTTAGTTTCACCCACCAGAAAAAGAATATTCTGTAGTTGTAGCTAGAACAAACTAAGTCTTACTTTAAGAAGGTTAGATTTGGTTTCCACTTGATCTTCTCTTCACTTGTGTATGCTTTTAATTTGCTTGTTTTTAGCAAACATACTTTTTCTTTAAACACAAATCTAGGTAAAAAGCACGAATGTTTTTACCATAAACATCACCCAGTTCAGAGGTGAAAAGATAAAAGTCAAGATGAATGTTTTCTTCTATAAAAATACCTTTATGTAATATCCCAATGTGACAAATGCAGCACAAATTGCCAAGTTTACTCCATTTATTTTTACAAGTTTTTGACATTATAGCCACCTGTTATGTAGGGTAAAGGAAGGTGAAATGAAATTAAGAGAAGTGGTAAACAGGAAGGAAAGCAGAATGTATAACTCAGAGTAGAGATTCAGTTTCCATGTGAGCACAAAAAGCTGCTCTTTTCCTGATCTCAGTGACATAACATTCACTGTGTCTGCCTCTATAAATATTTCAGAATTACTGAACCTTCTGTAGGCCTTGAGTTTCCCCCTATGAGATAATTGTCTGTGTTGCTTCTGTTTTATACACCATGAAATTAGAAAGGTTAGAGCCTGTTCAGGCTTTTTGGCTTCTGTTAATTAATGTTGCAGAGCCTTCCTGAGTGGTTTTTATGATCCAGCTCAAAAGAAAGCCAGGAATGCCCCAGTGAGGGTTCACTGGTCGCTGCTGGCTCTGTCCCATTCCCTGTGTGTGTGGCTCCATTTCTTTGCTGTCCAGGTGCTGCAGTTGTGTCCTGTAGAAAACACCTCATTTATTGCATGGGAAGTGAATAAACCAGGGGCTGAGAGTAGAATTAAAAACAAGAAACCCCAACAAATTCACTTTTGTTTTACTGACAAGCCTTAATTAAGTTTACTGCTTGCCATTCACAGCTCTTGTCCCAATAACAGCACTGGCACAAGTTATTTATTTGCTTTTGGTTCAGCACATGGTTTTGCTTTTTGCACCTCTTTTCCTATGTTATTTACCACAGATGAGTTAATGGCAGACTGGAAATGTGTCTGGCAGTGATGCAGGCTCTCTTTTCTATCTATGGTATCTTTATATAAAACCCGTCCTTTAGTGGTCTCAATAAAAACACTCGATAAGAACCAAGTTGATGGCACAATTAATTTATATTGGGTAACAGGCTTCTCCTTGTAAACTTAGTTATTTGGGACTTCTGTGGACAACAAGGTAAACCATTCTATAAAATTAACTGTAAAATGACCTGTCCCCATTTCTTCCAACTAGAAAACTCAAATAACCTTTAATGTGATACCTTTAAAACAGTTCATTTTCACCCAGAATATTCAAAGCAGTGCAGTGTAACAGCTCCTGAACTCCCAGTGTAATTTGTAGGCCCATGACTCCCAAAAAAATTTCCATTTTTTCTAATACCAAAGAAATAAGCAAAGATCTAAAGCTGGGAGAGGGCTGAAGAAGGAGCCAGCCTATGGATCTGCTGGATACTGGGTGTTCAGTAGGAATTGGAAAACAGACACATATCATACGGATTTGCATGTGCTGCATGCTGCTCTGCTGTGTTAGAATAAAGATAATTTTGTTTAGGGTTGGTGGTTATCTAGCTTTAATTCAAAAGTTCTTTGATAACTTTGCACTATCACTGCCAGACTGAAGAAATTTTAATTGGTAATCTGCAGGCAGATTGGCACTACTTCTGGATATTTTCTTCTTTAAAAATTATGTTGTTAATGCTGTCCTTTACACTCATATAAAATTCAAGCTGAGATTCTTAAAGTTCTCTAACTTAACAGTTGTCACTTAATCAGCTCTGCATGTCCTCTTAAATCTGCTTTCCAAAAGGCTGCTCTTCTTCAGATTCTGCAAAATCTGGGTCTGGAATAGAGGAGGGGTATAAGATAAGATACTAAATTTTAAAAAAAGAACCAAAAAACCCCCAAAACCCAGAGCAGTCATAGAGGATGGAGGAAATGCCTGATTCTGTGGACAGGAGACATGAAATTGCAAAACCTTGTTCTGTCTCTGCAGACTCCTCTGGTGAGGAGGGCCAGGGAATTTCCTTTTTCAGGAGGGGAAGATGCAAGTGCTCTCCAGAAGGATGTTTCATCTGGATTCTCCAGACAGAAACACTGCCAGGTCCCAGGTGCTTAAAAATATGCAGATTTTCTTTATTAAAGTTTCCATATCTATCAATTTTGGAGGAAATCCTGATAATCTTTAATACTACTGAGCCATGGGGAAAGGACTGAAAAGGAGCTCAGGGAACATTCCTTCCTTGAAGAGCCCTCACTATGAGCTTTTCTGCATGAGGTCACAATTTCAGTCTCAAAAATGCAGTTTTAAACATGGTTTTGCAATGCTTGTAGGATTTGAGAGTCTAATCCTGATTGTTGTTCTCAGGGCATTTATTACTGTGCTGACAAAAGGTTGTGGGTGAAAACTGCACAGTCTGAGCAGCACAGGTTCTGTTTTATGTTTTTATCCTTCTCTCCTTGAGAGTGTAGGAATTGTGCTTGTTGTGCTTTGTGTTGTCATGACTTCTGCCCTCTCCTACCATGGAGAAGCTGGGTCATGTCCCCAGCCTTGTGACACAGAGCTGTGACAGCGCAGTTGAAAATGTAGATTTTTTTTTTGACTTCTCTTTGATGAAATTGCTCAACTTTCAGTTAGCAAATGTAATAGTAGATAACAACAAATCTTCCTGCATGATGATATCACTGTTTTGTCAGCACTGCTGTAATTTTTCATCCATCAGTCCCAATGAGGAGCCAAAGCACATCCAAGCACACCCATCTCTCATTTACATTTATTTATTTATTTATTTGCTGCTGGACTTAGAGCAGTGCTGACTGCAGAGCTGACAGTGGCTGTCAAGCACGTGCTCCTTCTCAGGAAAGGGACAAAATCTGGTTTATGGATTGTGGGTTTGTTTCAAGAGAATGTGAGTGAGGAAAGCAGCATTTGCCAGCCCTGCTGGTAAATCTAATTTGTGGCAAAGTTACCATGGAGTAATTTGAATATCGAGTAAGAGGAAGAGCACTGCTCTGTGTCTCTACACAGGAGCTGCCACATCAATCATAACTTACAAGTACTCAGCTTTCTCTTAGAGGTAATTGCAGATATGTTTACATTTTGCATAAAAAGAAATGGCCAATCTAATCTTAAAATCCACAAGTGCTGGGATGAATCTGCTTCCCAGGCTGTCTCCCTTGTTAATCTTCTCTGCAGACAGGCAGCTTGGCAGAGCAAGCCAGCAAATGTAGCTCTGTGCTTGATTCAAACTAAAGTTGAAATGTTTAATAGGATGAATATTTGAATTTAATTATACTTTATACCATGGAAATAACATTGCAGGCATTTATTAAGAAAGCAAACCTGGTCCTTCATTTGGCCTATAAATTCTGTCTATGATGAATGCTGGAACAGGAGTATAAGGCAATATATTTCCTCAGCTGCCTCCCTAAACGTTAAAGTGACATAAAATGCCCAATGATCTGGAACTGCTTTGCCTTGGGACCTCTGTTAACAAGACTTTCAGCTGTGACATTGGAGGACAGGAATTATTGGGACCTCTCCTTTATGGAGTGGAGTTATCAAATGACTGATTACAACTCAAAGTTCTTATTTCTAGGTATTATATAATCCATCCTGGAATTATTTTCGAAATCAAAGTGTCAGGTGTCCAGGTTCTTTCACTGCTGTGTGGACAAAGCCCTTGTCAAAGAGCTGAATTCAAAGCTGATGCTACTGAATAGCAGCAGGGATTGATTTTGGCTCTTTAAGAGCCAAATCAATAAGAGGATCATGTACAGAGAAAGCGAAGTTAAGCCTGTCTTGTACACCTTCCTAAATAAGAATTTTATTTATGCATATAAATATTTATAAATGCATGTTTGTACATATTCTGAAAAACTAGATTCCAGCAGCCTGTCTGTAAACATGAGAGTTTGAAGGAGTTTCACTTAACTGAATTTTTAGGAGTGAAAAAAATAATAATTTCATCACTCTCTAAGTCCTCTTTTTACAACACTTTTCCAGAATTGTTACCTTTTATAATCACACAGACTCAATACATGAACTTGAGCTCTTCTGCAAAGAGAATTTTTTCTCATTGGTTTCTCATTGCTTTGATGTGCTAATTCCTGTTAAGAATAGTTTAGGAATAATTAAAGCATCTCTGAAATAGACCTCTCGAGAGGCTGGGAGTCACCTACTAATGATATTCAAGAACTACTGAAAGTGACATCATCCCACTGTATTAAATTTACTGAAAAACCATAGTGCTGAAACTTTGTACCTTTCCTAATGCCTCACTTAAGCTATAAGTGAGAAATGAAAAGAGTAAGAGAAAAGATATACACTTTCACACTTGTAGTTATGGGTTTGCCTTATACAAACATAGATTTTTTTCTGATTTTTCTTTATTTCTGTCTGATTTTTCTCTATTTCTGTCTCGTTTAACCTTTTTTTCTTCATGGCAGCTGTTGAGCTGCAGACAACTTGGACCTTCTATAAGTTTTTAGCTGTGATATTTTTTGTGGGGTTTTTTCATTAATTTCTTAACTTTTCAACGCTGTGCTCCGAAGGTAGAAATTACAAAGGAAATCTCTTGCTAAATGCATCCAACAGATCCTGTACTTCACTTGCAAATGACCATCCTTTGTTAAAAAAAAAAATGTTGCACAGCTTGTAGCTAATAGAAGCCCCAAAAGATAATGAGTTCTCTATTGCAGAACAGATGTATGCTGCTCCTTTTATCATAAGGAGTAGATTTACAGGAGAAAAAAATTGCAGTAACCCTTGAATATTCACAGCTTTGCTGGCAGTCCTTGCTGCCTGTTATTACATGAAAAAGGGCACTGTGGCACCTGAAAGTCAAAAGCAATTAAATAAAAGCTAAAACGATACACACCAGGTTGAACATCTAACAAAAACAACGAGTTGTTGGAGAATAGGGGAAAAAATGGAAAAGGACTAAGAGGAGAAGCTATTAAACGAAATATTGGCTGGTAGTTCCCTGAAAACTCGTTAATTGGGAAGTAATTCAAACAAGCAGGCAATTGCCAAAAGCTGCAGTGGAGAACGTACAGAAAAAAATTATGATCACAGCAAGTTGGTGATTTTTTTTTTTCCCCCAAAGCAGCATCATTCCCTCTACAGCTACAGTGCCACAGGGAATGGAAAACACAGGATCACATTCCCTTCAGGAGAGCAGAGAGGTGCTCCAAATCTGTGCTTTGAGGCCATGTGGTCACCAAGGTCAGAGCAGATACATTGCTTTGAGGCCCCATGATCTCCAAAGTCACACCAGATCCATTGCTTTTACAGGTGTTCTCCAAAGTCACACCAGATCTATCACTTTTCCACATGGTCTCCAGAGTCACACCAGATCCATTCCTTTTCCATTTTTGATAGCTAAGAGTTGGAGATATGGCCAATTCCCCATCTGGAATGTTCTCCCAGTTCAACCCTCCTTCCCCACTGGGTGTTTGTCCTGCCACAAACAAGGAGCTGTGGGACCTCCTTGCCAAGGACAGGGCACAGACGTTTTCTGGAAAGGGGAAACATAAATTCCTAAAGTATCTTGTCCTCATGGTCCCAGAGAAATGTTCTTTGCAAATGGTAACAGTGAATTATTAGTGCAGTTCTGTCACAGCATCACACTGCACTTCCCTTCCAGGACTCTGTAAATCAAGACACAGCCACAGCCCTGGGCCCAGCACTCTAATGTGCCATTTTGGTGCTAAATTAGCAGTTTTCTGAAGGATAGAGAAATTCAGAAGCAGTAGGGTGTAATAATTTCTTAATTGCTTAGCATTTTGGCATGAAATTGTAGGTTGAACTTGGAACTACAGTAGGAAAATAAAGATAAATCACAAAATCATCTAGACTCATGAGAAACACCTTTAATAACAAGTAATGTCAGAGCTTTTAATAGCTTTTAAGATTTAAGGATATTCCTTCTGGATGTATGTTTATTTTGAAAGCTGTATTTCATCCATAGTACTCAAACCATTTTGGAGCATGTTTTATTTTTAATAGTACAATGATCATTTTCCACGGTCTGCTTGGGATGTGTGATTTGAGATGCTGAAATTACTGCTAAATTATTTCAGTTTTACTCTAACACCATTCTATCCAAGTCATGCATTTAACATACCTTAAATTAGTGTGACCAAATAATAATTAAAAAAAAATTAATGGATCTTTTTTGTGTTGGTTTAGCAAGAGAAAAATGCATCTCACACAACACGGATATTTCAGTTCTCATTTGAAGAGGGTCAAATCCTGATTAAATCCCCTCCCTGTGGATTTCAGTGACATTTTGTGTGGTCTAAGCCATGTTCTGTCCAGGTGTCATCAGCAGATATCTGTGACTGAGTTTTTGGACAATATTAATGGATTAACATTGATAGATCCTTAATGGAAGTAGAGACCTTCTCTAAACAACTCTTGTGTGTTCTTTGGAGAATTGGTTGGATTTGAAATGCACAAAAAGTTATTTTACTCTGAGAGTTTAGTGCAAGCCCTCCATGCAATATCCTCCAGTAGGGCTCCAGTTCCCCTGTTGAACTTTTGGAGAACAAATCCATATTTAAGTCCATTTACAAGAATAGTAGCAGACATCATTTAGGGACAGTGCTCTTCTCCAGTTACTGAGAATGGGAGTTAAAAACTTTAAGCAGTAACAGCAGATAATTGTGAAAATACCAGCTTTTGGAGTTGAAGATGCATATATAACATTATAGAATATATAAAGATAAAATGTAAGTGCAGAATAACTGTTTATTTATAAAACAGTAATTGCTTTTTTGTCTCTATTGTATTAATCTTTGCTTCGGGTACTTTTTCACCCAGAATAAGCCAAACACTGAATCTCACTTTCATTATTTGAATAGAGACCGAGTGTAGCTTCATTTCTTTACCTCAGCATTCCTGCAGAACCCAGAGCTGGCTGGTTTTTGTAGGGTTTTGGCAATCTCTCTCATGATGTGCTTCTTTCTACATGTACTGGAGGTTTGTGGGGGTTTTGGCACATCACTTTCCTGACTGCCTGTACAGATGTTTTTCTGGTTTTGGCACAGCCTCTGTTGCCTTTGTAAGTAATTGTGATAGATCAAGAAAAAATAAGGTAGAGGTGAAGGATACTTCAGGAGCAGGAAGAGAACTTTTTATTTTATTTTATTTTAGGAGATCTGTCTATGCAGCACACCTTCATTAAGACATGGTTTCATTAACAAATCACTCCTGTGCTGCTCTGTGAGCAGTCTGATTTCTGGGTTTAAATCTTGCTCATGACTCCAGAGGATTTGACCTTAAGTTTGGGGGATGCATCCCCCCTTTTTTTGTGTGTTTGGTTGTTTTTTTTCCTCAAAATGAAACCTCAAGCTGCTGGATTGCTAATGGAATTTAGTGTCTGTTTCTCTTGGGATTTGTAAACAGACAAAGTTCACTGGTATATGAATTATCAGCCAGGTCCAAAGCCTTGTCCTGCTGTTGAGTGACATCTTTTCATTGCTTTTGAAAGGAAGCTTTATAGCCTCAAATCCCAACAATTTATTTTCCTGCAATTTTCTCATTTTCCCCAGAAGGCTCAGATCCTTCAAGGTGCTGAAGTGCCTCCATTTCATTCTGTGGTAGGAAAAGAGCTCAGCTTTCCTCTGAGGTTGCCTTGCACCTCCCAAGACTGACTCCACTGTTGGGTGAGATGGAGATGGAGGTGATCCAGCAGGGATTGGAGGGAATCAGGGGGCTTGGGCCAGACATGGGCCCCAAATTGAGAGAGGGGGGTGGTGTGAAGGTCAGGCTTAACTGGCGTTAGGGTGGTGATCCAGGTCAGAATGACGACAAAAATAATGTGCCTAAACTCCAGCCAGAATAAAAATCAGTTGTTATCTACTCTTGAGGATCATTCATCTCATCCTCACAGATTTAAGGGCAGTGGCTGAGCCACACTAGCAAAGGAACTCCTGCTTTCCTTTGTGGGCTGTGTTATCAGATTGTTTAATTTTGCCATGGCTATAATTTGATTAGATGAATTCAGTCCTTACTAAACTGAGATGGAGTCACTGTGCAAAACTATCACAGAATCATGGAATATCCAGAGCTGGGAGACACCCATCAGGATCATCCAGTGTGACCATGCTCTCAGGGGTCTCAGGTTGAGGGAAGAGACGAGGATCTGACTCCATGTTTCAGAAGGCTGATTTATTATTTTATGATATATATTACATTAAAACTATACTAAAAGAATAGAAGAAAGGATTTCATCAGAAAGCTGGCTAAGAATAGAATAGAATAGAATAGAATAGAATAGAATAGAATAGAATAGAATAGAATAGAATAGAATAGAATAGAATAGAATGGAATGGAATGGAATAGAATGGAATGATAACAAAGGTTTGTGGCTCTGCTCTCTGTCCAAGCCAGCTGACTGTGATTGGCCATTAATTAGAAACAACCACATGAGACCAATCACAGATGCACCTGTTGCATTCCACAGCAGCAGATAATCAATGTTTACATTTTGTTCCTGAGATCTCTCAGCTTCTCAGGAGGAAAAACCCTAAGGGAAGGATTTTTCATAAAAGATGTCTGCGACAATCCAGACCAGCTCCTGGCCCTGCACAGGACACCCCAAAATCCCACCCTGTGCCTGAGAGCATTCCAGAGGTTTCTTGACCTTAGCGGAGCTCAGAGCCTCGGGGAGCCTGCTCAGTGCCCAAACACCCTCTGGGGGAAAACTAGAGACAGATGTCACAAAAAAAGGTCAAATATATTGACATCTGTGCTTCTACAGCACTGCCATGGCAGGAATCTGGGGGTCCCACTCTGATATTGAGGTCCTTCTTTGATTATCCTCACTGTTATCAGTGCAGTACAGAATCAGCATTCATAAACAGAGTTCACTGGGAAAAAACTCTTTATCTCAACAGTGATGTTTCCCTTCCTGTTTTCCTAGAGCTCTCTTAGTGTCATTTCAACAACAATTTTAAGATTGGATAAATTATTTAGGGCAGAATATGATTGCTGCCTCCAGTCCTTAGGTGGGGAAAAGAAAAGTAATTCTCTGTTATTGGATCTATTTTTTATTATTATTTTTAACAATATAATTTTAGGCTGCAATTTTGACAGCTGAATTGCAGAAAGAATGAATAAATTACAGCCATTCACACCTGCCATTTAGTAAATTTCTTTTTTAATGACATATACCCAGTTGATATGCCAATATCATAAATGACTGCATGTATGCAAAGCATTCAAGAATAAATTCTTCCTCATATTTAGCCAGCTGACAATCACATAGGGTATATAAAGAGTGATAGGGAAATGTCATTTTGACACAAATGTGCTAATTGCTGGTGGTAGGAGGCCATGGATGATGATAATGGTAAAGGGGAATTCTGACTGTGTTGCCCCGTTGATGAGTGTTTTAGGAGGACACAGGAGGGGCTGTTTAGCAGAGGGAAAGGTGCAAAAAGGCAGTGGGGGCTGTTAGGATTTGCACAGCTGGCCCAGCTGAGCCAGAGATGGAGTCACCATCCATGGCAGTGCGTGGAGGTGGCGCCTGAGGATGGGATTTAGTGGTGAACACGGGGTGATGGTTGGACTTCGTGGTCATAAAGGGATTTTCTGAGTGTTGATTCTGTGATTTGAGCTACTCAACCATTCATTTCTTAACCAGCCTTGAACTCTGGGATGGGTTTCACAGCAAAACATTGCAGCCTTTGTGATGAAAACACACATAGTACACACTGGGGAAAAAAAAGTACTTTTTCCCATTTCTAGGACAAATGAAGGAGTCTATATTGTGACCTTCTGCAAAACCAATAGAGAAATAACCAAGCAGGTTTCATTCCCAGCTGTAGGTTGTGTCTGGCAGTGTGAGATCTGCAGTCAACTCCAAATTCATCAGTACCCCAAACAAACAGCATGGAATACTGAAAAAGCTGCCACCAAATGTTTGCCCCTGCACAAATAAAATAAAACACAAAGCCCTGTGTTAAAATGTCATATGGCACAGGGTGTGAACTGTTAAAAACAAAGCATGGATTCAACACATTCCCTTTACCAACCTTGCTGTACAATTTTCCAACTGGAATCTCGTAGCAGCAAAGAGATTTTCTGCACCTCTCACAGGGTTGGCTTTCAGTGCATTTTCAGGAAGTTTGAGCAGTTAGGAAGTTATAATAAGTGAGTTTTTGGTTATGCAGTTATGTTTGTCAAAGATTTTATTGTGAGAAAATTATATTTCTCATTACTTTATATTTTAAAAAGCTTTTTCAGAATCTCTGTAGTTCTTTGGTAAATATGTAAGGCAGAAAGATACTTGAGTCAATTCTAAATAATTGGGGTTTTATGTTGTAATTCCATTTGTTTCTGCAAATATTTTAAAATTATGACTCACTGGGGATGAATTTCTCCTAACCTGTTTTTTATTATCTCATTTTACACTACACCTTTTTAATATATTTTTAATGTGCTATTAGTCATTGCAATAACTCTCTCTCATTCTTCCCATTGGCTTCTCAAGCTGCTGTAATACAAAACGATTTTCCTTTTTCTTGGTTTTTTTTTTTTGGGGGGGAGATAATCTTGAGGGATTTTTGCCTGGGAGGAGAACACCAGCAGCAAAGCATTCACCACGGAGGTTTAAAGGGAACAGATCACCCTCAGTGACACTTCTGCAATCGTTACCCCTCATTAAAGCTGAGAACATTATGGACTTTCCATCAGTGCTGGGTTCACCTGGCTGTTCTCTGCTCAGGTGAGACACGAGGCAGGAGAGGTGAACAGGAACAAACTGTTTTGAGTAGAGATCCTGAAATTTTCCTATTGTGTTTTACTGCCCTTGATTGATCTGGTAATTGTTCATGACTTGGCTGGTCAGACAGGTGTTCTATAGGAAACTTGCCAAAATCACTTTGAAAAGAGGGGATGGAATCCCTGACACCCTTGAATTTTGCCTTTGATGTTGGAAGCTTTGGTGATCATGATACTCATCTTTCACCAGGTTACCTGACTGCCCTTTCAGTCAAACTAAAGCTCCCAAAAGAGGGGATTTCCTACATTTGGAGGCTTCTAATTTAGAAAAAGTAATGTACAGTGAGCACTCTGAGGGTGATTTCATGTTAAATGCTCTTTTTTGCTGTCCCTGCCCATGACAGGGGTGGAACTGGATCATTTTTAAGGTCCTTTCCAGCAAACAGCATTCCCTGATTCTGTGATTTTTCTGTACTAATATTTAGTGCTGTTTCAAAGCACCAGCTGGAGATTTCTAAGGTGTTGTCCTGAACATCTCAATATTTTACTAGGAATCAAGTATCTAGGTTTTTTTTTTTTTTTTATTTTGTTAAGGAAAAGTATACTTACAGAAAATGTAATTTTATTGAAGTGCAAATGAGAAAATGAAGTTCAAATGTGACTATGTTGTTTTCACTTAAAATTCATCATTACCTTGATCTCTCAAGTCTCCAGCTGATCAGTAAATCTGTTTGAAACCTTCATGGTTCCTTTCAGCTTAATGGCAAGTTATGATACCCTTCACATGTACTTGTTCAGAGCTGGTATTTCTTCTGCTTTAGCTGAAGAAGTGGAGATAAGAAATACTCTGTGATCTTTAAAATGTGTGCACATTTATTTTATTTTGGTCTTGGGTTCTTTTGGTAAAGTAAAGGCTAGACTTTTCGCATACGTATACATAATTTATTCATGCATTCAGTGTGTTTATTGACCTTTTCAGTTGACTGTTTAAAGTATTTTAAATAAATAAATTCATTATCTACATGTTTATTTACAGCCCACCACCTCTATTGTCTTCCTGTGGGCTGAGCATATTTTAAAAATGGGGAACCATACAAATATGAAAAATATTATGAAGTGGTTTAGGGCTTTTTTTTTAGGTCACAATGAGTGTTTAGCAGAGTTGCAAAGATCCCTCTGTTCCCATTTCAAAGCTATATTTAGTTCAAAACTGTCCTTTTTGCTTCTGTTCTGTCTTCATTTGTCAGATAAGAGCTGCTCTGATCATACTCACTATGAAGGGAAGTTTATAGGATTGTACCTTTACGGAGAAAAAATATTTGCCCAAGTATCTTTAAACATTGTGCTGTCTGTTCTTAAAATTGAAATCCTTATTTTCTTTAGCTTCTCCCCTTATGCAGGAAACACATTGCTGTGATAAATATTGTATGGCTTTTAATGCTAATCATTGTTGATTCATGGCAGAGACGAGCACGTTGTAAAAGGATATAATAAACAAAAAGTATTAAAAAGCATCATAAACAAATAAATACTTAAGCAGCTGCTTTTCAGTGCTCCATTAAAGCTGTTATAAATTAGGAATGTGTGTTTTGCCAAGTTCACACTGCACTCACAGGAAATAAGTTATATGAAAGATAATCTTGCATGGATGGACCCAGTGAGCCCATCCCTCACTCTGGACCTGCCTCATTCCTGTGATGGATCAAAGCAGAATTTGGGAGAGTTCAGGAGACAGATCACTCATTTGGCATTTCCCTTTCACATTGAATTTGTATCACATTTCTATTTTACATTGAATTTTGTTTTAATTTGGTGTTTAGCCAGTACCTTTTAAAGGTAACTTTAAAAGACCTTGAAGGCTTTTCATTAGGGTTCTGTTCCCAGAGGAGTAAATGCCCTGCTCTGACATCAGTACCTTTGGTTATTTGGCTCTTCCTTTGTGCTGCTCCAAAGCTGTGCAGAAAGC
Source organism: Zonotrichia albicollis (assembly GCF_047830755.1). NCBI lineage: Eukaryota > Metazoa > Chordata > Aves > Passeriformes > Passerellidae > Zonotrichia > Zonotrichia albicollis. The sequence continues at coordinate 4,162,190 of NC_133831.1, read as the reverse complement.
AAAGTCTGCTCCAAGAGATTATCATCTTGCCATAAGAAAAATCCAATTTTATTTTTTTGGCCTGTTATTTATCTTTCTAATGGAATATTTAAGGAAAAAAAATTTAGGGGGCATCGATATGCTTTCAGTGTCAAATGGCCTCCCATGCAGGTTTTGAGGTGGAAGAAAGCTTTGAACTCATGTCCACTGCTTTAGTCCTGTCACACAGTGCACTGCAGCTTGATTCTTAGTCTTCACCATTATTGCAATTTCTCTGAAAACAGTGGAGCTGGGCTGGTCCAAGGCACAGAGAATGTGTTACTGTATTTTCCCTGCTGATATTGGTATTTAGGAACCTCCAGGGTCCCTTTTCCTCTGACTTTAGTGGAATTTAAAAGATGCCATTGTAACATTTTAATTGCAGAGAGTCCTCTAGATGGGACTCTCCTTTTTCTATGTTTATTTTAGTCTGTTTTCAAAAAGATGCTGTTGATTGACAAGCTGTATTCTCTTTGACAGAATGATTTCACTTTATTTCAAGTACATATTATTACATGGTATTGAAATTATAGCTCTGAAGTTTTCTTAGAAACTGACTTCTTGCTTCAGGCTTTCAAGTTTGTACAGTTTCTTTATCCCATAAGGCACTGGAGGTGAAATATTAACTTTTTACATGACAGTAAAGTGAAATTCTCTCTCTGGCTGTGGTAATAATTTCTAGAGAAAACCCAGGACAAAGTTTGCGACATTTCAAGTGAGGCATAACTTTCATTTACAATTTTTCTGGGTGAATACACCTCCCTCACCAGGAATTGGTGAATATTAATTATATCAGTGTTGTATCATGTTGTTTTTCCGAGAGGGATTCACATTTCCTAACGCATTTTATTGTATTTCCTCACACAGAGCTGCTGAGAGCAGCTGAATTCCTACCAATAGAAATGTGTTTGGTCCTAAGAGAAAAACCAATGTCTGGCACTTTGATGTGAAGATGAGAACTTAAAATGCACTTTTTACTGGTTTAGAGGGAAGCCAAGAGTGAGATTATCAGTCATGAGAACAGCTCTTGTTTGTGAGGGTGTGTACACAGACTCTTAAACGTAAAACCTTCCTATTCCTCTCTAGCTCCTTGCTCACTTTGCTTTTTCTTCCTTCCGTTATTGATCTGATGCACTTTTGTCTGAATTGATCCCTGAGGTTTTAGATCAGCTCTTGAAAAAATCTCCTTGATAAATGGGGAAAATGGGGATATCCTTCACAGCAAGTGTTTGGTGAATTTGTCCACTTAGCCTGTGCAAAGTGTGTAGAGGTAGAATCTGAATGTGATCTCCAAAATATCTCATTGCACCATGGGAGTACCAGACCTGTTCATCTGGTGCTGGGTGACCCAGATAGCAAGGCAGAAAAGTTGTTTTTTACCCAGGATTTAACTTTTCAAAGCTTCTTGGACTGAATATTGATCATAGAACAGTGTACTAATTAGAGAAATCTCTGATGCGTTCTCAGTACCAGGAGATTCTTTAAGGTTGCTTTTTTTTCTCTTTTTCTTCCAAAGACAGAATTAAGTTAGACATTTACAAAAAAGTGCTTAATAAGAAAGATAATTAAAACAAAATCTTTATTGGTGCTCAAGTGTTATTGGCGCATGAATATGTAATTCCTCTGCTGTTTTTCCTCAAATCATGGCCTTTTTATGTATATTTTTGACGAATACATTGTACCTGCCAGAGATCCATTCCTATTATCAAGCTGGCTTTCCACTTGAACTATCTTTGTGTCTTCAACTGGCCTTTTAATAAATGTGTGGATTCATTCACAAATAAGATTGCTGTGATTCATCAGCTTATCTCACTAATGAATGTTTATTGCATTTAACTTCCTGGTGCCTCAGAGGCTGCCCAGGCTGCAGTGATTTGTGCCCCAGACTTTCATCCTGTTGGCAAAATCTTTTCCAGTGAGCTGTGTTCTTGCCACAGGCAATGTCTTCCTTCAAAACTGTACATAAATAAAATATTTGTTCACGCTTCACTCTGAGCAGAGCACAGAGGAAAGTCTTTACTCACGTTCACAGAAAACGATATCTGCTGCAAAGAGTAAATCCTCATTTTCATATTTAATGAAGCCATAATCAATGGTAATGGCTGAAGATTGCATTAAAGGAATCTTAATGTTCCTCTCAAGGGAAAGTAATTTTACTGGAAACAAGCTAGTTAATCAGCCTCAGACAAACTCTGTGTTTTATTATATAGGCAGATTTGCCAAGGACGAAGAAAGAAACATAACCGGAGCAGGAGTCAATTTTCATCTTCAAAAATCTCTCACGTTGGGCATTATGTAGATTTGCTCTCAAACACCCAGTACAGATCCTCTTTTTAAGCTGACAAACAAAAAAAAGGAAGAAATTTGTAAAATATTTCTTTCTGCCCTATACTCCGTACAACTTTCATGCAGATACAGTTAAATTCTCCTAGAACATATAAATTGGCAGAATACCAAGAGAAGCAGTCAGAAAAATATTTCTCTCAGTACCTTTTATAGATTGACATCAAACTTTAGCATCAGTGGTGGTGCCCAGAGAAAAACCAGACAGTTCTGTGCAGGGAGATCTCTTGTGCATCCCCAAACCTTCACTGTGAGGGGAAAGGAAGCCCAAAATTTGGCAGGAGCTGCTGCTGGCAGAGCAGGAGCTGCTCCCTCCCAGCACGGCGTGGCTGGAGGACTCTTGCTGAGAGAGAATTGCCTGGATCAGGGGCTGGGCAGGGAGAGCCTTGTGCTCAAACTTCCTCCTCTGCCTGGGTTAGAGCTGCCAGGCCCATCTTCCTGTCCGGTTTTCGGCTGTTTGGAGGGCCTGGAAAGGCCCGGGGTGGCCTTGGGGCAGCTGCGTTCCAAAGGACGAGAAGAGGCTTCAGTTCTTTTCTCGGTCTCGGTGTTTATTAATTGTTTATCTAAAAGATTTTCTCTCGGCCCGACAGAGCTCTGCTCAGCAGCCAGCCATGAGCACACTCCCTGCCCTCCGGGCGGTCACCTATCTTTATACCCAAAGTTACGTGTACAATATTTATCATTTTTCCCCAATACCTTTCACCCTTATTGCCCAGTGCACTTTTAGTAATGACCAATCCCAAAGTGCCACCATCACCACAGAAGATGGAGGAGAAGAAGAAGAAGAAGAAGAAGAAGGACAGGACACGCCCCAATTCCTCCATCTTACTTCTCTAAACCCCCCTGTACAGAAATCCTGAACCCTGTGTCTCACCCTCTAATTAACCAATCCCTTCACCATTCACCCCGGTGAAACCCTCCTGTCCTCATACAGGTGTCGTCTCCTGTGTAGGATCAAAGTCCAGCCACCAGACACTTCTGGAACATTCCAGGACTCCCGAGCCCCCCAAGGGTGGTCTCGGTGACACCTCAGTCCTGAGATGCTGAGATCCCACATCTTCCCTGTGGCACAAACATGCAATTATCCAACGTGAAGCAGAAGCATTCAGGAATCACTTTCCTGCTGAGATCCCACCCCAGGAATGGTGGAAGACAGAGGATGTTTTGTGCCTGGTTACAGCTGAAGGGCAGGACACCTCTGGTTAAAGGTTTTGGTGTAAACTCCACTTGTACACCAGTAGCTGTGATTGTGATGGCCTAAGATTGTGAATAACTTCTGGGAAATGATGTTGTTTACTTGTGCAACAGAATTGGAAGAGACTCCCTTTGGAGCACCAAGCCCTTTTGAAAGGCGCCGTTGAAGTAAGAGATTGTGTACCCAAAAGCTTTTCCCTTTTCTCAAAGCTTTATTTTTCAGTCAGTGAGAACCAGTGCAGGATTTCTGCAGGGAATATTGGTTTGTTTGCTTTGGAATTCAATGGCAATTTCAGTTCCTGCACATACTACAGAGGCCTGTTGAGGTTCAGAGGTTCCTGGTCTTGTGTTCAGAGCTGTTCAGGGAACTGAAGAGCCCAAAGCTCTCTGGAATTGCCACCACTGTCACTGCCAGAGCAAGGGAGGGTTTAGTGGCACCTGCAGGCGAGGGAAGGTGTGGGACACCACAAGGGCAATGAGGAAATCTGGATGTGGGGAGGCTCCTTCAGACAGGCTTTGCTCATCCCTTACACTGGGAATGTGTCTTTGCACATTGCATCTTCATCTCCTTGCTCACTCCTGAAAGACCTTTAGTGTAACTTTGACAGAGCTGAGAATCAAGTCCATTCCTCCTGGTTTTGAAAGGAAAGCTGAATCAGCCTTTTCTGTTGGTGTTTCAGAACAAGCCTCATTTCTTATACATGCTTCTTGGAGCATTCTGTGTTATGTATACAGAAGAAGAATAGATTGTGTTACAGTTCTGTAATTAAAATGCAGCTGAAAATCATTGATCTGAAAAAAACTACCAGTACAGAGAACAAGAAACATTGCTCCTGGTTTCAAGTGGGAGCTGAGAATAAATCACAATTTGTTGTGTGCTGTGGGACTGTCACATTTCTTGCTAGTTTCAGGCTATTTATAAATGCATTTGTAAATATATTTATGGTCACTTCTGCATTCTGGAGAGAGTTGGAAGGAAAATCTTGGCTCAGTGATAGAAAAAAAAGCTGTTGGAATTGCCTTTAAAAGGGAACATTAATGTTCCTACATATTGTGTAATTTGTAGAGAGCAAGAAAGTAAAGGAATAATGATGGAGACTTGATCTAATTGGTTTTCTGATGCTCCCATTTCTGTGATTCATTTTAAGAACTCTTTCAAGCTTGTGTAGTTATGAAATAAATGGAACAAATTGGAAATGTGGAAACTAAATAAATAATGATCTGCCCATCATGTTAGAATTACTGCTGTCAGTAGTAGTAACATTTATTTAACAATTCTTCTGCATTAATGGGGATGTCTATATAATAAAATGTGTAATAAAATCTAGCCCATCTTTGAAAGAACTTGATCCCATGTCAGAATGTCTGTAAAGTCATCCTCCATTCAGAGAAAGACTTGTACACAGCAGGAGAAGTGTCACTACCCTGGGAATATTCCTGTGGGCAGCACCTGGGAACCAGTTTGCTCACTAATGTGGATTTAAATTTAGCACCTTAAATTTCCATGGTTACTTAATATTTGAAGAAGGTTGAAACCTGCAGAAGCAATATCCCTTCAGTGTATTCAAGGGCAGGGAAGATGATGACAATTTCATTTTATGTTGGTCTTGTGCTGATTTATTTTGATGTCTGTGTTTCCTTCTGAAACCTCTGTCTACCCGCTCTGCATGAGCTGTAAACAGCAAAATAATCATTTTTCATTTCAGGCAGCTCTCCAGCAGCACAATAAGGTGTCACTAAGCAGCTGTGCAGAACACCAGAGCGTGGTGGCTCATAAAGCTGTGACCCTGCATGGCCCTGGCTCCCACCACCACGAGCTTTTGTGTTTGCTCCTTTTCCATGTGAGAAAACAACCCCTGAAAAGTATGCAAAAATGATTTTACCTTTCAGAATCACCATGGATAATTTTCCTAAACTGTCTAAGTTCCCCTGCTCATATTTCTATTTAATTTCACATTTCTGCCTGTAGCAGAGGAGGGCTTGGCCACGAGCAGGAGAGCTCTCCTTGCTCCCTTCAGCCCTGCTCCTTTTCGGGTGATGCTGCAGCTGGTGGAGCGCTGAACCTCAGTGCATTTCTTGGCTGCATCTTTTCCTGTGCTGCTGCCATCCCAAGGATTCTTGAATGGATTCTTGAATATCCCAAACTTGGACCTCACAGCATTGGGCAGGAGCCAGGTGGGAAGGAATTTTGGGAAGCAGGACAATGAGGGCAGGAATTTCAGGGATTTGGGAATCGGGACAATTGTTTCTTTCTCCAAGCAGCAGCTGACAGAACAAGAGGACACAGTCTCAAGGTGCATCAAGGGACATATAGATTGGATATTAGGGGAAAGTTTTTTACAGAAATGGTGATAAAGTTCTGGAATGTTCTGCCTGGGGAGGTGGTGGAGTCCCCATCCCTGGGTGTGTTTAACAAAGCCTGGATGTGGCACTGGGTGCCAGGGTTGAGTTGGGGTGTTGTGGCTGGGCTGGACTCCATGATCTTGAAGGTCTCTTCCAGCCTGGTGATTCTGTGAATTAGGGCAGGAGTTTCTGGGATTTGGGTAGCAGGAATTTCTAGGAATGTGCTTCACACCCTCACTGCTGCTCAGGTTGGAACTAATTGGCTGCCCACACCTTGGTTTTTGGTTTTTATTTTTGATTCCCATTCTAATTCTTCCTCCCTGTCCCTCCAAGCAGCCACAGCTTCAGCTGCTCCAAACATCATTTTCAGGTGGTTTGTCCTAAACATGAGTATCCCCCTCTCAGGGAAGCTCTCCTTTGCTGTATTCCAGAGGCATAAATCTGTTCCTGATTGCATGGATTCTGTTTAAAGGAAGGAATTAAATGGTTTTGTCTTGCGGCAGGATGCCAGGGATATTTGCTCTGCAAATCCTCATTTTGTGATTTGAAAAAGTGTTTCATTACTGAGAGGACAACTTTTTATACAGCCATAGGGAATTCACTGATCAGGAAAGCATTCCAAAATATCATAAAGGAAAATTAGACTTGTAGGAGATTATGCAAATGAAGCTGTTTTCTTACAGAGGGAGAGGAATCTTTACATTTTCTATTGTTTAGGTTTTGTATGTTTGCCTACATGAAACAAATTGGGGAAATCAGATTTTTTTGTCTGTAAATTCCAGTGCTGGTTAGTTTTCTGTACTTACTTCTCTCTTACTGTATTTGAGAACTGAAACATTAAATTAAAATTTTGCTTATGATACTTCCTGAACATAAAAATCAATAGCTTACATTCTGTAAATATTTACAGCTGTTTGCCCCACAATTTGTGTATTTTTCAAATGTTCTAATTGAATAAGCCTGGGAAGGAATCAATACAAGCAGTTTGGTGCATTAGGGCTGCAGAAATACCTCCTAGAGTAACATATGTATTTATTGTAGTGTCACATTTCAGTTCCTAGGGATTTTTAAGAAACTATTTTCAGAGCAGGAGCAGAAATGAGGTTTTTTCCCTCCTCTGTAATAGTTGTGGTGTAGTTGCCAACACTTGTAACTTTTTATTACCATTAATTACTTTTGATGCTTGCAGCTAAACATGAACAATGTGAATATTATGTCTCCATTAATTACTTTTTAAAGCATTTATATATTTAATTACTTATCAGGTAAGAGTTCAGATTTCTGGAAGGGCATTGGCAGCTAAGAGATGATGCTGAGCTGTTCATTCCATAAGGGGCTCTTCCAGAATTATTTGAGTCCAGCCAAATCAGTGTGGAAAATTCAGCAGGTGAATGTGTCAAAGACACCAAATTTGAAACACATTTGCACTGAAATAAATTTAAATAACTTCATTTAAATCGATATATTTATTAATATTTTCTATATCTATAAATTTTTGTCTGTTATACCAAGTATATGTGTATATTATATAGAAATTAACTCCATTGCATGAATACAAAATAAAATTACATCAAAGAAAAATACACAGGCATTCACAATTATACATATATTAAAATATTTCTCTTTGCTTCAGAGCAGTACATTTCAATAGATCACAGCTTTAAGAATGTGCTGCCAGCTCTTAAAGCATTCATTTGCTTTTATAAGCCTGTAATGTTCCTGAGCTATTATTCAGAGTCATCCCAGCTTGTCATCCCATCCAAACTTGTCAGAAATTATTTCCAGTATTGCACAGGCTCCACATGCAGTAACCAGAACAGAAGATGAAATGAAAATGCTTTTTAAAGTTTGCCTAGAAAAATGAAACTCATCATTTATACTCTGTTTCCATGTGAGTGCCTTATAAATGGTTAACTAGTTTTTGAATAAATCTGTCATAAATGTTTAATTGAGGGGCACTGGGTTGATTTTAATTATGGCTTATAAACATCTGTAGCATGGGTAATTTATAATGCAATTTGTGGATTTGTACATAGATCTCACTGCTTTAGGAACAGGCACAAACACAGAGAATGAGAAATGTTCCTTTTTTTGTTAATTTCTTTCCAATTCCTGGGCACTGGGGCCCCTTTGCAACATTTCCACTCAAATCATGGTGGAGCAACATTCTCATGATGTCTCAGACATTTTTATCAGCTACCCAGGCCTTGGCAGATCAGTGAGCAAAGCTTTATTTAAAAAGAAGATTTTTGGAAGCCAACTGCAGCAGCCCATACAATTACATTGCATTATTCAGGATATCCCATTTTCTGAGCATGGGGATGTTTTTGTTTGGAAGCAGCAGGAAATGTTTGTGTGGAGCTCCAGTGGCACACACAGGAGATTCCACGAGTGACACACCAGAGAACATTCATCCATTTATTTCCTGTGTGCAAATGGGCTAAACCCCCTCAGAAATTAGCTCAACAGCTCTGCAAGTGGGATGCTGCTGAATTTGCTAAATTGGAATAGAAATTCCAATGGTGCTTTGCTGCAGCTTCTACTGCCTCCTGATTCTGCAAAAGAATGATTTATGGACAAAATCTAAGCAGAAATTGGCAGCATTTCCCATTTTCTCTAGCACAGAACCCAGATGGGAAAAGTGCTGCTTGCAAAATTCTCATTCCCTGCCCCAGAACCCAGCAGGGTCCCAGCTAAGGGAGGGAATTTTGGCCCAGGCTGCATTCCAGGCACCAGAGTGAAATATTCCTGTAGGATACATGAGCTGAGTTATCCAGATAACAACATATTTGTGTGATGTTGCATGCAAAACATCACATTTTATATATATTATATAAATATATTTGTCACATATTTGTCATCTGTGACAAATAAATAAAATACTGGCTAGGAAATCACAGTGCTTCATGGTGCAGGGAGCTGGAGAATGGCAGACTTACAAGGTACAAGTGTTTTATTTGCTAAAAAATAAATAAATTATTTTAATAATCTTAATAATAAAATTATTTTAATATTAAAAAATTATAAGGAACATTAGAGATTTTACATAGATTTTTAGATTTGAAAGCATCTAGAAGTTTCAAGTAAAACTTAGTGTTAATCCATGAGGATTTCAAGGACAAAAGATCTTCCTGGTATTAGATAGAGAGATAAATGCTTCTCCATAAAGTCTTAATATGCATTATTAAATATATTCTCTTTGGGGTTTATATGTATATTTTAATACACATAAAAGTTTACTAACCAGGGAAATCTGAAAAATTTAGCGAATATATACAGAAAAAATCACATTTCTGACATCATTAAGATTGATTTCTTTAAGAACATCCTATCCCTACCTCAGTTTTTTTTCACAGTTTTATTGACACCTGTATTTCTGTGCTTTTAACAACATAACCAAGTTGCCACCAGTTCTAGAAGTCAATGCTTGCATGGATAAACACAGCTGGATTTTTTTCTTTACATTTTTAAGCTATACTGGTATTCTGTGTGAGTGGGAAATTTGTAAAAATGTGCTTTTTTAATTTGCTTTAGCAAATAACCCATTTGAGTTAATTTGTGGTTGTTCTGTGCCAGCAGATATATTCACTGCAAAGAGATCATTGTCAGATCTGCCTGTTGAGGCACAGAGAGTAAAATGTGAGAGAATCTTGGGAGAAATCTGCTGGGATTTCTGTCCCTGGGTCACTTCTAGGTGCAGTGGAAGTGACTGAAATCACAAACTCTTCTCTCCTTAAAGCAGCACGTTGGGAAAAACAGCAAAGTGAGCTCTCAGAACAAAAAGAGTTTGCAGTTATTTAATGGATCTTCCTGTTAATGCTCTAAAAATACAGAATAACTTCACTTGGCATTGGTACCTGCCACTGGAATGCCTCTTTCCTCTTAGGCTTTCCAGATCTGTCATGGATCTGTGATTTAAGGGACAATTTTCCCAGTTTGACACATAATCCATAGGCACAGATCATTGTGCCTCATTTATAGCTGTCATAGGGCTTTTACTGTAGATAAACAAACATAAAATAATTCTAAGATATATAATAATTGTTTTCTATATATAACAATTAATGTTATAAATATTAATTAATAGAATAAATTAATAAATATAATTAAGAAAAATGTAGTGTATTGTGTTATGATTGTTATTACTAATAATTATTTATTATAATTATATTATAATAGATATTATATATATGTGTATACATATGTATATATATGGATATATATATATGTGTGTATGTATATATATATGTGTGTATATATATATATATATATATATATATATATATATATATATATATATATATATATATATATATGTATATCTTTACCAAAATTATGAGGTAAAGATATCAAATTTGTAAAGTTTGCTTGCTTGGATTTTTCTTTTTTTTTCTACAGTCATTATTAAGTTTGGGATGGGGCTTGGAAGTCACTGCTCTTGCCAAAAGTCGAGGAATTTATATGGTGGGAATTCTGTGATCCCTAACCCTTTGTTTATATAAATACCATAATTTATTGATGATCTAATTAAGAAGTGTGTGGCAGGGGCAGGGATGGATATGAGCAGACACCTCAGAGACAAAATCTCTGACTCAATTCCTGACCTTGTTGATTGCTGGGGAGATTTACAGCTCACTCCCTAGAAACTAGGATTTCATAGAAGTTACTGGGAAAACAAACAAATAAATCGCTGGCGTTTCAAGTCAAATATTTCTTACTTGATTATTTAACTGAAGTTTTGCATGGAAGAAATCCACTCAAGCTCTCAGGGATTTGTACTCTGAAGGTTGATTTCATTTGGAATTTTCGTTCTTCCATACATTGAGTCAGGGCTCTACTCAAAATTACAAAAGAACTGTGGTTGAAGGGAACTCTGTGACTGTGTTTGACAAATGGTGTTTACACATTGCCTTTGAACTTTGTGGTATTTTGGTATTGACATTTTCAGCACTGGAAATTGTGAGGGCAAATGTCAGCAGGGAACCCAAGGCAGGAGCACCTGCGTCTGCTCCTTTTGCCTTCCAAATTCCTCCCAAAAGGAGGGAAAGGGGATGGCTGGGATGGACCCTCACAGGGGCCAGAGCCACCTTCTCCCCAAGAAATGAGATTTCACTGAAGCCCTGAGCTGAAAACTTGAATTTTAAGTGTGTTCAGGATGAGGGTTGTGAAAAAGCACCCGGTGGAAAACTAGAAAATTGAAAATTGGAAATCTCTCTCTGGGTCTCCTTTCTCAGGGTGATTTGCCTCTGACTGATGCTTGTTTTCTTTGTGCCCAAGAAGGAATGTCTGCATTTATAAAGCATAAATGTACTTGAGCAAGCCTGTGACTTAATGACCCCAAATTTGCACAGAGCTCCACAAATCTTTATGATCTCTAAGTACCCAGTTGCTGGCTGTGATATATCATGGCCTCTTCTGTGCTTAATTATTAATTTTACATTAAGGAGTCTCATAGTCAATATTTAGATGGTTTATGACACACAGAAGCTTTTCCATGCTCATATTTTCTTTGCAGGGACATAATGTAGCCCTTTCAGTACTAAATCAATTACACACAGAGTTAAAATAACTTGATTTGTTGCTGAAGGTCCCTTCCCAACAAGATGCATCAATTCTAAGGGGATAAAACCAGGGATGTCTTGGGCTGCTTTAATCCTTGCAGGGCTCCATTTTGCAGGGGTTGAGGCTGAAAAGTTGTGCAGAACAAAGATCCCTTCAGCCCTAAGCAGTTGTGAGATGGGAGAGAAAGGGTTCTGGGGGTGCCAGAGCAAAATTACTGGAGAAATATTTGATTCTAACCTCGCTTTCCACACCTGTAGTAATGTGCAGAATTAATGGGAGTGTGTCACATCTTTTAAGTGCCCTCTCAGAGTCAGATTTCAGAGTCAGAATGAAACACTTCCAAAGGTGCTTTATCTCACCTTTCCTAAATTTTTTATGTTAGAATGGGATGAACTGCATCCAAAATTTCCAGTCCCTCTTTAGTGGCTATAAAAAAGACTGGATGGATATCTGAGCCTAAAATGGTTGTAACTGAGTGAAAGTCATCACACTTCTGAACTGAGTGATTTAATCAATGACTTAATTCAGGAAAGAATATCGGGATCCCCACTGAAAATGTATATCACACACCCCAAATTGTATTCTTGTTACAAATATGGACAGTTTTGAAACCTGTGATTTATACAAGATAGTTTCAGAGGCCTGTATGAAAATCACAGAGCACACTCTTGCAGCATCTGAATAATTTATTAAATTCAGCTGTCAGGGGCTTTAAAATATAATTTAACCAAAAAGATCATTTGAAGAAGGGCTGCAAAGATTTCTACATGCAGATACTTTAATCTCAAGATGGGGGGAAAAGGCAGAAAACAATTCAATTTTCTGACATTGCTCTTAGGGAATGAGCTGTGTGGAATGATTTAAAGGCTGACCAGTTTGAAGTGCAGGTTTCCAGAATAACTGAAGGTGTTTACCCTTTCTCCTGTGGGCTCCTTTACAGTGGGAAGCTGTTCAATGGGTTCAGGAGGATGCATGTGGGAAGAATGAATCCTTTTTAAGGATATCTTTCCAAGACATGCCTTCTGATCCTCACTAAGGATTTGTTCCACGCTTACTTTGAGACCTTAAAATCAAATCTTCCACTTCTGCTTGTAGTTTTAATAGGAATTATTGCATCTGTGATATGATTTATCCAGAAAAGTGCAATGGACTTAATGCAATTCTCTGAATTAAGAACAGGGAGTAGTTGCCCAGTTTATTTATTGGGTCTAGCAGTGAAGTCCATTATGAAATATTGCTCAGGCAGGGTGAATTTAAATAAGTTCAACAGGGCAGGCACTAGAAGCCCAACCAAATAATTCATCCAGGATTTCAGCTGCAGAAGGGGGTGAAGAAAAACAAAACTCACCTGAAAAGATCCCGTATTATGATGGAAACACTTATCCCTCAGATAAAAACCCTCAGATGTTTAATAGATCAAATGGCTGGGACTTGGTGATGAAATCAATACAGAGATGAAATAATACATCAGAATTAAGTGTGTGCTCTGTTCCTGCAGAGGAAGAGAGCAGCCTTGTGAGATGATTTGCTCCTCATTAGGACATCTGATTCTCCTCCTTTCATTAGCACTGCTTTTGTAATATTGAAGCACCCTCCGCTCATCTGGGTTAATTTTGGATTGATGTAGGTGCTGAGAGCCCAGTGGCAGACTCAGGTAACAGGGCTGGGTGTTTCACTTCTATTTCCACTTTGTAATTTGAGATTAAAGCACACCAGTTCACATTAGTTAACAGGCAAAGAGTAACAATGAGAACTTCCCAGGGGCAGTAATTGCTGAAGTCTGTGGTGCTGTGCGTTCATAATCCTACATCCATATGAAAAATTGGATACTTGTGTAAATTGCTGGTAGCAAGAAGTGAAAGAGTTCAATGTAGAACAGGCACAAAAAACAAACAAACAAAAAACCAAACAAAAAATCACCAAAAAAATCAGATCATCCTTTAGTTTTCTCTTTCATTTCACATATATTGAAGTGAGAAATTAGGGAGATAAAAAGGGAATAGGGGCAATTTAATACTGTGTATACCTAATATAGACCTTCAAGGTCAATCCTGTATTCCACAGCCTCACCTAAAATAAATCTTTGCTTTAGTAGTGCTGGGCTGAATTAGATCAACAGAAATTCTGGCCCACTGTCTCAAAAAGTGTTTCCAAATGGGGCAGATTGACCTTGCACTAATAGATCTTTTAAAAATGTAATATTATTGCTTTTTAATCAGGAAGGATGCCAGGGTACCTTACTTGGACATAGAAGAACAGTGCAAAATGATTTCTGTGAGGTAATGACATGGTTTTGATTAAAGCCCACTGAGACAGGGGAGTTTAATTGCTGCCTTTCTTATACTTGTAGGAAATCAGTCAGTTCCTTTAAAAAAATAGGCAATTTATGGAATGAGATCTTTCATCTGTGAATGTGGCCCTGATCAAAAGATTATTGAAATCTGTGGAAATGTTCTCTTCTTAGAAAAATCTCTCCATTCTGTTGTTGCTCTGGAACAAGTCTTAATGCAGAACATACACACACAGTGCAGCCTGGGCTTCTTATTACCCAGTTCTCACTCACTGTAATTTTTAGTGTTTTTTAAAAAATAGGCATTTAGTGTCCATACATCACACTGTTTCATTTTGAGGTTTTTTCCCAATTTTGAATCATATGCTGTTGGAATGAAAGAAAAAATATTTGTCTCATTTTCACTATTAAGCATTGTTAGATGTTAATACACTCCTGATATAAACACACTGCTGCTCCCTCCCCAAGGTTCCTTCCCAAAGGACGCTGCTGCTGTGAAGGGGTTGTGGGATAAGTTCTACCTGGGCTGTTTAGGATCTGGGAATTGCAGTCTCATCTCCAAATTCAGTCTTTCCTGGCTTGATGGATGTGAGCTTGGTGACCAGCAGTGTTTGGTTTAGTAAGGGCTAAGAGAAGGATCTGCTCTTGGTTCTGTTGCGATTTCTGTAAATACTCAGAATTCTAATTCTGCTTGAGAGACCTGGATGGAGACAAGGTGAAAGTGGCTTTGAAGTGAAAGATGGTCAGTTCCCTCCCAGAAGTTCAGAATGCAAATAATTGTCTATCTTTTTTTACTAACCTAAGTGAAGTCTTTGAAACCTCTATTTTCTTTTCTACATTTATCTTGATTAAGAATGCTGCCCTGCTTAGAGCCTGGGAGAAACTGGGTATTAACTTCTTTTTTGGGGGAGAAACTAAAATGATTAATCTACTTTTCCTGGTTTATTTTTTGTCATGAAGTTTAGGGGAAGCTTTCTACCACATTCAAGAGGCAATTCCTCATGGGTATTTCTGGATATGAAAATTGCATCAGGTTATATTTATTTGTATGGCTTTAAAAATTGCTGTCTACTAACAATTTGCATTGACTGGCCAGAACTCCACCCCCCAGAAAAAGAGGAAAGGGTAAAAAATGGGAAACTATTCAGGAAAAGGTAAAGAAAAGCTAAAAGAAAACATTTGGATTATAAAACAGAAGTAAGTGAGAATATATATTTTTAGTAAGCTCTCTGCTTACCCTTGACTGTAAAGTTTGCATCTGCATTTAAACAGCTTGCATATGCCTGAAATCAAATTTGAATGATTGCAGGCAATTCCAATTTTACATGGGACCTGGGAAAACAGCACGGTGCATCGTGTGAGCTGGGAGCATCTCTGACAAAAACCTTCAGCTGTCAGTGATGCCTTGGGAAGGCTGACCTGGAACAGAGACTGGACAGAGCTAAAGAATAAAGCAGGGATTTATTAAAAGGATCTCCTCCATGGATCCACCTTGGGCAGCACAAGAGCCCAGCCAGGGCTGCACCCAAGATGAACCAAAATGGCCCCAAAATGCACGAGCGCTCCCGGGGTCTCTCCCTGGGATCAGTTCTGCTCCATTTGCACCTTGCAGTTCATTGTCCCATTCCAGCTTCAGCCCAGGCAGTCCCACCCTGCTTGTTTTTCTCTCTCCAGCCCATGGGGTTTGTGCTCCTGGGCTGGGATTGGGATCATTTGTCCTTGGTGCCCAGCTGGAGCAGGAATTGTTTTGTCTCCCTGCTCTGTGCACAGAGCTCAGCATCCCCTCATGTGGAGCTCAGACCTGAACACTAAAGCAGCACAGAATGTGAAAATATGAAAGTTAAAACCTGAGGCATCATCAGGCAGTTCAGACCAAAGGGCTCAGTGGCTGGGCAGGGCACTTTGGGCAGGGATGTTGAGTTTTGGGTTTTTTACCTCTGCTGGTTTGATAAAAGCAGAGGGAGGAGCTCAGCACCCCCCAGTGGGCTGGAGCTCAGCTGGCATTCACCAAACTCCTCTTGGGATTTGGGCTGCCTTCCTGCAGAGTTGGCAAAATGCACCTGTGGGGATGAGTTACACAGGCACTCGGGAAATTTCTCCATCTGACTTCTCAGCAAAGAATCTTGTGTATCTTTTTTGCGAATGCTCCTGCCTTGTTTTGACAGGGCTGATTTTCATGATGTTTAAATGTCTCATCCAGTCTCTATTTGCTGTGATTTTCCTGGTTGATTTCTAGTGCTAGTCAAACTCCAGAGAGAACGAGGGCCCTTTGTGTTTGTCATGCCTGGGGCTGAATCTTGCTCTTTGTATGTTGAATAGATGTTCCTGCACTCATAAATCACTGCTCTGTCATGTTTGCCTGCTGTGAGATGCTCAGTGCATATCATCATTTCCATTAAACCATTTACTTCCAGAGAATGTGTTATATTGCTTTATGAATTATGGGATCTGACATATAAGATTATGTTATGAATTGGCTCTTAGAATATTAGAACAGTGGGACGTTTTATAGCTTATGGTCATGATCCAAGAAGTAATTCATGACTTTTCTTAATAAACTTGGCTGGTCAAAAGGGAAACACACATGAGAGTGTGACATTTTTGCTTAGGGAGAATCCTGGTTAAGAAAAAACCTTTGGTGTTTTCCTTAAACCTGCAGCCTGTTTATATCTGGAGGAAGAATATTGGCTTTTTTTCAGTTGCATCTCCATTGTCCTAAGTCCTGTTTTACTAAACTTGCAATTCCCAGTCTGTAAATGAGCAAGAATGAAGGATTCCCCTTGCCTGGGCAACGAAGGATTGTTTGCTCAAGTGATGAGTGGAACTGGGGGAGTTGTTGAGGGGAAAGCTGAGCTATTGTAGCTCTGGTTTTGTGATCCCTCTACAAGACATCATCTTATCCATTCAGGGGGATGAACTTTTGGTTGGTACCAGATAGGAAATGAGACTTCATTGATTTTACTCCTCATGCAAATACCTGTTTCATGCTATCTGTAGTCTATAAGACAAAAGTCTTCATGCATTTTTTTAATCTTTGTTTCCTTGTGTGTGGGAAGATGCACAGTCTTAAATGTTATCTTGTTTGGGGATAATGAGTTTTGTACAACACAAAATCTGTGAAGGGGATCTGGTGTTCTAAAAGAATAAATTACATTTTTCACAATTTCTTGTATCTGCACAGATAGAGGTGAATTTCAGTATGAATATCTACCGCAAAATGTCATAACCTGGTGTGCACAGACAAAAAAACACAATTTGGGACTCCTTGGTGGGGCTAACAATTTTTCATGTTTTCACCACACAATTTTACCCCAAAGATGAAAACCTCCACAGCACTGCAGACAAAACACACCAAAGTAAGATCCATGTCACATAACTGCAGCTAATGCAAATTCCCTTACTGACATGCCATGGATCAATGTCTGGCCTGGAGCAGAGAGTACCGGAGAGCTCTTCACAGTGTGACAGTGGCTGCAGTGTGGCTGGGGACAGGACTGTGGAAAAGTCATGTTCCAAACATCCCAGGAGTGAATAATTCATTCTGCCAAAACAACTCTGCTGTTCCTGGGGAAAAAAGGTTAAATACCAGGATTGCTAAAGGTTGACCTGCCCATACATCTTCTCTCTTCTGTCATAACATTCAGCTGGGAATGTCCCATTATTCCTTACTCAATTTATATGCTTCTGACTGCATTAGCTCTCTATAGATAGTAACAATTCTTGACAGTTCTTCATCTCTGCTTAATATTACTGAAGTTTCTTCTGTGTACTGGGAGAAGTTTGTTTATTATTCATTCCAGAGCTGGCAGTTCAGCAGTTCACCCTTCCCGTCCTGCTGGCTGCAGTGCAGTGGCATTCCCAGGGCACTGCTCAGTGATGCCATCTAATCTAGAGTTTAAAAGAACCTGCCAGACATCTAAACAGAGAATTTAAATAGAGAACAGGGTAGAAAATTATTGCCCTGTACAAATATATGCTCAAAGAGTGAACTCAGTGATTCTCAGTAAATGTCTTTATTGAGCAAGGTCTTGAAGTTTTTAGTGATACACGATTGTAATTCAAATGTCCTTGACTGGAACCAAAATACACCTTTTTTCTTATATTTGTTTTGCTCCTCTAGGGCTTTTTTTCTGAAATTACAAAATGATAATCAAACATGTGATTAGTTATGATGAGAGCATTGTCAGGAGGGCTTCCTGCTTTGTTCCAGTTTCTGAAAGTTGGGCTCTAGAGATGGAGATAACCCTCTTGATTTCTTCCTTCTTCATCCAAATTTTTACTCTTTGTAGTCCTTCTTGGGTTAAAATAGCTGTACATCTGGAAAATGGAACATTGTGCAACTGATGCAACAATTGTGCAATTTTTATCATGCACAGAGACACAGCTCAACTTGTGGAGAAGGTGGAAACACAACTTTTCAGTGCAGTTATGTTAATTAGGAGAACAAGCCCTTCCCTTTCTGTAACACATGTAGAGAACATTTAATGTACTGAATATACATGGAGTACAACAGAAAGAGTGAAAATCAGCTGGGAAAACTCCATGGTGAAGTTCTTGAGCTCTGTAGCTGTCATAAAGTTTTTTCAGTCCTTAAACTGGTTAATATTTTATTGTTGGTCTTCAAATTTAGTCTTCTCTTAAGGCTTTAGGCTTGAGACATTTGTTCACATTTCACCAGGCTGGAGATAAGTCTCATTTCCACTCCTCTCCAGTTCTTCTTTTAAACCCAGCAGCTGCATATAGCAAATAAATAAAAGTTTAGTTGTAATGTTCTCTTGGCATCTTAGCAGGGAAAGGAAAGGAAAGGAAAGGAAAGGAAAGGAAAGGAAAGGAAAGGAAAGGAAAGGAAAGGAAAGGAAAGGAAAGGAAAGGAAAGGAAAGGAAAGGAAAGGGAAAAGGAAAGGGAAAAGGAAAGGGAAAAGGAAAGGGAAAAGGAAAGGGAAAAGGAAAGGGAAAAGGAAAGGGAAAAGGAAAGGGAAAAGGAAAGGGAAAGGGAAAGGGAAAGGGAAAGGGAAAGGGAAAGGGAAAGGGAAAGGGAAAGGGAAAGGGAAAGGGAAAGGGAAAGGAAAAGGGAAAGGAAAAGGGAAAGGAAAAGGGAAAGGGAAAGGGAAAGGAAAAGGGAAAGGAAAAGGAAAAGGAAAAGAAAGACAGGTTATAGGAGTTTGTTAACAAAATACTAAAGAGATTTTCCCAAGAAACCCTCTGTTCCAACCACTCCAAAACCATGTTAGATTTTACTTCTTGGTGCCTAAGGGGAGATTTTGCCAATATTTTCAAATAACCAACACATTGATAGCTGCAGCCTCTGGAGCAATGGCCTGGGAGTGGGATCTGGATGCAAGAAAGGAGGAACTCTGGGACATGCAATGGGAGATTCCGAGTAGTTCTGGGATTTCTGAGTGATTCTGGGATTTCTGAGTGATTCTGCCCAGAAATTTTGGCAAACAAACCCTGATATTGAGACACACCAGGACACAAGTGCAGCTTTCCTGGGAGAGTTTCCTCCCTGGATCTCTGTGCGTCATTGGCACAAGGAAGAAGCTGCTGATTTTGCAGACATCCCTTCCCCAGCCTGATCAGTTTATATATATTGTTTAACATGATAATGTAGCAAGCTGTTGTTTTGTGGTTTGAAAGGCAGCTGCATTTGATTGATGCCAGGAATGGAAGTATTTGTAAAATGACACTGAATTAGATGCAGTCAGTTTATGGGCTTGGGGAAATGAATCTTTTATGAAGAATAAAAGTTTATGATGAGGGAGGAAACTGAAGAAGTGTATGTACATCTCTAATGAAGCTCTTTTGGACTGGATGCCTGTTGCACAGCCTTTCAAAACATACATTTGGGCCACTACACCTTCAAGACCTCTATATAAACATTATTTTTTCTGGTGGTCCAATCCCAATTTGTCATTTGTTTGTTTGCTCTCTCTGTGGACACCTCAGTTAGGATGGAGAATTTCTTCCCTGGAAATGCAGCTATTAGGCTTCTCCAAAGGGTTCCAGGTGAATGTTTTAACTGCTGGATTAAAGCTCTTGTGATTTTTAAGGCATCAGCCACAAATATGAAGCACATGGGGTTCAGTTTTCTGTATTGATCCCCAAACAAAAACCAAACACAACCTCTACTAATACCTAACAACATCTAAAGACAACCCCACATTTTATGTGCATTTTTTACACATAATGAGAACTTGTGAGAATAGAATAACTTTAAAATTAAATTTAAATTCCACTTTGATGGTAGCCATGAATCAATGGCACAAAACTTTTGAGAGAAGAAGCAGAGAAAAAAGATGTATCTAATCCTCTCCAGCTTCCCTCCTGGAAAATGCATCTCTATGCAAAATGGATGTAAAATTCTGCTCATCTGAGTTGCTGCAGTTCTTATCTGCATGCTCCAAAGGAATGATTGCAGGGAACAAGATAATGTCTAGTGAGTTGAAAGGTTAAGGAACTGCACCTGGCAAATCAGAGCCAGACTCAGCCATGGTGTTAAGCCAGTCCTATGCCAGGGTAATGAGAGATTACTGGATTTACATCAGATCTTAAAATTTACATGTGCCTTCCGCTGTTTTATCATCAGAAATATTTCAGTTGGACAACCGTATAAATGGGATTTTTAGTTGAATATATGTTGTAAGTTTCTAAATCTCTGCTGAACATCAACTCATCTAATAGATTTATAATAATAGCAACCTTGTATTCATCCAAAATGTTTTCTACTGTACTTGAGCAGGGCATATTAAAGTGCATTCTTCAGGAAACCATTGTGTACTAAAATCCATTTAATTTCAGATGAACTTGGGCACTCTTAAAGATCCCTTAAAGATTTGCCTTGGTCCTTATTAATTTCACTGAAACCTTGTGATTTAGAGACCCTTGTGAAATATGTTATCTAACATTGATATTAAAAAATCTCAAAAATGTGATAAATTTCTAAAACACAGCAATTGGGTGAATCTTAATTCTTCAAAAAAGAAAGCATTTCTTTTCTCTCTTTTCTTCTCAATCAGTCTCACACAAAGTGGGTGAAAATATCAGGGCTGGGATCATCTTGTAACACTGGAAAACATGGCATGGTATCCAGTGGTAAGCTTCTTTTTGAGCTGTCTGACCTTTAATCACTGCTGAATAAAACCAACATGCTGTCAGGTCTCTGCTATTTTTCTCAAGGGGGTAACTCTGCCCGAAGTAGCAATAAAATAAAACCTCTGAGAGCTGATATTCAAGGTCACTACAAGAAGAGGCAATGCTGTACTCTGGGAAATACAACAAAAAGGGAAAAAAGAGAAGAATAAATGTATCTAAACAAGGCAGTTGAGTTTGTTTAACAGTGAGCAGGCAGTTGTTATATCAGTCTATAACTGAGACTGGGCTTGTTTTTATTTTTACCACAATATTTCATTTTTATTTGATTTTTTAAATCCAAGACCTTCAGAAAGAAAACAAACTCCCTGTACATGAATGATACATATTTCTGTTACTGAGGCACTTGCAATCTAATGTCTCAGGCCCTGTCTGCATCAGGTTTTACTCTCTTGTAGTCATTTTGCCACAGAAGACTCTGTGAATACTGAAAAATGATCCTATGGTCTTATAGATCTATGAAGAAATGAAAATGCTGAATTTAAATTTATATATTTAATTTTTACATATAATATCTATTATATATATTTTATATATTTAATATCATATATATTAAATATATATATATTCAATTTATAAATTTAAATGCTGTATTTAAAATGTGTTGACCATTTTAAAATAATACTTGCCCAGTCTGTGAGGAAAAGAAAGGGTGAGCTCCCACATAGGAATTAACCTGTAACAAGAATTCTGGCTCTCTCTGACACTGAGTCACACAGGAGATAATGGTGTCATTGCAAAGTTACTTCAGTGGAAGTGGTGTAGATCATGGAACCTGATAAATTGCTTCAGTTGGGATTTTAGGCCAAAGACTGGATCCCTTCTTAGATTTATTACTTTATAGTTTGCTAATATCTCACACTAATCTGTTACTTAACATTGATCCACTATTGAGATGAATTTATTGATTTGACCATGGCTTTTTTGGTATTTGGCGGAATTTGGTATTTTTGTTATTTGGTAGAATCTCATTCTGTCTTCAGCTCAATATTACCAGAAATATTTAATCTTGCTGTGACCATATATTATTTAGTTAGATTGCTTTTCAAAGTAGTGCTTACACTTACAATTACAGATGAACTGATGAAGAAATCATTTTGGTCTAGGGGTGAGCATCTCACAGTTCAGCGCAGGTGTCTCATTATGCCCTTTCTTTGTTTCTCAGTGCACTGTACAAAGCTGATAAAATGTCTTGGGGAGAGGACAATCCTTGATCCAGGGATGCAGGATGTGCTCCCATCCTAGCACAGGGCTGGCAGCAGCTCAGGGCTCTCTCCATTAACTGTGATGAAGAAACAAAGGGAGGTTTTTCCTCTGCACAGCATTTAGGAATCTGTGCAGGGAATTGCATTTCCCTTATTGCACTCTGCAGCAGAACTGTGTGCCCAGGGAATTTCCTGGCACAGAAACCTTCAGCACTGGAAGGACAGTGGGGCAATAGAGATGGGGGCTTGTTGATGTTCATAAAATAAGCTCATAAATTTGTACAAATTGAAATTGGAACAAAGCAGGCTTTAATAATTACAACATTTCTTATTGACAGAAATGACATCCAACACAATTTGAACTGCAACACTCCACCATGCAATTAGAGACTTGTTATTTCAGTATTGTTGTTTTCATTGTAGCCACCTGTGGATTTCCTGCCTGCAGAATTAAAAGTGGAAGTGATACACCTGTAATTCATTCAGTGAAATGCAATTACTGTGGATGGCTTCAAAGCCCAGAGATACAGGGAATTTGTGTTAGAGCACATAAGTCTTCTATTGGATGAGTAACAAGTACTCACTCTCTACAACACCTGAAAGGTGGCTGTGGTCAGGTTGGTTTCTTTCTCCAGGCAGCACTGACAGAACCAGAAGACACAAGGGGAAATATAGGTTGGAAAAAGCTTTTCATGGAAAGATGATAAAGTACATGGAAAAACCTTTATTAGGAAAAAGATTTTACAGAAATTGTGATAAAGTTCTGGTATTGTCTGCCCAGGAAGGTGGTGGAGTCCCCATCCCCGGATGTGTTTAACAAAGCCTGGATGTGGCACTGGGTGCCAGGGTTTGGTTGAGGTGTTGGGGCTGGGTTGGACTCCATGATCTCAAAGGTCTCTTCCAATCCTAGTTAAAAAAACAAGCAAACAAACAAAAGTAAAGATAACATGAACAAAAATGGAACCTAAGTAAGGCGGAAGCACTCAGTTTGAGATGGTTTTTGCTCAGTGCCTGCCGTGTGCCCTCTCCCCAGGAACCACGGTGATGCGCATGGCGGCGTTCGACGCCGACGACGCCGGCACGGACAACGCCCTGCTGCGCTACAACATCCTCAGGCAGACCCCCACCAAACCCTCCCCAAACATGTTCTACATCGACCCTGAGAAGGGAGACATCGTCACAGTGGTGTCCCCTGCGCTGCTGGACCGGGAGGTGGGTGACAACTTTCCTATCTCCAGTCTCATGCTTTAATGGTTGTGCCTCTGATCTTCTTCTGGGTCATGAAAAGAAGCTTTGGGTCTTGTTGTGTGGGGAGTCAGATACTCATTTTTGAGAATGCTCATTTCTTCTAAGAATTTTGTTTATTTCTTACTTTGACTTAAGAAGTTCTATGCTCTGATCAGTGTTTATAAATCTAGTAGTTCATAATATCTGTGCAAGACATTTAGTGTTGTGTAGTGAGAAAGAAGACCTCAGGATTAAGTGGACTTCAACTTAGAGTTAGTAATTGACACCCAGAGCCAATTGTGCATATAGCTCACTCTGAGTATTAGTTTAGTGCTCTATATCTTTCCTAGAATATTTTTATGAGTGGACTTAATAACCTAATTCACTTGGTACCCCATAGCCAAAAAGAGAAAATATAAAAGGGGTTGGGAAGGAACAGGTAATCCTCAGATGGCTTTAAGGTGAATTGCCACAGTGCCAAATTCCATGCTTATAACAGATCATTAACATTATGAGAGCATAAATTGATGGCAAAGAAGGCTTAGGTATGATCATTTCATGTTCAGAAGATAATAAAGAAGAGGCAATCTGTTAATCTAAAGGTTTAGATACCGGAATATATAAAATCTTGGCACCAGAAAGAGTTACTCTGTAAATCACAATTTCCTTTGATGAAGTAGCCCTGAGTGCTCTTAGATTCCTGGAGACATCCAAATTCTGTTCTTGCAGGATGTTTCAGGTGTGTGCTGAGTCACTGAGCTTGTCTTCCAAGTTGATTAGACTCATGATTGTCCAATGTTCCCAATATTCAGCCCCTTATTTTTCATGTTACCAGATAATGCACTTCCCTTTCTAGGTCGGTAATTTCTTTCTACAGGCTTTTCCAACAGCAATTATCTCATGAGTAAATCAGTCACAGATACCAGAAACACAGTGGAGTAGAGCTAATGTCTGGGCCTGAATATCTGTGTTTTTGAGTTTAGAGATTCTAACTTTATTCATATTTGGGTGCCTGGCCACAGAATGGTGCCCAAGTTAAAGTTTACAAAATCCCTACCTTTTCTACCTTAAAGTTTCCCTTCCAAATTCATTGTTTCAGTTCAAACAGTTCAGCTTTTTACTGTTTCCTAAAGACAGTTTTAAGTATTTTTATTCCTCATAGATAACCATTCCCCAGATTAAACCAATTTACTCAAAATTAGAAAATCAATGGAAAGGAATGAACATGGCTGCTTTTCCCAGTGCCTTCCAAAGGTCACTGGTGATTCATGAAATAATGATGCTGTCTCCAAGCAAGAAACCTGGCCTCAGTCAGATGGATGTTATGGCTGGATCTGAATTCCTCATGATTTTTAATAATCACCAATTTTACACCTTCAGTTTGAAAGTGACATGACAAGCTGGGATCTGTTGAAATTCCAGAGTAGTTTTTGTTGTTCCAAATCGGAGTGGTTTACTAACCAAAATGTGTGGCTATGTAGAATTTTAACACTAAAATTAAGTATTGTCTGCAGTTGAAATCCAGTCTCACTTTGTCTTGTCAGAGGAAAGGCTTTGGGAAAAAGGATGTTTATTTTTTCACAGTCATCTTTGTGGGTTTAGCTTCTTCCCCTTCCTGCCCATATGTCTTGAGTAGAAACTGGTGGTCAGGCCTCCATTTTCAGACCTGTGGAGTTGCCATTCATGGTCAAAGATGAATTGCTTCTATTTTTAACCATAATTGCAGCTTTTAGAGACAAGCACCCTCAAGGTTTTTATTCTGAAAAAAAATCTGGGTACCAATTTAATATTGATGCTATATAAATAACTCTTATGCAGTTCTGTGTGGCTCATGAAATTGAATTATTATAAAAAATTGTCTGTGTGAGGTGGGCACAGAGGGGGAGTGAAACGTGGAGGAGGAAATGTCTGAGTAGTTTAGGAGGAAGAAATGTCTGAGTGGATTCCTGCTTGGGGAATGAGGTGTCTGCACATCCCCAGGCTTGAAAGAGTGGCTTTCTGGAATGTGCCATTCCTCTGCTGGTATTAATGTCTTTTTATTGGGGCCTGAGCAAATCCTAAATGTTTTGGCCCCTTGTCACAATCTCCCATGAATTGTGTTGTAGAAACATGGGAGGAAGAAGTGTTCTTCCCCCTGAAAGCCTTGCTAGAAGGTGTGAAACACAAGCTGGAGGTTGAGGACAAAATCCTCACGAAGGAGAATTTGTGAGTCAGGAATGGTTTTATCTCAGCAATTCTTTCCTTGCTGTTCTTGGCACCTCAGAGGACAATGTGCTGTGGTGGACACACAGAGGAAGCAGCAAACCCTCCCATCAGCTTTTCCACTGCTTGGACAGGAGGTTGGATGTTGAGAGCAGCTCAGCTGATGCTGGAATTTGAGCTGGAATTTGAGCCAGCAGCGTTTGCAGGTGTAGCTCGTGGAGGTACACACAGCCTTTGTGTAGGGGTGGAGAAAAGTGAGATTGTGCTGGGGAATTCCACAGCCCAGCAAAATCTCCTGGTCCTGGTGAATCTGATTATTTGTGAATTCCAGTTCAACCTGCAGCTTCTCCGAGGCTTTACTGAAACCTTTAACTGGGTCAACAGCTGCTGTGATTGTAGGTGTGCTCTTTAAAACTAAAGCAGCCCCAGACACCAATTAAGGAGCTGAATTAAAGTAAAAAATTCTCTAGGATGGACATGGAGAAAACTATTTTTCATCATTAATGTGATTGTGCACCAGGGGTTTATATGAACTCTTCCAAAGCATGTTAAAGCACTGACTAAAATTACTCCTATTTTCCATCTCTGTAACATTTACCCCTGCATGGTCCTTGATGCTTTTGGGAAACTCTTCACTGCATTTAAGAAAAATTAGCTGTATATAAATTGTTTAAAGGGTGGCTTTGGTCTTTTTGTTGTTATTTTTTTCATTTTAAGTAAGATTTATTTCATGTTTCTGCATCAGAGGGAACAGGAGACTGGAGGTTTTGCCCAGTGGGGGAGACTGAGATGTGGACATAGAAAACATCTGCCAGGTTTTGTCCATCCTGGAAATTCCAAATTGTTTCTCCATGCTACAGCACTTTCAGAAATGGAGCTATGGCATAGCCTAGAAATTCTTGTTCCAGAGAAAAGTATCAAAATAGAGGCATTTACATTAAAATTAAATAAAATTTGGACATCTAGAGAGCTCAGTTTTTAAATCAAATTATGTAGATGGGCAATTCTTAGTTTGCATTAGTAAAGATCTATATTAACAATATTAAGAGACAAAAATGAAGTACTTTCATTTCTAAAGTATTATTGGGGAAAAAAGTTATTTCTAAGGAGATACTTTGAAAATAAATCAAATGTAAAAGGAGAAGGAACTGACTTGTTTCTGGTCAACTCCAACTGAGCATCTTAACTATGGAGGACCAAATTCCTATAAGTCTTCAATTTTACATTTTTTTCTGTGACTCTGATTTATTGAGTCTGTTTCTAAATGGAGAGTTTGGAGATGGGGATGCTCCCTGTTAGGAATTGTCTGGGTGTTTGATGGGGCAGGGATGGGTGATGGAGTTGCTTTGGAGCTGTTTCCATATTGGAGTATCCCCTACAAAAAAGTCCTTCTGTCCTTCTGCACAAAAAGGATCTGCAGGAGCCCCCCAGACTGCATCCAGCAGGATGGAAGGAATGCTTCCTTCCTCCAAGGAAAAGTCACAGTGAAGGATTTGTATTTATACACCAGCAATTTTTTTATTTATAAATTTTTTAGATTCAAAATCGTTTCTAGAAGTGCAGGATCCTGGGGGTTTAAAGCAAAACTCAGGTAATTTCTCAAAGAACATCCATTTTCATTTTCAGAAGGCAGGTAAGGACACATTTTTGAAGATTAATGTGGGTTGTGTTTTTTTTCCTCTTGTGGGAGTTAGGCATCCTTGAATGTGTCAGTAATAAAGATTGAAGAGTGTTAGGGGGCAAATTATACCTCCAGGTATCCATTGGAAAATGCATTTTGATTCATAAATTCAGAGGAGAAGGATGCCCTCCATCAAAATATATGGTCTAAATGACACAAAATAGAGCACAACAGGGAGAGAGAGTAAAAAAGCAAGAAAAACAGGGGGAGGGGAAGAAGTTGGAAGGAAACCTTGAGGAAATGTCCTCAATTTCAGGGATGGAGACTCCAGCTCAAAGTGACACTTCCCTGCAGTGAGAGGAAAATAATGCTCCTCATGAAGTGAAGAAAACACTTGTGGTCTTGTAGAATGAGCTCTGAAATTTCCTTTACGGGTCAGGATTTGGGTTTTCTTCTTGCCCACAATGCTGCTTTCCCAGTGTTGCAGAGCCCTGTGCTCTACAGGAAAGCAACTGTGATTTGTATAAACTTCATGGCTAAAGTACTAAAGGAAAGCTGTCACCACAGTTGCTTAAGTGAAATATTTACTTCTCACAGTTTGAGAGGTAACCTGCTTTTGCTTTTGATAGGAACTGCTGTGCTTAATTTGAGTTCAGGTTAACAAATGGTTTGAGCTGTCTGCCGCACGCTGATCTGTGTGCTGGTGGTTTTAAACACCTCAAGAAATCCAGTTCAAGTGGTTTTTGGTTGTGAGAGACCCCGGGATGGACTGGGGTGAGTGAAATGTGAGTTCTGCTGTGGGCTGACAAAAGCTCAGGCAGCAGCTGCTGTGTTCTGTGAGCATTTGCACCAATCTTGGTGCATCACTCTGCCACGGTTTCAATCATAAATACTTGTTCCACACTTTATGACTTGCGAAAATGGAGCTGAAAGCTTTTTGCCATGAACTATGAGAAAGCTGGAGTTGCACCAGCCCCCATTGTTTGTGTTTGTGTGAACTGCCCACAAAAACAAAGATGGTTTGGGGTCTGCAGCATCTCCCTGGTGAGGGAACTGGGCCTCGTTACTCCGGAGAAGGGGAGGCTGAGAGAGGATCCCACCAATCCTTACAAATATTTCCAAGCTGGGTGCCAAGAGAATGGTTCCAAACTCTTTTTGGTGTTGTTTATCTCCAGGACAAGGAGCAATTGCCATAAAATTAAGCAGAACAAGTTCCACATCAACATGAGGAATAATTTTCTGTGGAGGGGGCAGAGCCCTGGAGCAGCTGCCCAGGGAGGGTGTGGAGTCTCCTCTGGAGACATCCCAAACACACCTGGACAAACAGCACCAAGTTTTTATTCTGAAAAAAAAAAATCTGGGTACCAATTTAATATTGGTATATTGGATGTTATATAAATAATTCTAAGGTAGTTCTGTGTGGCTCATGAAATTGAATTATTATAAAGAATTGTCTGTGTGAGGTGGGGACAGAGGGGAGTAAAACTGGAGGAGGAAATGTCTGAGTAGTTTAGGTGGAAGAAATGTCTGAGTGGATTCCTGCTTGGGGAATAAAGTGTCTGCACATCCCCAGGCTTGAAAGAGTGGCTTTCTGGAAGGGTGTTGGGCTGGAGAAAGCACCATGTGCCATTCCTGGACACTTTTCTTATTGAATGGAAAAACATTCCTGCCTTGGAGAGGCTTGGAATGGGTGATGTCCAGAGGTCCCAACCCTGTTTTGACTCTGCAACCGTTGGTTGAACCTCCCCCTTAACCAAAGGCTCTGGGATTTAAACCAAACCTTCAGCAAAAATGAGAGTACAACACCCAGCCAATTCTGGGATTTAAACCAAACCTGCAGCAAAAATGAGAGTACAACGCCCAGCCATGCCTGTCCTGGCTGGGAGGGATGCATGGCTGTGCAATTTTCCAATCAGCAGCACACTGCTGGTGTGGAGCAGGGCAGAAATGTTCTTTACAGCACAGAGCAGCTCTGCTGGCATGAGTAAACCACAGTGCTCAGGTCCAAAGGGCTGAACTTTTATTTCTCAGTGGGAAATAGAAAAATCTCCTCCTCTTGTGCATGTGGACACCACCCTTTTTATCCATATTTTCCCTTTTGGAGATAGGTGTCTTAGCAGTCAATATAGTTATTACCTACTCGATCTAAATGCAAATGCTGAACCAACAGTGCACTCTCATTTTTAATGAAAAGATATTAATCTTTTCAGCAAATGCATTCCACATTTGATCTTGGTATTAACCTCTAACATATTCATATTTACAGCAATTGTGGGAAAACATATACCTTGGAGCATATCAGCTCTAAGTTGGAATAATTGTATCATTTTGTCTTGTCTTCTCTGACAGAACTCCCACTTGCACACCTTTAACTTGTTTTGCTGTGTGGTAAATTCCAGAGCTGAACCTCAGTTTATATGGTTTAAGGGGTTTTAGTAATAGATACAGCAATATCTCATATTTCTTTCTGCTTAAAAAACAAGATAAACAAGGTATTCACCATTTCCCCGTGGTTAATGCATTTCTTACATTCTGGTTTCTGATGCTTGTAAACATAAGCAGCAGAGGGTCTTGAGTCAGAGAAAAACTCATGGGCCTTTGGTGTCTTTTTAGAGAATGCTTCATATCCCATTATACCTGAAATATTAGAAATGGGGAGAAAAAATATCTGCCAATTATAATGTTATTTATGAAAATATGGACAGGGATTGAAAGTGTTTCTTAGTGAAATGTAAAATCATATTTAAAGTTTATTTTGTGATGAATTTTTCAGTGTTTGAGCTTAAATGCCTGTAGTGAGGAAAAAAAAAAATCTTAGTTTACCAGTAAATCTTAGTTTGATTCCTATTATGTTTTTGATGAGATAGCTCATTAACCTGTTCTTGAATCTTGAAAGAAGCTGTGCAAAGGACAAATAAAAGTCAAAGTTATGTGTCAAAATATGAGCAGTATGGTTCAGGTTACAAACAGGAAAAGCTCCTATTGAGAGAACATGAAAGGATAGGTATGCTCATTAAAAACACAAATCTGATCTGTTTGAAGCTACAGTGGCAGAATTCCTACATATCTTTCATGACGTTGTTAGATAATTTCTAATTTCATTTAACACATAGCTTGGTAGTCTAAAGAAAGAAAGAACCTTCCTTCCTTTTCCTTCCTTCTCCTTCCTTCTCCTTCCTTCTCCTTCCTCCTCCTTCCTCCTCCTTCCTTCTCCTTCCTTCTCCTTCCTTCTCCTTCCTTCTCCTTCCTTCTCCTTCCTTCTCCTTCCTTCTCCTTCCTTCTCCTTCCTTCTCCTTCCTTCTCCTTCCTTCTCCTTCCTTCTCCTTCCTTCTCCTTCCTTCTCCTTCCTTCTCCTTCCTTCTCCTTCCTTCTCCTTCCTTCTCCTTCCTTCTCCTTCCTTCTCCTTCCTTCTCCTTCCTTCTCCTTCCTTCTCCTTCCTTCCTTTTTCTTCTCTGACAATAATAGGACCAGAGTTTCTCTTCTGTAAAAACCCATAAGGGATGAGCATATCCCATCAGGAAGCCATTCCAATATTCCTGTCTCCTCCTGGGCAGGGAGTGCAGCACCCAGACCTGGGGCAGACACATCACTCGATGCTTTTCTTCCAAACACAGAGCACAAAGTGTGAGAATCCACTTCTGGAATAAAGATGAGCAAACACTTCTGCTGTCTTTGGGGATGGACAGCTCCCTGCAGAAGCTGCTGCCTGTACTTTGTGTTTTCACCTTTTCCACTGGAGCAGCCAAACCCTCTGGAGATGCCCCCAAATCCCACTTTGCCCCTCTGTGTCTGTGGCAGTCCTGAACTCTGGTTTGTTGGAAACAATTTTGCAGATAGAACCTTCTGGTCATCACAGCCAACCTTATTTCCTTCAGAGGAAATCCATAAAGGAGCATTCCTGCAGCTCTGCTGGCCAGCACCCACCTGTAGGTGCTCCTTTAAGGTTTCACCCAACACAATCTGGAGATTTGCTGCATGTCCTTGTCAAGCTTTTCACCTGGAGCTTGCAGGGATAAATTACCATTTAAAGGCAGAGCTTCAGCAAGGACTTTGCTTTCCTTTCCATGAATCCCAAGATATCGCACAAAGAAATCTTTTAACTGCTTTGTCTGTGTCTCTCGCTGACAAGGAGGGAAGAAGGAGCATTTCTGGTTCTTCATTAGAATCTTGGATTTATTTCTTAGGTGGGCTACTGGTCCTTCATTCCCCAATGAGGTTCTGATCTATTGGTGGCCCCAACCATAATTTCAACTCTCACAGTTTGCTTCCTGGAAAATCTCCACATTTCCCACAAAACGATGTGAATCTGATTTTTCAAACCTGCAGCTCTCTGTGGCTGCACTGAGCAATATTTATGTTCTCCCTCTGATGTTTTGGGTTAGGAGTTTGGGTATCACTGCCTCCCGTGGCAGATAGTTTGCTGATCCTCTAGAAATGTCACTCATCCAAACATCCTGAGTTTCTTTGACACTGATGTATTGCAGAGAGATTTAAAAAATATCATCCTCAAGGCACTTACAAAGAGTGACACAAAACATGATATCAGCTGCCCACATATTTTGAATAGAAGCTGATAATGGAAATGTCTTTTTTTTTTTTTTTGGTGAGAGTTTCTTTATTAAAAAAAGAAAAAGAGAGGAATATTAGTTTTATGGATGTGGAGAGGTGAAAATCCCACTGTGACAAATGGCTGTCTAAGAAGGGAAAAGAAGTGGTGGACTTAAAATAAAAAATGCCTCCAGTTGCAGGTTTTGCAGAGGAGCTGGTTAATTGCTAAATGGTTAATTGCTAAATAATTAATTGCTAAATGGTTAATTGCTAAATGGTTAATTGCTAAATGGTTAATTGCTAAATGCTGGAAATATTCTGCTAGAAATAAGAGCACAACAATCTTAATTTTCATCTATGACTAAAGATGGTGAAACTTAGAATTTCCAGGTTAAGGACACACCATACATTTTGCAGATGTTTGGGGCAGTGTTTTCAGTTTAGGGAGAGGTGGGTGAGTACATAAACAGAAAAGAAAAAATTAATGCTATCCATGTAGACTAAGAGGTGCCAAAAAGTGGAAAAATCTGACAGATTCTCACTGGCAGTGTTTCATCAGCCCTTGCTTGGGGCCAAGGAATATGACTCCAAAAGGTAGAAGTGCATCACTATGGATTAATTCAATTTTTTTTTTTGGAAGTTTCCCATTTCCAAACAGTTTTTGCTGCCTGGACAAGATCGGCTTCCTGCTATAAAAGCAGTGTGGAGCACAGTTAATGCTTGGAAACAAAACTTTTGGATATTTTATCTTCAAAGTCTGGCTTTTTGACACAACTATCAATACTTTCAGGATGCTCAGTGCTGAAGAGAGCAGAAAGGAGAATATCTGGAAGGGGTCAGTTTACAACCAGCATGAGTCAAGTAGAGTTAGCACTGAAAATAAATGGAATTTCTTCCAAGTTACTATAGGAATAATTGCTTAGTTTGGTGGACTTGCACCTCGGAGTACTTGGGACTCAAGAGTTATCCCAGAGGTGCTAGATCTGATTTTTTAATTTTATTTTAACATGAAAAGAGTATTTTCAAATATGTAGGTGGTTATTTTTAGTTATACTAGAATAATTCTAATTTCCCAGTGCATTATTTTGGGATAATTCTTCTAGCACCAAAGGGGTTTTATTTTTGATTCCCCAAATGTCATCAGACAACAGACACATCTCTGTCATTTTATTTTCACTTTCTTTTATCTTTTCTGTTTTCTTATGACTTTCTATTTTTAGAGTTCATGTAGCAAAAATAATTTAAAATATGCTGGTTTGTAGGAGATTGTATCTTAATACCATCAATTGGGAAATTTCTTTCTCTCCAAATTCTACCCAAATTTAGCTCTCTTTTGTGCTGGAGTATCTAATTACAATAACATTAATTAAGTGTGTGTGTGTCTGTGTTCAATTTTTAGTTTTCAGTCTATACTGTAGAGTTTTACAAAACTCTGTTCAAGGTTAAAATGAACCCCTCTTATTCTGCATAGATAACATTAATTTTTAGTTTTCTGTTTCTATACTCAGTGTATAAATTAAAAGGTAATATGAGAAGGCAGAATGTGAATAAATATAATGAGTCATGTTAAGTTCTGCTTCTCTTCTGGACTGGAGGTTCCACTGGTGTTCCACTTGTAAAACATACAGGGAACTTTTGGCCTGATTGTTTGAAATTTTTGTATATTAAACACATCTCAAAAATTGAAGTCTTAATTAAAATACAGCTGGAACATCCTAGTGAGACAGTGGCTGCCTCTGAGTCTGTTTACACTTGTAAATGTCGTCCATTAAACCCATTTTGTGTGCACTGAAACCCTTCAGAAGCTCCAAGCCTAAGGCATAAATGAAGACATTCAATGATGTGGTGCCTTAGTGTAGACAAAAAGTTCCCTTTAGCCCAGCCTGGTTCTTTCTGTCCATTCTGCGCCCTTTGATGCAGCTGGAGCTCCCCAGGTAATGAATTTCCCCTTGCTGGGGGATCCCTGCACCCCTGTCAGTGATCCCAGTGCTGCTCCTTGCGCCCCAGCTCCATTTTTTGATGGCTTCTTACAGTTTGTGATGCCTTGGGAAGGCTGTCCTAGAACAGAGGCTGGGCAGAGCTACAGAATAAAGCAGGGATTTAATAAAAGGATCTCCTCAATGGATCCACCTTGGGCAGCACAAGAGCCCAGCCAGGGCTGCACCCAAGATGAACCAAAATGGCCCCAAAATGAACCCAAGGTGAACCAAAATGGTCCCAAAATGAACCCAAGGTGAACCAAAATGGCCCCAAAATGAACCCAGGATGAACCAAAATGGCCCCAAAATGGTCCCAAAATGAACCAAAATGGCCCCAAAATGCACGAGCGCTCCCGGGGTCTCTCCCTGGGATCAGTTCTGCTCCATTTGCACCTTGCAGTTCATTGTCCCATTCCAGCTTTAGCCCAGGCAGTCCCACCCTGCTTGTTTTTCTCTCTCCAGCCCACGGGGTTTGTGCTCCTGGGCTGGGATTGGGATCATTTGTCCTTGGTGCCCAGCTGGAGCAGGAATTGTTTTGTCTCCCTGCTCTGTGAAATGATCTCACCACCCCTAATCTGAAGCTCAGACGCACACAGCTCAGAATCTGAAAAATTTAAAAGCCAAAACCTGAGACATCATTTGCTTGTGACATCTTTAACTTGATCTGTCTTGCGCTATTGCTTTTATTTTCTTTTTTCTTTTTTTTTCTTTTTTTTTTTTCCCTCAAAGCCAACTTTATTTCCTTGAGAGGAAATCCATAAAGCATCATTCTCCCTGCAGAACAAGTAAGAGCTGACTCCTTGGAGACCAGAGATAAATCACTTTTAAGGGAAGATATTGCTCACTCAGAAAAGTAATTTGTAAACATTTTAAGTTTGTGCCATATTATCCCACCATCCCCAAACAGGTGCCTGCATTAAAATACTGAAATATGAATTCTCCCTTGCAGGCTGATTGTACAGGGAGCAGCATTTATGAATGGTGACTTTTCTCCTTTGGCAAACAACATCTGATATCTTCAGAATACTTTGCCTGGCACTGCTCATTTAATGTTTTAAGAACCCTGGACCACAATATTTTTGCCAATTAATTTTTGTTTTTAGTATTTATATTGGGATGTTGCCTTGCATAAACATTAAAAGTAGATTTAGGCCAGGGAACACTCACACTGCAGGTGAGATGTGGGGTAGTGCCATGGCAGGGAGACTTCCAGTCTTTGAAATGGGAAATAATTCCATTCCACTTCCAAAAATCATGGAAATGGGATAGGAAATAATCAAAAACAATTAATGGGAATTTGCAATAATTAATAAATGGGAGATAGCTCCATTCCAATTCCAAAAATAATGGAAATATTTCAGCTTTAAGGAACTGCAAGAGAAAAAAAGGTCCTGAATCTGGCCTTTGATTCCACAGCAAAGAGAAATAGTAAATTTTATTCCAAATGTATTTCAACTTAATAAACATCTGTCTTGTATATTTAAAACTGCCATTTCAGGATTGTAATTATATCATCTGAAAATAAGTCCTCCTCAAAAGAGAATTGAAGTGACAGGCTGAAGAAAATGAAACATGACGTTGCTCGTTCTCATTTCGTCCTAGAGCTAAAATTTAAATTAATTTTCTTCTTCTTGTCAGAAAGTATTTTAATTGGAAATCACTTTTGATTGCAGTTTTCAGAGAGGAATGGGATCCTTCCCATTGTGTTGTTCAGTGTCTTCATAATATTTGACTAAATTAATCTTTGCAGATATTTTAAATAGTTGATAACTGTGATGGTAATTCTAAGGAAGGTTAAAAAACCTGAGATAAATGTAAAGATTCTCACTTTTTTTTTGTTTCTTGGCACCTTTTCACACAGATATGGTGTGTTTGTTGCCATAGTTACCTGCTTGTTGAGAGAAATGAATATTTGATAGTAGCAGTAACTAGACTGTAAAAATTAGTTATGCTGCTTCAGTTCAATTTAGGTTTATCACATTTTTTTTTTCAGCTGAATTTTCATTATAAAATGTTGAAGGAAAGTTGTAGAGTCATATTCCCCTGAGAGCTACAAGTCTCTGTAGCCCTGTAAGTTCATTCGCACTCATTCCACAGCCCTCTGATGAACTCAAAGATCCTAATTAAATTTTCTTCCAACATACTTCAATTTCCAGTTTCCAGAGCTCTTCTAATGGGAACTTTTATTAATATCTTCATCTAAATCTCACAGAGGACAACAGGAGCCGTTCCATGGCGACCACAGGTGGTGGCTTCTTGTGCTGAAACAGTGAGAGGTCAAATGCAGGGGTTTGGCTTAAGCTCTCACTGCTGAATAATTTCTGCTTTGCCAAAATCCCTTTTGACACCTGATTCAGCCCACACCACACAGTGGAGCCCCACACAACTCAGGAATGCAGCTTCCAAAGGCTATCCAGGCAGAAATTCAGGGGAAGTTGCATGCTAGACAGGGAAAGGATCTCCAGAATAATAAAAAAAGAATATGTGGTTTAATTGGAAAAATTCTAGGATTGAAGCAGTTGCTGCTCTGACATTTACCTCGCTGCCTGCACTAAAATCTTTGGCAGAAAGGGTGACTTGAGGGAAAAATGATGCTCTGGGTTGTGTTGTCATGCAGGGCTGTCTCAGGCAGAAGTGACAGAAATCGTGTTGGCTGCATTATCTTCCCTTACTCTAATTTCTCTTGTCTTGGAAATGTCTGAATTGTCTCTGTGCACTTTAATGTAGCCTTGATAAAATGCATAACTCGTGGAAGAGACAAACTGAAGGGAGATCAGAGTTTTCCCAGGGGATTTCTGCCTTTCCAGTGAACCACGAGAGAGATGGAAAGTGCTGAAACGAGGGAGAATTTGTCAAAAATGCACTTCTAACATCTGGAAGCTCAGAGATTTCCACTAATGGGATTAACTGCTTGAGAAAACGAGGGGAAGGCAGGAAAATCTGTGCTGCTGGTACTAATGGTGTGATTCAGGCTTTCCTGAGCTAACCAGAAAGTTGTTGCCATTGATTTTCACCTCGGAAGTTGCAGCAGGTCCAAGGCAGCTGCTGGGGGGAATTGGAGATAGCAGAGCTTTTTGCTGGACTCTTGACTTCTCACCATGGCCTAATTATAACATTAAGGCATCGTGTTCCTGCCTTAAAAGAGAAATAATCACCAGGTTCTGCAGGCTGGGGCTGGAGGGAGCACTCTGGGCCAGCAATGGGTAAAAGCTTTGCTTTTAGCAGGGTGAGCAGCGAGCAGATGCTCCTGAGAGCTGCCAAGGAGAAAACAGTGGGGTTCACTTAGCAAAGTCCAGCACTTTAAAACAGATTGGGTTTTAGGTGTCTGGTTTGGTTTTTTTGGTTTTTTTTTTTTTTTTTTTTTTTTTTTTCTGTGAGACATAGAAAGGTCTAAGTTTGATCAGAAAGTTTTAGAAGCTGTTGTGAGTTTGGCTCTGGCTGTTCCTGCACTGGGATGGAGCCATGGGGCTGAACAGAACATGTGAATTCTTTTCTTGTCAACCCTTCCCTTCCCCATCTGCTCAGGGTAATTCCCTTCCCAGCCCCCAACTTCCTGTCACTTCTGTACTGAGTTTGATCAATATAAATTTTTCTTTTTTTTCAAGCATACATAATGCCTGGCAGTTTTTTTATTAACCTAATATAAAGTTTGCATTAAACAATGCTATACCAAAATTTCCAATGCACCCCCTATCCCCAAAAAACCCAATAAAAACCCCAAAACACTGGGGTTTTCCAGGATTTTCTGGCTCTTCTTCCCCAGCCAGCATGGAAAGGAATTTGTTTCTTACATGGGGGAAAATTCAATTAGCAATATCCTGAAGCCTTCAGGGATTTGCCATTGTGCCTAATTTGTTAAGGGCTGTCTGAGCTTTTCAGACACCCTTCAGGTAAGGGAAATTCTTCAAAACTTCAGTTCTTTGGGTGCACTGGATGTAGGGAGGATTTAAAATTTATAGTCTAAAAGGAATCTTTGAAGTATTGTGAACATACAATTTCTATAAATGTAAATATAAATACGTATAAGTGGTTGGTTCTTTGGATTTTTTTTTTTTTTGGGCTTGAAAGTCCTGTGAAAGATATTTCATAACTGGCTTGCCTTTAATTGGAAAATGAGACATGGAATTTCATATGGTTTTGCTGGGAATGTCATATCTCAGCATAAAAAGTCCATCCCATCACATGGAAAGGTGTGATGGAGTTAAAACAAGCTTTTACTAAAGCAGCTGCCAGTGGAGTCTCACAGCTTGGTTTGAGGAAGGAAGAAGTATTTAAAAAAATCATTATTTATATTGTGTAAATTAGAATTTCTTTTCATTTTTAAAGCAGATCTTGTCTCCTTTTGGGTGGGAGCAGGAGAACACAATGCCTGAGCTCCATAAGTTTCAACAGAAGCTCCTGCCTTGTCAGGGGCTGTACAGGAGCTTTGGTCTATCAGCTTATTCCTGGTCCCCTGAAGTTTATTCATCATATTTATCATATTTACTTTATCAGCCTCCACATGAGGCAAACAGGATTTGATTGCATGATCTGACATGTCAATGTTATTTTTGGGAGGCAAAAGGGAGCCTGATTTGATCTCAGTGACTTGGTGAGCTACTCCTACTTGAAGAGATGGGTTTAAATTAAACTGAGGATGTTCATTTCCAATAGATAAAGCAAGATAAGGTTTTCTTTTTTCATCCCAGAAATGATAGAAAGCAGTATGTAATTTTTGGTTTATGAAGATGGAGGACCGAAAACTGACAGAGATTTTGGAATATAAATTAAGAATTTAGATGACATTTTGAGGAAATGGATAAGCAGAAGATGCTGTGCACTTTGGTATGAGTAAAACCTGTCTTTTTCAATCCTATCCAGGGAAGATAAATTATGTAGTGTAATTCAGACTATTACTGATAAGTGTAATGGATCAAACAGAACATTCTTAGTTTCAATAAACAGGAGTGAGAATGGGAACTTCCTGAACACTTTCCTATTTTCTGTGCAGCCCATCTCAGAAAATACTAGACAGTATCTTTAAAATAAACCATACAATGCACTGCAGAAAACATTCTGGAATATTTGATATCATTTAAAACATATCTTCCACTTGGTTATAAATATTGGAGAATACTGGGATAGTGTTATTGCACTTTGCATATAAATATATTTCCTATTTATACATGGGCCTGCCAGGAACCACTCAGAGATGCAACAGCTGATTTAAAACCTGTTGGCAAAAAGGAATCTGCTGCAAATGGAGGGTTAAGGCTAAGAGATTAATCTCTTGTTAGAATTCTGGGAGAAAGTAATGAGTAGAGAAGAAAATGAGAAGCAAATAAGAAATGTTCAAGAACTAATGAAGGGATTCAGAGTACTTAATTTAGGTTTTTGAGCAAGATGTGCAGTTGTGCGCTCCTGGAGAAAAATGGTGTTTGGCTTCTGGGTTCCACAGTCCACCACAAACGTCACTGAGCTCTGACAGACCAGACTGTGCTCAGAAACTCCATGGTAGGAATGGTGTGAAATGTTTCCTCCCCCTTGCACACACAGGGGGTGTCTGCATTCATCAACTACTGCAAAAGAAAAATGCAGCACAGGAAGGGTTGGAACTAAAAAGAGGCCGGGACAGATTTGGTTTTGCACGGTCATTTCCTCTCTCTGCAATACTGCTGTGTGGATTTTAGCTATTGTGCAAACATCTGGAGAAGTACAATGATGTGAATTCAAAATTTCAGTCACTTGAATTCTGTTGGAAATAATTCTAGAAATTTCTGTGTTTTGGCTTTGAGCTCAGTGTACATCAGAAAAGCTCAAGAATTTATTTCTGTGGTTCTGATTTGGTTATTTAATACCAATCTCTGTCAGAGCAGAAAAGAATAACAACATCCTTAGTAGGATAAAGACAAGGCTTTACCTGCAGAGACTCAGCCAGTACCAGAACCCATGGTTTGGTTTTTTCTCCTTATAAAACAATCATGGATGCTCCTCCTGCTGCTGTGGGCATCCACTGGGTCTTAAACAAAACACGCATCAAGGAGAGCACACCCAGCTGCTGCCCCTGCTCCAAGCTTTGGTGTTGGACTCTTCTCAGGGTGCCAGGCTGACACAGACCCATCCATTCCTGCTTTCCCAAGATCCTGATTTTGGTGGAGGCTGCCCAAGGAAAGCACCACTAAGATTGATCTCCTTGTCCAGCCCTTTCCTGCAGCAGGGGAAGCCTCAGACGGCCTCTCCACACACGCACCTTTGGCAGGGTAATCCATCTCTGGATTCAGCCTTTGCTGTGGGTAATTGTCTCCTTGGGAGGAGCAGGGGCTGCTGGAGCACTGATTTACTCCTCTGCTAATCCTGGTGTGTGTGACAACAAACACTGGGTACCCAGAATGGCAGGAATTTATGTCTTGGGGTAATAACTGGATGGATGATGACAGAAACAGAAACACTGGTTTGGAACTATTTGTCTTAAAGCTGGTTTCTCATCTGGTTCTGCATTCCTTTTTCTTCTGAAGTCCTTGTCTGATAAATAATACCTTTTCAGTGGCTCCCACCTTCTTGACAAATTTCTTCTTTATAAAGAAACATTTATTTAAGTAAATGGTGTGTTTTCAAAAGTTTTCAACATGAGAAAATGTTTCTTTATTTTTTTTTCTTTCTTTAACCTAAGGAGCTACAAATGTGTTACTGAAATATCAAACATACCTCAACTTTTCACTAGAATTTCTCTGGAATTCTATTTCTCTGGAATACATAGGAGCAAAACTGAGAAAAAAGAGTCAGAGGTGAAGAACAAGGATAGGGAAAATTTTAAAAGACAATGAGGCGCAAACATGTAATCTGTGAAACTGGAATTTTGGCTAATTCACAATTTGTGGGACTTGTATTTATGAATGACAGAATGGAACTGGGTGAAGGGAAATATCCAGGAATCTTTTCTAGCAAAGGTTAAACTATGGAATTCCTGTCTAAAAGAATATTCATGGGTATATTTTGGAGGAGAATGGAAAAAAACCCAAACAACTTCAGTGTATGTACTTGAACAAAAAAAACCACAAAAAACCAACAAACCATCAAAAAAAGCCATTTATCAAGAGTGTCCCAGTCAGAAAAATAAATTTTGGGGTTCAAAATATTTCTTTCTTATATTTAGAAGTTTTCAAGGCCAGGTCGGGCAGGGTTTGGAGCAGTGGAAGGTGTCCCTGCCCTGGCAAGGCATGGAATGAGATGATCCCTTTTTAAATTTTAAATCACCCATTGAAGTGAATCCCTGCAGTAAAAACGAGGAGAGAGCAGCCTGAGAGAGCTGAGGTGTGGCTGTAATGGAAAAGGAAACAGGTGAAAAACATCCCTGGTGTTTCTGAAGGGCCCTGATGACTTTTGTGAGGAACCGTTCATTTCTGAACATCCAGATGTTCACATAATAAGGTGCTATTTAAAGTCAGCACAAACTTCCCTCCGTCTCTCTAGATAGCATCAGACTCTGGGAGTTTTTTAAAAAATATAAATTGAGCTCTTCAGAAAAAATGCAAATCAACAGATATAGCACGGCAGAAGAATAGAAACAAGAAAGGGTTTGAAATGTGGTTTTAGCCACATTGTTTTAGAGTTTATGAGTCATCTGAAATTCTTCCCTACTGTGGAAAATTGCTTCAGAAATTGCTCCAGGCATTTAGCTCAAAAATCCTGTTTCCACATTTGTTCATAGACTCACAACTCCTGCTCACATCTGCTTGCTCGAAATGGACACTTAAAAACTGCTCTGGGTTCAGTTTTTGAACTCAGTCAAGGTGCAAAGTTTTCTGAAGTATGAATTTTAAAGACATTTTAGGTATAAATTATTATTTAGGCATAAATTATATATAGGCATAAAAATATTAAATTATATAATAACAATATAGCACTTTCTATTAATATTATATATTAATAGTATATCAATTATTTAATAATACAATAATTATATATAGGCATGAATTATTATTTTAATTCTATTTTTCCAAATTATCATTTATTTTAATTTATGGATAAATTTTAATGTCAATATGTTGGAGGCTTGCATTAAGGATTTCTTTCTGCACCTCATTTTGTGACCATCAAACCAGCAAAAAAATTGATGGTGATATCACTGAAAAGTAAAAATCTGGTAAAACCAGTGCCTGAAATCAGGATTTGCTTGACTCACATAAAGAAAACCAGCAGATAAATAATATTTCAAGCTTCTAAAAGCCTGTGGTGCACCTTGAGAGATTCAGTGGAGACAGAAACCTCCTGGCACCTGTGCTGGGAGAACATTGCTGCATGTTCAGCGTTATTTCCTTCTCCTCAAAGAGGTTCTGGTTCCAAGGCACCCTGCAAAGATCTCCTTTGCCTTTCACAGTTTAAGAGATTAATTTGGTGGAAAATCCTTGATGCTATTATTGGGGGAAAAAAAAGGGGTTTTTTGGTGTTAAATATGCTATATTTCTTTATTTGTATTGAATATTCTTTTGGTTTTTATTGCTGTAAGCATGGGCTGGTAGCTTGATCACCCCTGGAGGTGTCCGAGCCTCCCAGGAAGCCAAAAGCAAAATTCTCCAGCAGCTCTGCAAATCTTTGCCCGATGTAAAGCCCTTGGTAGCAAAGCTGAAATTTACCCAATGCAAGTGAAAGTTGATGGATATAGTGAATATTTACCTGACCTGGGTGAGACCATGGGGCAATAGAATGCAGAGCAGTAGAGACTGGAGGCAAAATTTCCAATCCAGATGGGTGAAATGGGATGATTTTGTATTTTTAATCACATAAATAATCAGGGTCAGGGATTCAAAGGCACTGACTTTGCTGAGAGGTGGGGCTGCTCAACACCTCTGAAATGAGCCAGTTTTCCACAGGGCTGGTGGAAGGAAGAGGTGGGAATCTCATTTCACACAGCCACAATGTCAGATCCAATTGTGCTGGCTTAATCTCAGCTGCCTGCTGGAAAGGAAATGGCAATGGAATGATCACATCAATATTCCACGTACCAGCGGAGGGGAAGTAATACTTTTAAAATATAATTTATATGAAAATGTTTCTCAAAGACCTGTATTGCAAATACAAAGGATATGAAAGTTTTTTAATGAGCTAATAGGAGG
This sequence comes from Zonotrichia albicollis, assembly GCF_047830755.1. Classification (NCBI taxonomy): domain Eukaryota; kingdom Metazoa; phylum Chordata; class Aves; order Passeriformes; family Passerellidae; genus Zonotrichia; species Zonotrichia albicollis. Next base: position 4,119,417 of record NC_133831.1, on the reverse strand, counting down.
AGGAAATCAGCAAAACCCTTTATTACATCCCCTTTAATCACAGGGAGATGTATTTCCAGCTCATCAGCTGTTGCTGTGCAGGATGAGAAGTTCTCTCAGGTGTTCCATGTGGAGCTGCCCCACTGCCCAACTGGGGTTCACCCACCCTGCTCCTTTCACCTGCACCATAGAGCAGGAAATGGAAAAGGGCTGGGAAATAAAAAACTTACCTGGAAAAAAATACAGGGCACAGAGCACAGCTTTAAAGAGAGATTTCGTGAGGGAGTGTGAGTGAGTGTGCCTGACTGAGTGACTGTGCCTGAGTGTGCACCTGAGTGTCCCTGTGTTTATTTTACCCCCATTTAATGCTTTTAAATCTTTCCTTTGTCAAGAAAGTGGAAGTTTGTTAAGGACAAAACAATATTAAATCAAATGGCTAAAGGTCCTGGGAGAACAGAACTTTTTCTGAGGCTGTTTCTTTATTTACAAATTCTTTGCAAACAACATAAAGAGAGGCCAGGACTGGGTTGTGTTTCAGGCTTAGCCAGATAAGAACCCTCTCAGGCTGGACCCAGCTCCCTCCCACATTAATGAGCAATTCTGTGTCCTCAGCCATGGTGAGGAGCTGCCCCAGTGCAGGAGGATGCTCTCAGGTGGAAGGCAGTAATGCCATTTTCTTTGTAACACACACAAAAGGGCTGCTCTGCACAGGAAAATTCTTATTTGGGGCTGAATCTTAGCTTGAGATGCAATTTGGCTGCCAAAAGGGGTTATTTTAATAATTTTTTTTCCTGGACTCAGGGTTAATATTTTTTTCCAGAACTGAGTCATCGTCGTTGAGTGACCTTAAATTAAAACACTGTACACACCATAGTAGTGATCCCTATTATTTGAGATCCTGTTTTATATAATTGTACAGCTGTATTATGTTTGTTTATGCTGTGCATATATTCTGCTCATTGTCCTTGCTGCTCAGGTTCAAAAAGTCATGTTGCTAACAAAAGGAATAATTTTGATTGTTGTAAATGTGGTTTTGAGTGTTGCAAATAATGGAAAATCAGGTATGCTCATACAGCAGTTACAGAAGAGCTTCAGAGAATTTCATTTAAGTTTACCAAATCTTTAGGATTCATTAATATGTAAAACATTTCAGAGTGGTTTAAGGTAAAACACATTTCAAGGTAACTCACCCTGGAGCCAATTATTCTGAAAGTCTTACCAAAGTTCAAGATTTGAGTGTTTCTAAAGGTGGTGGATAAACTTGTTTTTACACCCCTGACCTAGGTAAAAACCACAAAATCCTTGTTATGAGTAAAATTTTGCCCCATTTGTAGAAAATAATTAAAATGAGGCAGAAGTAAATATTCCACCCTGTGGAAACTGCTGCTTTTCTGATTGCATTCTGCTAATGAGTGTGTCAGAAATGCTCATTCCCTGCACCCGAGTGGGGGAAGCAGCTCCCATTTCATTAAAATACTCCACTGCTATTTTTAATCCCTTCCTTTTGCCATCTGAGACTGTCTGCTGTGTTTGGAGTATTTTATTTTTAAAGATTAAAAAAGAGGCAAGTTAAAGAGAAATACTTTACAAGCTTATAAATTCTCGTGAGGCTTCTCATATAAATCTCTTAGAAAATGTTAGATGGGTGTGCCTATTGAAGGGATTTTATTTAACTGTGGGAAAAGAGGGAATTCTTTGTCCCAGATAGTTTTTTACCTCCCAAAACCTCTCCTGCATGGCCTGATTTGAAGTGGGCCATGTGAATTCCTCTCAGCTTTGCTCTGCACAACAAACAAAACACAGAGAAAATCATTTTCAGAAGCCATTCCCAGCATGGGAAATTCAGTTAAATGGTGAAGCATCATTAATTTTTATCAAGCCATATAAATGGAAGGAAATATAAGTCTAAATAATAGAAAGGTCAAAATCATGGGTATCTATAGTTATTAGCAGAGTTTTATGGGGCATTCAGAATTGATATTCTCTAGTGAATCCTAAATCTAATTTTATAATTGACAAATAAATATAATTGCTTGCCTTACAGCCATGATTATTTTTTTTCCCCTGTAGATCAAAGTGCTGTAGACATGGAAAATTTATATTCAATCCTCTGAACTTTGAAAAGTTATAACTGAAAGAGATACCTGGGTCTCTGAACCTTCCTTCATCTTGGACCTTTGATGTAGTAAAAGAGCCTTTGGGAGATCACATCACACTCCCTGGTAGCTGCACTTGGCTTTAAGAAAATACATTTTAAAAAAATTAAGTATTGGTGATTGGAGCTTATTTTAGCGAAATATTGCAGATGTGTTGACCAGGTGTGGCATTTTCAGCACAGGAATGTCCTGATGGTTTTTCTGAGTGACCAACACTGAACATAACCAGTCATGCGCTGAAGGGGTGTAAAATGAGTGTAAAATAAGTGTCCTTCATCAAAATTTGGTTATGAACTCTTTGCAGAGCTGAGTGTGGCAGCACAGCTGATGCCTGTGCACATGCAGGGCCCTTGCCAACCTGCTCCATCTAGGGGATGCTTTACACAATTCTTGTTTTCACATGCACTTTCAAGCCTTTGGAATCTTTTAACGCCATTTAAATCGGATTTACAGCAGTGTAATGAAATCAAAATGTAGCTTGTGAACAGCAAAAATCCACTTTACTCCTTCAACAGCATGATCATAGCACTTGTTTTGCTTCCTGGTACTTGTTTTACCTCCTGGCCTTTAGGAAATGTATAAATGTATAAAAAATGTACAAAACCAGCTGATCTGAGGGTCTGACTTTCAATGTCACTTCAACAAAACCTCAGTTTGAATTGCTCAGTAAAATATTTACAAATTCTGTCTGTCCCATGTAGGGGCCTTACAGACATCTTTTACAGATTGTCTTCCACCTGTTGTTAAATTAACCCAGTTTTGTACAATTTTAATACAAGAATGAAATCTGAAACTTGTCCCAGTGTATGAAAATCAAGACAGATTTGATGCTGAACATAAAATTATCCCAGTTTTTTACTGTCTAGTACAGCAGTCTAGAAACAGTGTTAATGTATTTGGCACAACTTGCATGACCTAAAAGCACAAATGCTGCTCCTGAGGTGCCGCTTGTTCTCCTTGCACAACCATTCCCTGTGCTGGCCCAGAGAGAAATTATCTCAATTATAGTCAGTCATTAGTAAGAAACACACATTTCCTCATATTAGTCAATGATAATTTGCTTTAAACTGATCCCTGTGTCTGAATCTGAACATTTGAGTTTTACCTAGGAATGTTGTTTCCTATTCATTGATACTGATTTTAATTTATTAGCATTGTAAAATCATTTCAATTGAGCTCATGTCGTGCATATTCCTTTCATTAGGAATATTTGTGTCTTCAGCTGTATATTTTAAAGGTATTTAGTTGCAGCAGGCAAAATTTTATGCAGAATTAGAATAACTGTGACATAATTAATAACAACTACATTATAAAATTTGGTTTGGGAAGTAGCATGGGGGAGGTAAAGGATGAAGCATGGAAATATTGAATGTCTAGGCCAAAATCAGCTAGGAAATCTGAATTGATAAAATTTACTTGAATCACTGTTAAAATATGAGTAAAATATGCAAGTAAAGCTGAACATGAATATACTTACACGTTTTTCTAAATTAGACCCTGTGAATGTTCATTTTCTCTTCCTAAATCCCTTAGAGATGTCCACATTAATGTTGTGATTAATATAGAAAGAAATTAGTGGCTCTGCTCTCCCCGCAATGTTCTCTGTCCAGCACAAGGAAATATAACTTGTGTTGTCCTGCAATGGAAACAGCAAATTACTCTTATTACTCATTTCTAGTCCTTTGCTGCAGCAATCCATTAGGAAAGAAATAACCACTAAAACTAAACCAGCAAAGGACAAAAAGAGCAGCCAGGCTGAGAGCACAACTGCCTCTCAGCAATGGTGGTGGCTGCCAAATTATTCTGCTCTTTGTGCCCCCCTTTTATTCAGGATTTTCCAGGTGTGAGAATCCTTCCAATGTCTCAAAATGAATTCTTATTGCACCAGCTTCATGCAATGGGGAGGTGAAGGATAAAGCATGGAAATATTGAATGTCTAGGCCAAAATCAGCTAGGAAATTTGAATTGATAAAATTTACTTGATTCACTATTGAAATATGAGTAAAATATGCAAGTAAAGTTGAACATGAATATACTTACACGTTTTTCTAAATTAGACCCTGTGAATGTTCATTTTCTCTTCTTAAACCCCTTACAGATGTCCATATTAATGTTGTGATTAATATAGAAAGGAATTAATGACATTTTGCATTATCCTATACATTTACAGTTCAGCTTTGTACTTGGGCAATGCAATAAGTCAGCTGCAATGAGGAGCTCAGTTCTTTGGAGTATATTTTCCATTTTTCTGACAGTAAAAGTTGCAGTTTCACAAGTGAGGCCACCATTCAGAAAGTCAGATTTCATAAGTGGAAAATTTGGCTTGAAAACTCCCTAGAGAAATCTTTTTGGGCAATTTTAGACAGCTTCTGCTTTAACTTGGTTAGAAATCCCACACGGATAATCCCTTGTGCAGCAGAAATCAACAGTTGTGGTTGCTTAAGATGTGGGTCAGGAGGGGTAATAAATATTAAACTTAATATTCTTTATCACTGATACAATCTTAGGATAAGTTGTCTGCTTAAATGGATGATAGCATTGCTGTAAAACCCAGGTAATAATTTTCAGAGTGTGTGTGTGTGTGTGTGGCACAAGGCATTTGATTCCAGGCATAGCTACATATTTTATAGGCTTTATTTAGGAATCAAAAGTGGGAAGCCTGAGTACACGTCTGTGTGTCTCAAATATTTATTTGTCATCCCAGCTACGGCTTAGTTGAAGCATTTGGAGCCTCTGTCTCTGATCCCATGAGGGTCCCATAAAAGGGTTTTGCCTGTGGGTATCAGGATCTGTATGCAGCACAGCTGTTGGGCTCGGCAGCGTGATGGATGCAGCTTTTATGAGCATAATGAAAGGGAATTTTTAAATGCACTAAAAAGAGACGTAAGGCGGCACATCAAACGGAATCTGCGCTCTCCCTTTCTGGAGCCTGGCACAATTCTGTGCCTTTCAGGAACGAGAGCAGCTCAGGAAGGATTGTGCAGCCTGCTGGAGCAGGGGCTGCTCTGCTCTGCACAAACCAGATCAAGATTGCAAATGAACGAGAGCCCCCTGAGCAGCTCCTGGCGCTGGAGAGGGCACAGAATGCGCTGCCATCCCCAGCGTGTGCTGGGTGTGAGAAACACCTTGTGCCTGAATGGCCTGCCACTGATGAGAAGCAATGCTCAGACGAGAGGAGGGTCCTTGTCTTCCAAGCACTCAACAAATGGGTTCCATCTGGCAGCAGTGACTCCGTGTGTGATTTGTGTTGGACTCTGGTGTGTTACCAGGTGGGAGGGTTAAAGAACCTCATCAGAATGCGGGGGGCTCCAAAACAGCTTTTAGACTTTGTGAACCTCACTTGTAAGCTTTAAAGACAGAAGTTTAATTAGGGAAAAAAATTAAAAAATAGTTTTAATTTAGAAATTTTAGGAAAAGTTTCATTAGCCTGGGACAGAGCATGCCTTTCATCTCCTGCTTGGTTTTCAATTATGATCTGGATCAGCACAAGGATGAAGTGGAGACTGTTAAAAAATGAAAAGCAATAGTGGCATGGTCAAAATATGCACCTGGAAAGATTGTTTTCTCTATAAGAACTTGAACCTCAGGCTGCTTTTAACAGATCACAATTGGTGCTGAAAATTTTTCATGAAGTTTCATTGAAACTTGTTCTTTCCAATTAAAAATGATGGTCCTCAAGGATCCTGATTAAAAGTGTTTTTAATGCTCATTGAGTCATTAAGCAGGAAAAGACCTCCAAGGCCATGGAGTCCAATCAATAACCCAGCAGTGCCAAGGCCACCACTAACCCATGTCCTCAACCCATCCACAGGTTTTTTGAATATGTTCAGGGCTGGTGAACTCTTCCAGGACATTTCCCTGGGCAGCCTGTTACAATGTTTGATGACCCTTTTGGTGAAGAAACTCTTCCTGACATCCAAACTAAACCTCCCTTGGCACAACTTGAGGCCATTTCTAACTGGTTATAAGGAGAACAAAGATTGTGTCATATGCTGGAGCTCCTACATTAAAAGTGGAAAAAATATTTTAAGAAGTGGATAAACATGGTCAGCACACTGGATTGTGTTTGAGCAGGATTCAGAGACGTCACTGGTGGCTTCTCAGCTGCCGATCAGCTGTCACATATTTTCTTTTCACCCCATTTTTGATTATTTTCTTTTTTCCTTGTTCCAGTACTTTAAGGTTCTTTGCAGTAACCCTTTGGGAGAGGAGGTGTTTTTGCAATATTTGCTCATTTCTGGGTGGGCACAGCATGGTTTGTCACCACATAGGCCGGCAGCTGAAGGGATGGTGGTTGTCTGGTCTTGTTTCCTGCGCAAGGAACAGAGCAGCGACAGGAGGGTTTTTCCTGCTCTGGGGAGAGCAGCAAGGTGTAAATCTGGGAGCAGAGCTCTCCGGAGGAGGGCAGCAAGCTGAGCCTCGCATGCCGGAAGCAACAGGACACACAGAAAGAGCAGGGAGCAGATCTCCAGCCAAGCCTGAGTGATTATGGAGAAAAAAGGAGCTCCTGGGAGGTCTGTACCAGTTTGTTACGCGTGGAGAAGGCAGTGGAAGTTGCTGGAGGGAGAGAAAAATGGATCCCTACTGAGTGCACAGTGCTCTGGGAGTGAATGTTGGGGGTTTTTCACCAAAGCTCTTTAAAAATTCGTTTTGCTCTCTAAAGCTACATTTTCACCTTAAGAAAATGCAAAATCTTGAGGTTCCCACCCAGCACACCCTCCAAGCCTTGCTCCAGCCACTATGGAGCCATCCCCATCCTATTTCACTGTGATAGCTTCTGTTTGTTTTCCAGAGTGGTTTCCTGGATTTTGTTTGGTGGTTTTTCCCTTTAGGGTCCAGTAGAAATTCTCAGAAATGACACACATATATTTCTTTTTTTTTTGCTTCCCACCCATGGAGTCTTGGCATTTTAATCCTATCCTTACAAGAGAGTGGAGGAACTGGCACTAGGATTTTCAAAGAAACATTGAAATAGCCTTGTTTTCTTAGGGTCTTCCCATCCCTGACCCATAAAAAGTAGAATGCTGTATTTGTTCATTCTTTCCTGCTCACCATCTGTCTCCCTTTTCTCTTTTGTATAAAACTTGTACATTAAAAGCCTGGTTTTGTAAGTGTCTGGTGAAAATATAGCATCCTCCTGACCTCACTGTTATCATGTCTACAGCTGAGAGAGTTCTTTGTATGCCCTCGTATGTCTTTACTGAGAAATGGGTGTCTTACCCTTTTGGGTGATGTGGGGGAACAGCTTTGATTACATAAAAGATCCAAGCAGTTTCTTTTTATTGTGCTACAATAACATTTCAGGCAACAACAACAAAAAAAAAAACCAAACAGTCTAGCACTTCTGTGATGAGGCTTTTATATAAAAAAAAATATAAATTAAATAAGAGCAATGTGAGATTTAAACCATCTCAGTTCTGTGTGTCATGTTCATTATTGTGAAATTGAGAAGCTTTGCAGACACTCTGCTGCAGGGGGCTTGACTGCTCCCTCCCAGCCAGATGTGCAGGATTCAAATGTGGGTTCTGAACAACTCAAAACCAGCTCAAAAGCAGCAGCAGAGCTTCTGTGGCCAAGCTGGTGAACCCAGCTGAGCCATGGGCGAGCCCTCCAGAAGCCTCCTGACTGATGACTGCCAAAAACCATCCTGTGCAGTTTAAATCCCCATCACCTCACAGAGGCAAATCTCAAGGTGCTTTTATTGCAGCTGCTGTTGCCATGTTATTGTTGTCTTACCCGGACCCTGTCTCAGGTGATTCTTCCCCATTTGGGACATTTTTATTACAAGTGAGTTTCAGTCTTGGACCAGGACCCCAATATATCACATGCCTGTGTAACCACGAGATAAAAACTTCTTAATCCTCCTTGTTAGCAGTTATTTTAAGCATGGGAAAAGCAAAGTCTTTGGGAAATGCAGGTAGAGGTGAAACCCTGGGCTTTCCCAGCAGGGTGGGCAGTTGTTGTTGCACTCAGGCTGTGGGGGAAACTGAAGAGGATTTTGAAAGAAAATGCTGAAACAACTTCCCTGAGTTTTGCCTTGTGTGGCTGGGGCTGTGGAGCAGGAAGAGTTTGCTGTTTATGCTGAGTGAGAGTTAAAAAATTGGATTAGAATGGGCAGGAGTATATACTGACACAGAGCTCTCTGCTTGTTTCTTAACCAGGGTTACCTTGTATTCCCTAATTTCCCGGCTCAGCTTTAGCAAACATGTACACCCTTGTGCCAAACTGAGCTCTGCTCTATCCTTTGGATACCAAGATCCTCATTTCAGACTCAGAAAATGCTTCGTGAGCCATTATACTCTCAGCATATTTTCAGGATTTCTTCAGAGAAATTCAACTGGTTTGTCCTGGAGGCATTTTATCATGTATGTCATCCTGTAATTGCTGTTTTTCTCCATGTTTTACTACTTTGAAACACACACCACGTTCTTCCTGTGCTGTAGCCACCTCCTCTTGCTGGGAGATCCTTCCTGTCCTGGGGATGACCCCAAAGCTTTTTGAGTTGTAACTAACAGGACTGCGTTGTGAAAACCAAGAAAAACAGCCCGGTGTGATTCTCCTTCCCTGGAGGGTTGTTTTTGTAATAGATTTCCTCTCACCCACCTGCCTTCTGTGCCTAGCAGGGGATGTGCTTTGTATGATTTGAAGTGATAATTAGAAGGGATGGTGGGTGGCCACAGGAGGGACTGCAGATCCAAAGCAATAACTGTGTCTCCACAGAGTGACACATCACCTCCTCAGCAGATACTTTCATACTGAATTCCTTGGAATTAAACCTGGGAGATCCTAATCAAAGAGAAGTGAAATTGTAGAGAGTGTGGAAATTTATTTGAGTCATGACTGATAGCAAATGTTGGCATCAAAAGTGCATCTTCCAAAAGAGCATCAATGCTGCTGTGAGAATAGAAATTCTCTTTAGAGAATGGTCAGGGGTTTTGTTTGTTTCTTTGTTTCAATTTTCTTTGTTTTGTTTCCCAGTTTCTGCCATAAAATTGCATTTTAGGAAGAGGTCACTGTCATTACCACACATGCATTTGAAGGGATCCAGTTTAAGCCTGTATTTTGGGGAATGTGCAGCTTTTTATTTGGTGATGCAGCTATTCCTTAACATCCCATGGAAAAGATTCCTTCACCGTGTAATTTGTAAAGGCTCCTGAGATGTAATGCAGGCAGACTGAAGCTTTCTGCAGCAGCAGAACAGTGCAGAGCTTGCTCACATCTCTTTGGGTGAGCATGGGACACCTCTCTGCCTTTAATATCGCAGAGTATTAGTCCAAGGTGGAACAAATGTGATTGGGACGGCACCTGTTTGAACACTGCCTTGGCTGCAATTTAATTTTCCTTCCCAAATTAGCATGTTTCATTACTGTCCTTTTCCCAGTGATAAACAAGATAATTCATTTTGGGTTTTCCTGCACGGCAGAAACATAAAAATTTGTCAACTGTAAATTGCTGTAGGTGTCATTAAAATTCTCCCTAACCAACCTAATATGTTTCAGGGGTATTTTTTTTTCCTTCAAGACACTTGCAGCTATTTTTAAACCACCTGCTGTGTCTATACATATTCAGAGTGTAATGGGGAGGCACTGCTGAGCAATTCAATAGGAAATCATTTAAATGGAGAGGGACATAAGAGTAAGTGATAGGAAGTTCAGGAAGTTAATGCACTAGTTTGAAGTCTTTGTCCCCCCTGTGATCTCCCCCACACGCTCTTTTCTGCATGGCAGCCTTTAGAATTGGATTGTTTTCCACTAAAATAATTGATTTGTGATTGCTTTCAGTCTCCCAGAAATGTCTAAGTCAGGAGTCAGCCCCTTGCAGCACCAGGGGGGTTTATGGGGTGTCCTCAGAGATGTTGGGATGATGTGCAGCTCGTTGGAAGCACAGAAATGGAGCATTAAACTGCAGAGGGGAGCCAGGGTCTGTCTTGTGCTTTTGGTGTCTGGGAGAACTCTCTGGTGAGTTTGCACAATTGCTCAAACCCCTCTGCAATATCTGCTTTATCTTCTCATTTTTTTTCTTCTATCTTCTTTTGCCACATTTTTAAGAGATCCCCTCTTTGCACTTAACTGTAACCTCTGTTCTTTAAAGAGAACTCATAGAAAGTAAAGAATTAAGTTTTACTAACTTCTTACTAATAGGAGGAGAGAAAAGGCAGCTTTTGCTTTAACCATCCTTCTCTTCCTGGAGTTGTTATAATTTCTCACAAGTTCTGGATGCCCTGGCCATTCAATCAGTCTCATCCTTGTAGCAACAAATGCTTCTATTCATACTTTATGTTCAAGGGATTTACACACACAACCATTTAAAAGCAAAGGGATAATAAATAGTAACCCAGAACAGAAGCTAATCTGAGCACAGTAGATGAGTATCTGCTGGTAGAGTGGGCAAATATCAACTCAAAAAAAATCTTCATTTTTCCACTCATTTTCCTTTTCTGGATAAAATTTTCCTTTCTGGATAAAAGCTTTTTATACTGCTTTTACCAAGATTACTTTTACCAATATATTCCAAGTTTATAAGGTAATATAAACTTATTGTTTAAACTTAATTAAACTTAGGGAGTGACTGATGGGAGTGCCCAGAGCAGCAGCAGCAGCTGGCGTGGGTACCCTGAGTCACCAGGGATGGCCAGGGCACCTCCTGGCTGGGTCACAGGAGTCCAGCAGGGGCAGAGAGGGAGCTGGGGTGGGTAAATCATGGCAAATAGTAACTAAAATTTACTTTTTCTGGCAAATTTAGTAAGTCAGGACAGCCTGAGACAAGTCTGCATTATCCACCAGAGCTGGGAGATGAACTCCTGCCCTGTGGTTGTGTGCGTAGAGGAGGTGGAGAAGTCTTATCTGTGCTGCTTTGACTTTTCTGGAGTACATTTTTGTCCATTTATAAACAACATGTCCAATTACCTGTTGTAAAGCCTCATGACTCAAATATATTTAGAAAGACAAGGCAGAGTATAAATTTAAAAAAAAAAAGAGTAGAATTTCTGTGGGTTGATGGCTGCATTGTGGACAAGAAGGCAGCTGAGGATCGCAGTGGAGATGGAGCTGCAGCATCATTCATGCTGCTGCTGGGCTGCAGCCAGTGTAGCTGCCCCAGCACATGGGTGAGGTGGCATTAATCATTAATTAGCTGTGCTGAGTCCAGCAGGGCCCTGCTCATTGCAGGACACACCCAGCACCCTCCCTCTGCTCCCTGTTCCACCCTGGGATCTCTGGCAGTGCTGGTTTGCTGCTGCTGGAGGTGCCTTGGGTGTGCTGGCGAATCAGAGCCATCAGAGCATCTCAGAGCACAAAAACACCAATTTCCAAGAATAGCACCAGCAGACACAGGAGCAATATCCAGCCCAGGATCAATAATGAGGGTGAGGCTCTGCCCTGGAGGCTGCACGAGCCAAAGCAGTTCAGGGGCAGTTTGATGCTCAGTTCTTCTGCAAAGAGTTTGTAATGTAGGTGGTACATAAAAAATTCATCATTCTGGCTGCCTGTGCTGTGCTGTCAACCAAGATGTTTCCCCTGTGTGCAGATGTTACTGAAATTGAACTTATCCCTTTGCCCTTAATGATAAATATGGACTCATCTGAGGAGTGCAGCTTCAGACTTGTGTTTGCAGAGGGAGGAGGGCATGGTCATATGTAACATTAAGGAATTCCTGACAGAAGAGATCATAAAATATTTAATTTATTTCTCACTTAACTTAAATGAAATGACAGGCCAAATGATCTAAATGAGGCAGGCTTTATATTTATTTAGTTTTAGCTTTAACTCCTAACAAGAGCTTTATCATATTTAAACAGTCTCACATCATTAGGTTAATAATAGACTGCAGTTTGCACTGCTGGTGACTGGATTTTTCATTATCCTCACTTTTGGTCTTTCAATGGCCATTATTGTTTATTGTGCCCTTTTAAAAAGTGAATAAATTAAGAGAAACCAAATCAGAGGGATTTGTTATCAGAGGAGGCAGTGACAGATATTACTGAGCTCGGGTAGAAGGCAAGAAAATAGGAGCAGGAAATTGAAATGAGGTAGCAGGGTTTTGAAATTCAGACACATCAATCTGAAAGGAAATACCATTTGTAAAACATAAGCACCTAAGTTTGATATCTTCCCTTATATTACAGGATATTTTGTGAATCTATTTAATTCTTAATGTTTGACTTTTGTACAAATGTGGGATTTGAGGAAGGGAGGAGGAAGGGAGGAAAAACTTCTTTATTTCCCAGAGAAGTTGTGGAAGTGTTCAAGGCAAGGTTCTTGGAGCAGCCTGGTCCAGAGGACAAGCTGGAAATTTATGATCTTTGGGATCCCTTCCAACCCAACCCATTGTGTGAAATCAGGGTGCCTGTCACCCATTATTCAGTGCTGGTTGACAGAATCAAAGAGCAAGAACTTTAAAACCAGGAGCAGTCCAAAGCTCTGCACAAACAGCATCTGGCCTGCCACAAAAGTCAGCCCAGGCAGAATTTCCATCAGTTCCAGTCAGAAATTGTTCTTTTATTGGGAACTGCTCATTTCTTGCCAGTGCCAAGGTATGAGATCACCGCTGCTGACCCAAGCCAGCAGCCCCTCATTGCACAGAGAACAATAAAACAAATCCAGAAAGGAGTGTGCTCTGCCCTGCTGGCAGTGCTGGCCCTGTTTGGTTATTGCCTTTCTGTCAGGCTGCAGACATACACTGAGAGGTTTTGGACTTTGCCATCTCTGCATCACTTCACTCTGAGAGTGGTCATGCAAGTTGTAATTCCTTGAGTGTAGCCAGAAATTTGAGCTAGATCTCCAAAGGTGTTGAACAATTGGACAGGAGAAGAACAAGCTTTATTTTCTGGCCCTGTTGAAATAGGAAGGGTAGGCTTTTGCTCTTACAATTTGAGCTGAATACCTTGACCAGAGGGAGAATTCACCATTCAGCTAAGACACTAAATCTGAAGAGTGAAAGTGAACACATGCACCCAACATGTCCTATCATCCATACTAACATCATTCCTAACACTCTCTGGGTGCTCCTGGGTGAGTTCTGTGCTCAAGGCACAAAGCTCAGCTCCAAAAGTGCCCATGGCTGAAGGGGGTTGCAGGTTGGTGTTTGAGCTCTGTGTTCATGAAGTAAATGCATGGCATTGCTTTAAAAAAAGCTCTTTTCCTCTCATCCTCCTATTCCCAAACAGAAATCTGTCCATGCATCAGCTTGCTCCCTGCACAGGGCAGGGCAAAGGACTGAATATCTTTGCTAAATAAAAAGCTGTTTTGTATTAGGAATCAGACACTGCTCCAAGATGCTCAGATTTGCAATTACAGCTTTGTCCTGGAAGTGAGGATTCTAGAATCATTTGCTGACACAAATTTGCTCTGTGACCCTGGGGAAACATTTAAATACTTTGTGCATCATTTTTCTCCTGCTGCTACATAAATTTTTCAGTGTTGTGTCTTGTACCATCTGATTTCTGTTTTCTGTTTAATCAAGTAATATAAAATTTCAGCCTTTAAGCTGTACAATGCAGCCGAATCACTTTGCAATTGATATATCAGACACTGGCTGGAAATTTTTTGAATTTTTAAAATTAATTTCCATCTTGTCATGACTTGCCTGTTGTTTTAGAACAAATTGAAGCAGCTGGAAAACACCGGTCCAATCCTAATTTGTATTCTGGCTGTTGTTTCATGCTGGAATTAGTGACATGCAGTTGTCTTGATGCAGGTGAATCAAAGTTTGCCACGTCAAGTCCAATTCTGCCTCTGTTTAAGATGATAATAAATCACCCCCTGAGCTCTGCTGTGCACGTTGGGGTCCATGCTTGGTGCTCTTACAGCTTGTTTAAATTTCTAATGAAGACACAGAATAATGCATGCTTGTATTATGGCTTCATTATGCCATGGAAAATGTCTGCAGGAAAACACATCCCTAGTCAATCATCACTTGGAGAAGTTTTCCCTTCTCCTGACTAATACTCCATCACTTTGATACCTTCCAGGCAGGTTTTGCATTCACCTCATGTCCTCAGAGTCTACAAAGCAGCACAGAAAAATAAGCCAGTGCCCAATACCATTACAGTGGATGCTGTGAGAGCCCATATGGTGTTAGTTTCTCAAAAATAAATCACACTGAGAACTGTTGGATGCATACAGGGACCTTTTCCAGTCCCTCTTGGAGGAAATGCTGCACAAAAAAATATTTTAGAAGAGCAGCAATGCATTGCTTTAGAAGAATTATATGAAACAAATGAACCTGGGATGGATTAATATTCACAGCATTAATAAGAATTAGGTTTTAATTACTGTTTAGTAAACCACATATTATAATTTAATAGCTAATTTAAAATCAAGATTGCAGCATTTAGAGCAAGTTTCTAGACCAAGAAATTATATCTTCTGCATAGTCAGCACACTTATGCTAATGGTTTAATGCAAGTGTGAGATAAACCCTGCTGCCACCTCCTTTGCACTTCTGCATGCATTACACACACCACTTTCTAATAAACTATTTTTTCCGTTTTTGGAAAAGAGTCTTTACCTGCAGCTGTACAAAAACAAGTTCAAGTTCAATACCTCAACAGGCTTGGATTTCAGCAGTCCTTCCCCTGGGCACACCAGGGTGATCCAGGCACTTGGGAGGCAAAAATGTTTCTAAAATTGACAGTTCTTTCCCAAAGTGAAAGCAAAGAGCCTTTTTCCATGGCAAATAAACCAATATTCTTCCCAAAACAGCAAATTTATTCTCTAGAAAATGTTTTCCATCTCTTGTGACCTGATATACATATTCGTACGGGTTATTCCTACAGTCCATGGTTCCCTCTCCACTTATAATATAGCTTTATCTACAGATATCTATATTTACATATTGTGATTATTTAAATCTCTGTCTGTGGTGCTTCCTTTCAGCATTGCAACCCCCCACCAAAATAATTTCCAAGTAGGAAAATGAAAGGACACAGGTGAGACCAGCAGTTTGTTGATGTGTCACCTTTGCACCTCAGTGTTGGGAATTTTCACCATTATAAATCTCAACAGGATTTTTCAAAGAGATACTTTGTTGTTAAACCCCTTGCTAGGATAGATTAAAAAGAAACTGCAGGAAAAGGGAAAAAAAAATAAGAACAAAAAAGCAGCTTCCTCAAGATGAGAAGGTGATTTCCGAGCTGGACAGGAACAGCTTTGTTTTCTGATCTTGTGTTTTTGCAGGGTTGTTTGAAAAGTCACTGGTTTGTTCTGTGGCATTAGAACAAAAGATGACTAGACTAAAACAAGAGAAATATTCCATATGATATCAAATCTATCTGCATTTCAGAACCTGTCAAAGTGAAAAATGGAACCACAAGCTTGGCCTTTAGAAATATTAATTCACTTTAGAGATGAAATGTAAAAGTTCTGGGAAAGAAGTCACCTTATCTTCAGGAAGAAGCAAGCAAGACAAAATCCCTCTTGCTCTTCCTGGATCTCAGATGGCACTTCCATGTCTAAAAAAGGATTTAATCATCAGATCTGGCCACCATAAATCCCTGAAGTGTTTTTTGCCCTATTATTATTGAGACAAATCAAATTCACTAAGCAGGGCTTGAGGAATCCCAGTTTCAGGGGATAATTTCCCACTTTTACTGAGTGATGTGCATTTAGTGTTATTGACAGCAGAAAGCACTGGCCATTAGGATGTCAAGAAAGGTAATTAGTGAATATTCAGCTAATAAATTGTCAATATCCAGAGATACCCAATGTACACTTTTCACATGCATTCATTTAAAGCCTGTGTTTAACTTCTCAGCTAAGCATAATTAAAGCTTTTAGGGATCATTCTGCCTGTTTGGTGTTATTGATTCCACACAGCAAACTATAATCAACTGATAAATCTCTGATCTTTAGTCACAATGAAATAATATAAATGAATATTTCTGTACCATTTGAGATGGCATTTTGATATTGGCCTCGTTGAAATATATTGCAGATGTTTCTCAAAAATTATCTGCCATGATCTATAATAACCGATGAAGAAATTATAGATAAATTTTCACTTCAGCAGGCCTCAGCCAAAACCTTTGCTCCATTAATATCTTTTTCTGAGATTACTCTTAAGTCAGTCTGTTTTGGATTTTCTAGTTATTAACACTTCCAAATCTGACAACAAATATGGTTCTTCTTGAAGTATTGAATATAACAATGAGTTGCTTTCTTTTTTAATTATTCTTTGTAGTCATTGGGTGTCTGTCTTCTTGCTGGATTTTGGGGTTTTTTTTGTAATTTCACCTCCCATATACCCCCAGTTCCTGTTCTTAGGCTGCCCCCTAGCAATAGAAGTGAACAAAACCCTGTTGGATAGGCAGAGTAAGCCCGGAGCAGAGAGCTCTCCCAGAATAACCACTGCAAACCAAGAGCAATAGAGCTGTTAGTTTGTCTCTCACGTCCATAAATAAACCTGCCATTTTTTTCTGAGGTTTAATTTTCCTTGCAGCTTGTTTTAATACTTCAGCCAAGTGGAAGTTCAATACAAGGGAGCATAATAATGAATATTTCCCATTGTTTTATTTCCAAGCACCATAACCAATGAGGCAAATAATCCATGGCCATTAAGCTTTCTATATAAAGAATTGGAAGGTACACAGAGCTTGCAATAGCATGAATAACAGAGGTCTTCCCTCAGGCCTTCAGAGGTTGACACACACAGAATATTTGCTAAGTGTGTGTGGTGATCTCTTTAATATTAGAATATTTTTATTACTTCTTCAGGGAATAGCTGTTTGTCTCTTGGCCACTGAGAAATTTAGGGCAAAGGGCTTAAGAACTTTGATTTTATTTTTCTTATTGTTTTCTCCAGTGAGGCTCAGCTGTAAAAATCCCATCTGAACAGTTGTGCCTCAAACTTTGTGTGAGCATCAGAGAGCCCTGTTGAACCAGACACAAAATAGCAATTAAATGGTAGAAACAAATTTTCTGGAGGCTTAGAGGGCTTAAAGTCAATCTCAGGAAAATCAGCATGTGAATGCTGTTCCCTCAGAAGCTCTAATAAGCAAAGATACACCTAAACCAAACTAGAAATGCAAATATCTTCTCATAAAGCTTATTACCTTTAAAATTGTCAGGCAAATGCTCCAATTAGAGTCGCTCAGTGACAAGCAGTGAGCAGCTGACCTCACCCACAACCCTGACACCTCTGCTGCCTCCCGAGGTAATGGAGCTCTTGATGTCACTGGAGCACGCAGTGGAGATGAAAATATTCCAACAGGAAAACCACTGAGACACAGAAGCCAGGCCAGCAGAAACGAGGAGGACAGGGGATGTTTTCTGTGCCTGTGATGTTGGGTTTGTAGGGGACACAAAAACCAGATTTGGAGCCAGCCTGGCAAAGTGGGGACTCGGAGAGGGACACGGGGGACAGACACATCATCAGCCATCAAGGGAGTTGTGCAGGTTGTTGTAAACAAAGGAAATAAAATAAAACCAGGAAGGAAATCTTGATCTTTTCATTCATAACTAAAAGGGAGGAAGTGCTCAGAGCTCCAGATCAGAACAGGAGCACTCTCAATGTGTAGATGAAGTGATTTTCAGCAGGACCCCCAGCCATGCCATTTATCACTGCCTCAATTAACCTGCCCCTGGGGGGTTGCTGCATCCAGCTAATGGTGTTTGTGGAAGACATCAGGATCTGCATGTAAGGACACATTTCATTGCTTCTGGGTGTCCTGCTGCACACTAAACTGATGGCTGGCACAGCAAGAGTGACACTGTCAGTTTAAATAGTGTGTCCCTTGATAGCTGCATCCTCACTGTTCAAGGCTGGGGGAAGAGGTCCTGCTAAAAAAGACTCTTGTGAGGATCAATGTTTTGTTTTCTTTAAAGTTAATTAACCAAAGCTGTTATTTCCTGAACACACTCATTGACATGAATGCTGCCATGGCAGTTGTTCAGTACCCTTCTCTGTAAGTGTGAATTTCTGGGTGCCCTTTCTCCCTTTTCCACCTGTAACCAAGAGATCTGGTTCTATAACCAAATTGAATTTCCTTCTGCTTGTCTGTGTGGGGAAAGGAGTGACTGGAAGGGCAGATTGTGAATTCCCAAGTCCCTGGGTACCAACAACACACACAGAGTGGGCACCTGATGGGTTCATCCTTCCCTCCTGGCCCAGTGCCCACTGCACATCCCAACAGATCCTTATGAGCACATAATTCTATTGAGATGCCTTCATTATCAGCCAGTTGGTTTTGGGACTGCTGGAAAACATTCCATGCCAGTCAAAGATCCCATAATATATCCCTTGGTCCCTGCAGGGAGAGGATCTGGTGCTGTCAGTTGGTTTTGGGATTGCTGGAGAACATTCCAGCAGTTCCATGCCAGTCAAAGATCCCGTAATATTTCCCTTGGTCCCTGCAGGGAAAGATTCTGATGCTGTCAGGAATAAGTATGTTGACCTTTGGTAAACAGATCATCTGTAAATAAACTTTAAGGGCAGGATGTGATGCTTTTTTAATGTAGGGCTGCTTTTGGAGATGTTATGTTCCGTCCAACAGAGGGATCAATTGTCTGATCTCAATATTGATGGAGGAATGTCTCAGTTGTGTAAAATTCTAGTTAAAAGGCTTGGCTTCTGTGGAACCATGTCTCAAAAATATTGATTAAATTCAATATAATCCTTCAATCTGCCAGGAATCATCAAAAAATGCTTTGTAATTTGCCACTGCTTGGAGGCACTTTAAAAGCTGCATATTTTCCTTTCCTGGTGCTGTGACATTTTCCTTTAAAGTGCTTCTCTCCTAAGTGTGTTGTAAAGGAAAATTTCCATGATGGCCCAAATAAGGAGGTGTTGGTTATCTCTGTGCAGGGAGGGTTCAGTGGAATATTTAAGATGATGAATGATGTGAATGACCTCTCAAATGGGAGCTGTTTGATGCTGTTCTTCACCACCTGGAATTGGAATCACCTGGGGGAAAAGAAAAAGTGTCTGATAAATCCCATGGATATTGTAAATCCATTTTACCTACCCTGGCCTAGAACCAAGTCAAACCTCAGGTCCAGGGAAACCAATGAAGTCCAAACTCATCAGATTTTGACCTTCTCTTGTAGGTCCTCCTTCACAAGAAAAAACACACATTTTCAGGCAAATAATATTTTTGAAACAAGGGTAGATAAGGAGAAGGCAAAGCTTGGGGAGAAGGAGAGCACTGGAAGATAACTGAATTCCTCCTTGATTATCTGTGGCCAGCCTTTGAATCCCAGAGAAGAAACCTTGGGCTGATTTCTTTTTATTCTGCTTTACTTTCAGTTGTGTACCACATTCCTGCTCTAAAACATTGTCTAGCTAATAATATCAATTTTATTTCACATTTTCACCAGCAATTGCATTCCTGCTTTGATAAACTGCATCTTACCAGGCTTAAGATGCTGAACATTTGACAAAGGCAGTAATTTTAGAAGCATCTTCTCCATTTATTTATTAAGCTAATTGCTTCACTTGCAGCTTCCCTTCCAATTTGTTGCAGTGTTAACTCAGCATTTCCTGCCTCTGGAAATCTGTTTAACTTAAAGTGACTTTTAGGATAGGCTTTTAAGAAAATTCAATTTTCTAGTTCTCTTGTGAAATTGAAATTTCTTTCTTCCTTTTCTTTCAGTCTCAATAAAGTTTATGCAAATAATATTAAAATTTATAATGGGACTAATATTTGTTAATCTCAGTTCAAACAGTGGATTTGTATTAAAACATAGTTTCAAACACTTCTGTTGAGAGTGAGAAAGTGTATTGCTTTTAATTCATTCATTACTGTGCTGCACTTGTTAAGCTTGAATTGTCATTATGATTACACACCATAATTTTTAGTATTCAATATTAATTATATTTAAATCCCATTAGATCTGTGGTGGCTGGGCCTGCTCTGATTCCCATTTTACAGAAATGTTTTGGAGCAGTTCCAGAACATGAACCTGATCCTGCAGCTCAGTGCTGGTTTCAGCAAGAGATTTGTGCATATAAATTAATTATGTTAATAAAAGTTTTCTGGGCTCAGTAAAGGTTGCAGGGCATTGCAGGATGTCACACTCTCTGTGGCCTGCTGAAATGTCAGGAATTAGATCTTGAGCTGCCTGTGGTCAGCACCAAATGTCCTTTTGGACCAACGGGTGTTGGAGGGTGCCCTGAAACACAAATTTCGCACAGTGCACACTCCAGACAGGAAATGCCAACCTGCAAAGAATTGAAAAGGCGCCTCAGTCATTTATTTGCTTTAATTGCAGATCTTTAGGAGCTGTCAGCAATACAAAATCCCATTTGTTTATATGTGTGTCTGAGAGGGGCTGGATTTTCACCCAGGTTCTTTCATGGTTTCAGAGCTCTTGCCCTGCTTGTGGCCAAGCTGGCTCACCAAACCATTCTGGGTGGGAGAATTATCTGTGCTGCAGCTCTGTGTGAGCCACACTGGGAATTCTGGGGTGTGTGGATACCTCCAGGCTCTCAGAGTTAGATGGGCAGAGTCTAAGAAGATGAAGTTTAATAAGTCCAAGTTCTGAGTCCTGCATTTTGGCCACAACACCCCCTGCAGGCTGGGGACGGTGGCTGGGCAGTGCCCAGGCACAAAGGGACCTGGGGGTGCCGATGGACAGCAGGCTGGACAGGAGCCAGCAGAGCGCCCTGGTGGCCAGGAAGGCCAATGGCCCCTGGCCTGGGTCAGGAATGGTGTGGCCAGCAGGAGCAGGGAGCTCACTCTGTCCCTGCTCTGGGCACTGCTGGGGTCACACCCTGAGTGCTGTGCCCAGCTCTGGGCCATCAGCCTGGAACACTGAGCACATCCAGAGGGGCTGGAAACACAAACCCTGTGAGGAGCCCCTGAGGGAGCTGGGGGTGCTCAGCCTGGAGAAAAGGAGACTCAGGGCTGCCCCCATCACTCTCACAGCTCCTGAAAGGCGCCTGTGCTCAGCTGGGGCTGGGCTCTGTCTGCAGCAGCACTGACACAGCCAGAGCACACAGCCTCAGGCTGCACCAGGGGAAATATAGGGTGGATATTAGGAGAAAGTCTTTCATGCCAAGGTTGATAAAGTTCTGGAATGGCTGCCCAGGGAGGTGGTGGAGTCCCCATCCCTGGGTGTGTTAACAAAGCCTGGATGTGGCACTGGGTGCCAGGGTTGAGTTGAGGGGTTGTCGATGACCTTGAAGGTCTGGTCTGTCGCAGACATTTTTTCACAGAAATCCTTTCTTTCACATTTGTCCATCTTCTGGGAAGCAGAGCCCCAGAAGAAGAATGTAAACAATTGTTATCAGCTGCTGTGAAATGTAGCAGGTGCCCCTGTGATTGGCTCATCTTCCATGTGTACCATTAAAGGCCAATCACAGGAGCAGCTCAGGGACAGATTCCCTGCACACAGAACTTTGTGATTCATTCTTTCTATTCTATTCTTGGCATAGCTGCTCTCTGCAACCTCTCTCCTTTTTCTTTTTAGTATAGTTATAATGTATTATATATCTTATATCAATAAATCCAGCCTTCTGATCAAGGAACAAGATTCTCGTCCTTCTCTCACCACAGTGACCGTCTAAGGTCACTGTAATACTGGTCATTCTGTGACTGCCCAGCTCTCTCTCCAGAGCAGCTGGACGTGGGTTTGGCAGAGCTGAGACACCCAAACTGAGCAGTTTAACAACATTCCACAACCTGGACAGGCAGCAAAATCCAAACCCTTCACCTTCAGAGTTACATCCCCTCAGAGCAAGGGGAACACGACGGGGCTGAGGATCTGAGAGCTGCCCTGAGCACAGGGCTGGGCTGGGGATGGAAGTGCTGCTCAGATCCACAGCCCAGCTTTCCTGCCTTTGAAAAGCTCTTTCAATAACGTTGGGATGTCTCTGCCCAGTCCTTCAAAGGGCTCAGGTATTCTTTCCTGCCTTCTCCTCCTGCTTCCAGTGCCTCCCATACCGTTCTCCCCTTTGTTGGCTTTGCTGCTTTTACTCTGCAAGAACTGCCTGGAAATTTTGGAGTTTGCACAACTCTGAGCTCTGTCCATTGTAGTTCCCTGACCCCTGCTCACCCCCACATCCTCCTGTACCCCACCTCCTGCATTCCTGCCTCATGTTTCTCACTTAATTGCAGTTTGTCCTCCTCTAATAAAAAACCAGTAGATTTCTCTCAGTCATTGACTCTTATCTTTATTTCTTCCTTAATTCTGCATGTTACCAAGAATTTGTTTTTCTTTCCAGCGTGCCTTGGGAGTTTTCCTAAAGGAAAATTGTATGTAAAACTACTTTATAGAGACCCAGGCCTCCAGAAATTTCTGACATTGAGTAGCATGAGCGCAGCAGGGAAGCAGAGTTTATGCTGCAGCATTATTTCTTCTTATTTGAGCAACCTGTCCCATATTTTCTGTCATGTAAATTATTGTTTCGCAAAAGCAGCTGTACTGCAGTGCAAAATCTGCATGAGGCAGTGACAGGCTCCGTCTGAAAGGGAGAATAACCTACAAATGTTGGTTTGGTTGCAGGAAGACAAAGCCTGACTTAAGGGTGATGGTGGGGAGATGTTTGGTTGGCAGATGCCCTTAGAAAATAAAAATAGGGTTGTAAAAGTCTAGCAAAAGAGAACTTTTTAACTGAAGCAGAAAATGCAAGACTTGCAAAAAAGGCATTTAATTTTTTATCATGAAAGGAAGTGATAAGATACGTAGGAGTAAGAAAGAAAAGAATGAAATTGACTGGAGAAATTTTAAATGTAAAATTCCATTGTTATGTCTTTCATCAGAACACAAATCCTATGGAGGGGTTGATTTTTCACCCCATAGTGTGATAAGCTTTTTGGTAAAACAGAAATAGTGTAATTGAAATCCATTTTGCATCATTTTCCCTTGGATGATTTAGAATTAGGCCAATTTATATTCTGCAGGTACAACCCAATGAGAGTGTAAATGCAGCCACCAGAATTGTTTTTGTCCACGAGCAAAGCTGGTATCATTTACTGATTCATTACACTCTCAGCAGGGTCCTCTCTTTCAAAAGCTACCTGGAATTATTGCTGGCAATAGAACACTAAGCTCTAAAACAAGATTTGCATAAAAAATGAAAGTTCAAGGAAAAATGATAATAGTGATTAAAAGTAACATCTGATGACTATTTTGATTAGAACACCACGTTGAAATGTGGTATTCAAACAGACACAGAGGCTTTTTTTCCCCTCCAGCTCCAGCTGACAATGCACCTATTTAACTAAACTATTATGTCCCTGATAATTTGCCTGAAATAATAGACAGTGCTTCCATTAATATTTAACAATATAAACATCAAGCAAAGGCTGTACATCTGGAATCACAGACCATGTTTTTTGCATTTGGGTACTAATTTTAGAAATAACCTCTGTCTGCTGATGTGTGGTTGTGTAACAAGTCAGTAATTGAGTTTTCTGGGCATTTTGACCACTGATACAAATTTGCAAAGCAGATTACACAGCAGAATCACAATTTCCATCCTGACCTTTATCACGTTGCTTTCTGTGGGGGGAATTGGAATGTTTAGGGAGGGAAATATAATCTAAGTGGGCCTAATATGTGAGAGAATGTGATTTCTGATGTTAACCCAGTAAGCTGCATTTTGATTCATTTGATAATACATCATCTAAAAAATTGGCATTAGGCAGGTATCACAAAACTTATTATCTTTTATTGCCTAGGCAGGAAATACTGGGTTAGATGATTATAAATTGAAACTTGTGGAAAACTTTTATCTTCAGCTGCTGGGCAAAGATCCTGTCCCAGGATTATTTTAGCAAAGAAACAGCCTTGTCCACATCCTCCAGGGATGATGCTGGGCTGTGGTGGATGGAGAGGTGCTGGTTGGGGTTGAGGATGGAGAACCTCCTTGGGAGACCTCTGCAAAAGGTCCTTTCAGGTGGTTCATCCTGGTGGTGTGAGTGTGTTTTGGTCTGGACAGCCAGGTGTGTGCTAAGGAAGGCAGGAACCTCCCCTGAAATGGAAAATGCAAACCCCCTCCCTCCAAATTATCATAATTTTGAAATTAAGGCACTGTCAGGCAAAGATATGGGAGTAGGAACAGCAGCTCCTTATTAGGAAAATTTAAAATACAGATTTCCCTAGTTTTTATGTGATTATACCTGCAACAAGGTGTCCTGTTTATCTCGGCTGTTTGAGGGGCCTGGAGAGCCCGGAGGTGGCCTTGACGCAGCCCGCGTATCAAAGGACGAGAAGAGGCTTCAGTTCTTCTTTCTGGTTTTATGTTTATTAATTGTTTATCTAAAAAATGTTCTTTCAGCCTAACAAAGATCCGCTCAGCAGTCAGCCATGGGCACACTGTGTCCTGCCCTCCAGGCAGCCACGTATCTTTATACCCTTTGCTACGTGTACAATATTTATCATTTTTCCCCAATACCATCTATTCTTATAACTCGGTGTACTCTTAGTAATAACCAATAGAAAGGTGCCACCATCACCAAAGAAGATGGAGGAGAGGAGGAAGAAGAAGGAGGGCAGGACACACCCCAATTCCTCCATCTTGCTCCTCTAAACCCCCCTGTACATAAATCCTAAACCTTGTGTCTCACCCTCTAATTAACTAATCCCTTCACCATTCACCCGGTGAAGCCCTCATCCTTGTCGTCTCCTGTGTAGGGATAAAGTCCAGCTACCAGACACTTCTGGCAACATTCCAGGACTCCCGAGACCCCCAAGCTGGTCTCGGAGGCTCAGCATCTCAGGACTGAGATCTTGAGATCCGACAACAAGGCAGGAAGAATTACCTTCATCCTCCTGTTTTTGGGAATTTGGGGACTTTTTTCCAGAGGACCTGTTGTTCTCATGGCTTTGGTGCTGTGATGTTTTGGAAGCAGCCTCTCACCCTGAGCTCTGGTTTGTTTGAATGGGAACCTGCCAGTCTTTCATTCACAAACTGGGCAAGTTAAAGCTTAATAAAAGTGCAAATAAACCTGGGGAGTCCATTTGAAGCCAGTGGAGCTGTGCTGATTTATTCCAGCCTGAGAATCTTTTCAGGCTTGGACGCTTTTGAGGCTGCTCCTGGTTCCTCCTCTCTCTGAGCTGCAGCAGAACTCGGTTGCTCATCTCTGTCCTGATCCATTTTCTCTGACCTTTCCACCCTCCACACACTCAGGGAATTCTCCTGGTGCTGGGATTTTTATACAGAGAGATTTGAAAAGCTGTCCCTGCTAAAAACCATTCGAGGTTACTGTGTAGGAGAAACTTGTCTCTCCTTTCATGATTTTGGACTTGAATGGTCTCATTCCTACCTACAGCAGGGGCTAGGAATGATTCAATAATTTGCAACTAATAATTTATTAGAAAAACTTTGCCCTCTTTTCTCCTCACAAATTGTCTGCAAACAGATTGTTCAACTCTAATATGTTAATAGCTGAAAATTATTTGACCATTTTTTTCAGCAAATACCTTTTGGCCTCTGGATTATTTGAATTGCAAATTGCAACTGTTAAAATGAAATATATAATTAACACTGCAAATAGAGCTGATTGGGTATTGCAGGAGACCAGTTTTTATGGAAATATATTGATTTTTCAAAATGAACATTTGCAATACAGCGATTTGGGGGGGAAAAAAGCTTTGTTGAAGTAAATATTTGTAATACAGAAGGGAATTCTTATCTTGAGCGCTCCTGACAGCTCACTTGAGATTTTGCTAGTGGAGACAACCAGATTGAAAGTCCTGTTGAAAAAGTTGAACTGCTTCTTACCTTCCCTCATCCAGCCTGATGTCCTGATGTAAACATTTATTTATTTATTCTGAGACACTGCTCTTTTCATATGCTCTGTCCAAGTGGTTACCTTTGTAAATATAATTAGGCAGAACTTTGCAGATTGTCCAGTAGCTGTAATATTTTTTAGAAGTGTAATAATCAGGACAAGAGAGAATGGTGCCTCCTACATTTGTCAGTCAGGCTCTTGATGTCTCCAACCATATATCCTGATTTTTATGGACAAACCCTTGGAAATTTTTGCTTTCTAGCATTGTTGCATTATTCATTATGAAGCTTTGGAAGATGTTAAGCACCAAGGAAATGATGTAGCCAAGTCCATCCTCGGGGATTTTTGGGGTACAGTTCATTAATGTGGATGATATACAGTGTTTTCTATCCAGCACCGAAAACTGGAGTATAACCAGTGGTAGGTTCAGAGTCTGTAAGGGGTAGGAGCAGTGCCAGGTGCCATTTAAAGCACCAGAATATTCAGTGCTGCATGGACAGGAGGGCTGGAGGCTCTGCTGGGTGCAGGCTCTGTGAAAAGGGGATTCTGATGGAGCACATGGGAAGCTGGGCCATGATTTCCATGGTTTCTCTCCCAAAATAATCCTGTGGCTGCAGGGAGGGCAGGGGAGCTCCAGCAAGATGGGTTGTCATGAATCCTGAGCTATGGAATTTTCAGGGATTCTGAGCTCTGGAATTGTCATGGATTCTGAGCTCTGGAACTGATTTGAAGTCTGGGCTCTGAAATTTCCATGAACTTTGAGCTCTGGAATTACCATGAATTGTGAGCTCTGGAACTGAGATGAAATCTGGACTCTGGAATTTCCATTAATTGTGAGCTCTGGATTTTCCTGAACTCTGAGTTCTGGAATTGTCCCAGATTATGAGCTCTGGAACTGCCATGGGTTCTGAGCTCTGCATTGTCTTGAACTCTGAGCTCTGGAATTGTCCTGAATTCTGAGCTATGGAATTGTCAGGAATTGTGATTTCTGGAATTTCTATGAGTTCTGAGCTCTGGAGTTGCCATGGATTCTGACATCTGGAACTGACATGAAGTCTGGGCTCTGAAATTCCCATGAATTCTGAGCTCTAGAATGGTCATGAATCCTGAACTCTGGATTGATCTGAATTCTGAGTTCTGGAATTGTCCAGAATGGTGAGCTCTTAAGTTATTATGAATTCTGAGCTCTGGAATTGACATGAATTCTGAGTTCTGGAATTTCCATAAATTGTGAGCTCAGGATTGTCATGAATTGTGAGCTCTGGAGTTACCACGGATTCTGACATCTGGGACTGATATGAAGTCTGGGCTCTGAAATTTCCATGAATTCTGAGCTCTGGAATTGCCATGAACTCTGAACTCTGGAATTGCCATGAATGTTGAGCTCTGGTTTGTCCTGAATTGTGGTTTCTGGGGTTGCCATGAATTCTGAGCTCCAGAATTGCCATGGATTCTGACATCTGGAACAGATATGAAGTCTGGGCTCTGAAATTTCCATGAATTCTGAGCTCTGGATTGTCCTGAATTCTGAGTTCTGGAATTGCCATGAATGGTGAGCTCTGGAATTGCCATTAACTCTGAACTCTGGAATTGCCTTGGATTCTGAGTTCTGGATTGTGCTGAACTCTGAGCTCTGGATTGTCCTGAGTCCTGAACTCTAGAATTGCCATGGATTGTGAGCTCTGGAATTGCAGTGGATTCTGAGCTCTGGAATTGCCATTAATTGTGAGCCCAGAGGAGCTCTGTCCCATCAAGGCTGGCTCTGTGTGTTCCTCACATGCCCTGGAGGGGCACAGTCAGTGCCACCACCCAGGCAGGGAATGTTTGCACACAGCAGGTCTGTAATTGTTTACAAACCATCATGGAATTGTGTTTTTTCTCTAACCAAGCCCATTCCTGGAGAGCAGAGCTTCACTGCAGCCCCTTCTGCTGCTGACAGAGGGTTTGGGTGAGGAGCGCTGCCTTTGTATTCCTGGCACCTCCGAGTGTGCAATAATAAGGGTGATTATGTGGTCTAAAATCAGCTCAAGAAGTTACATAATAATTGATGCTTTCACTCTGGAGTGAAAGATTTCTGCAGCACTGTTTAATTATGAGGAACAGCTGAATTTTTGCCTGAAAAAGAAAAAAAAAATGAGAGAAATTACACACATTGGTCCTAGAGGAAAGCAGAAACATAGCTTGTGTTTTAAAAAGAAAAGAGTGATTTCAGTATATTTGACAGCAAGTATTTTCCTTGGAACATTGTGATTCTTATTCTCCGAAGCTATTAAAAATTATTACAGTACTTTATACTTCTAGAACAGCTGACATGGAAAATGACCTTCTTCCCAAACCATGAGCATTGAGTGAGCAGCTGCTGCAGATCAGCGTCCTCTGTGATGAAGGGAAATGTCTTTGCCTGGTAAAAACCAGTGTAGAGGCACCAACTGCAGTGGTGTTGTGTCTTTTATAATAATTGAGGTTTTTATTTACAATACTGCATATTTGCTCTCTTCCCTGGGCTTACTTTTAGGAGTAGTCTAACTAACAATAATGATTTAAGGGGAAATATCTCAGACTAAACCTGAGCTTCGCCCTAAGCTTGTCCTAGAGTTTGGTGTTCTCTACCTGCAGAGAAATTCTTATAAATATAATCTTTCATATAAGGAAACTCCCTTAAGTAGTGTTAATATTTATATTAATATTTATATTAATGCATATAACAGCCAAGATGCATGTGCATACAGCCTTCTAAAAAGTGATATTAATTCAATATCCAAATGCTAATTGGTACATCAGTCAAAATTTATCATTTTACACACACTGTTGAAAGTGTGTCTGTAAAATTCCGGTATTTTCATGTAAGATGTAACAAACTCATCCATGTACACAAGCCCAATGCTTAGGCCAGCATTATGAAGAATTAAAAGTGTAAATTTATGTGTAATTTAAAATAAATGTGGGAGTTATGAGGAATAGAAGTCTTGATCCTATATATTAAATAGTCACAGATTTCATCATGATGAATAACAAATAACTCTGGCCAGGAAACCAATTTGGTTCCAACACTTTGGAGCAACTTCTTTCTTTTTTTAATGGTTACTGCTGAAGGAGAAAATTTAGTCTTCCTTTTGCTTCCAGATACACCCATGGACTCCACATCTCCCACAGGTAGTAAATAGATATTGATTCTGTTCATAGCAGAAGTACATTATTACAGTGATTAAACTGGAGACTTTCCTTTATGATATGAAAAAATTGGAAATTGGTGAGCTAAAGAGGATTTATTTTACAAAAGAGTTTGGGTTTTTCTATTCATCAAACTGTAATTCAAGCTCTAAATGCAAAGCCTCTGTGTATATCTCCCTTTTTAAGCAGCAGCAACTGGCATTTAAAATAAATGCTGATATTATAATTATCAAAGCATTATGTCTGTTAGAGCTGCTAATAGTCACTTTGCTTCATTTTTTTTTAATTTTACATTTGTCAAAATCCTGACAAGCATACTCTGGGATAATGTTAGATTCAATGTTGATATTGTTACTCAACAAGAACATTGATTATGTCTTAATAGGACATATTCAGTATGTATTATATGCAATTATCATCTTAAATGAACACAAGCATTTATTTAGCTCCAACTGAAATTATTTCAATCCAAAGATTTTTTCTTTCTGGTTAGCATTATATTATAAAGTCATTAGTACCAAATATGATATTGCAGCACACTCCTGATACAGAATTATGCATGAATACTTAGTTTATAAACAGAATTATAAATAGAAGAGTCGAGGCACTGTTGCATCATTACAGAAATACAAATATCCATGGAATAGTCAGAAAACTCTCTTCTGATAATTAGTATTGAAAGGATCCTTAAAACACTTGTAAGCATTTTGAATGTTCTGTGTGTTGATTGCTTCACAAACAGAATTTGTTTTGATTTCAGCAACTTTCTGGGAATTTGGGGATTTCTATTATCTCTATTTTTTTTTTTTTTTTTTTTTTGATGAGGACTGAAGCACTAAAGGAAGGCTTGGTGCTGGGCACTAAGTGTGCCCTGCCCAAAATACCAAAATATGCAATCCAAGGGTGTCTTGCATGGGGCACTGGAGCAATATTGGCTTGGGGCTTCGTGCTGCTGGGTGCTGCTGCAGGGAATCAATCACAGCCTCAAGGGCCCCAAACCTTCCCTGTAACCACCCAAGCGCTTCCACTGGTTCCCACCTTGCATTTTGAGTCCTGCTGCATTGGTGGTGCTGCAATTCCAGCAGAATTTGGATGCCCCACAGCCCAGACCAGGGCTTGGACTGTCCCTGCTGCTGGTGTGAAATGACTGCAGGGAGAATTCACAGGCAAAGGAATGGTTCTGCTGCTGTCGTTGTACAAACCCTCTCAACAGCGCCACACTCCACAGAGTCACAGCTGATAAATAACAAACCACACCAGCAGCGACTTGATGTTCATTTATTGCAATAATCCATTCTCCTTTGAGGATCCACTTGGTGGGAGCTGGGGCTTATTTCTGTTCCTGACATCTCACTGTCCCCTGATTGCATTCCTTTTGGAAGGCTGTGCTTAGGTCACTTAGGAGCAGGATTAGGTTTAGTGACAGGCAGTGACTTTGTGGGACATGTCTGAGTTTCTGTGGGGTCCCAAAATAATCAAATTTTGGGTGATGCATCCCTGCAGCAGGGCAGGGATGGAGATGGGGAAAGACGGATGTTCTCCCCTGTCTCAGACATCTTTTATGAAAAATCCTTTTTTTAGGAAAAAAGAAACTGAGAAGCCTCAGGAACAAAATGTAAACATTGATTATCTGTTGCTGTGGAATGCAACAGGTGCATCTGTGATTGGTCTCATGTGGTTGTTTCTAATTAATGGCCAATCACAGCCCAGCTGGCTTGGACTCTCTGTCAGAGCCACAAGCCTTTGTTATCATTCTTTCTCTTTCTATTCTTAGCTGGCCTTCTGATGAAATCCTTTCTTCTATTCTTTTAGTATAGTTTTAATATAATATATATCATAAAATAATAAATCAGCCTTCTGGAGCACGGAGTCAGATCCTCATCTCTTCCCTCATCCTCGAACCCCTGTGAACACAATCCCTGCTGCTGCCTGGCTCTGCTGGGCTGGGGGCAGGAGAAATCTGTGAGATCTTTACAGGAGAGTGCAAAGAGAATCTGTGATGGGAACAAGCTCTGCTCAGGGTTTGCATCTGTTAGCAGCTGCTTCCCCTAACAAGGCAAATATTTGGTGTCAGAACGAGTTGTAGGAAGTGCTGCATAGCAGGGAAGTGTGAAGTATTCATAATTACATGAAATACTACTCAAAATTCAATGTTTCTCACATTTTGCGTGAGCTTAAACATTGGACTCCTGTCACAGACGTTTCCTGCTGCAGTAGATGCAATTTCTAGCACAAATGGGCTTGTTTTCAATAGAAAATGGGATGGTTTTCAATGGAAAAAAGGCCAATTTGTGAGTAAAAATGGGCTTTCTGAGCAAAGAGGCTTATAAACACGAAGTGATAAATGGGCTTTGCAAGTTTTCCATACAATAATAACGACTTTCTAATCAAAATAATGAAAAAGTCACAGCCAGGAGAGGGGAGAGAAGTCTCATTCAGGTTTTAATGCACTTTAGGAAACAAATATATGAAAACTATAAATTTAGTTCCCCTCCATGGCGTGAGTTTGTGTTGCAGACATGTCAGTAATACTTCTTTGCATTTGTTTTTATGATGTTATAAATCAAACTCCTGGTCTTGCTTTGCCACCTTCTGAGATGAATTTCATGGAATAATGTTGTAAGACTACAGGAAATACATTTCTTTGGATCCCCTGTGTGGCAGTGCCATCTGATTTCCTAGCAGTCCATATGTTTTTAGGACAAAATTTCTCTTCTGGCTTGACTTGTTGATTTAACATGAAAATTTATTGTTTCATAATAGCTGATCTGATGAGCAACAGAGGTGGTTGCTTCTCTGTTGGCCCAAAAATGTTTCAAAATTTACCTGCTGAGGAGCTGGGATCTCCTTCTCCAAAAGGAGATCCAAAAGGTGCTCCAAAAAAAAGAGATGGTGGGATGTGCCCAGGAAAACATAAAATGCAAAATTCACAGTTTGGGCAAAGCTTCCAAATCCCTTGGATGCAGAGGAGCCTGGGTGACCCAAGGGGCTGAGGTTGCTTTGCTGGGCTGTGTCCAATTCCTGATAATTCCCTGGAAAAATGCTGGATAAAGGACATGAGTGAGGGACATCAAGGCTGGGAACCCTGGGCTCTTGCAGACACAGTTCCAAGAAGTGCAAAATTCACAGTTTGGGAAAAATCTCCAAACCCCTTGGATGCAGAGGGATTTGGCTGAGGTTGCCTCACTGGGCTGTGTCCAATTCTCTGGAAAAGTCTTGGATAAAGGACATGGATGAGGGGTGTCAAAGCTGGGAACCCTGGGCTCTTGCAGGCACAGTTCCAAGAGGCTCCAAAAGCAGCAGCTTTGTTGCAGTTTTCCTCATGGGATGCAGGTTTATTGTCCAGAAGGGTTTGGATAAACATTCCTGGGCAATGTGAGGTTCTCACTGTGTGGCTGCAGCCCCTGCCCATCTGTGGCCTCTGTGCTCACATGGCCTTTGGGCAGGTGCTTCCACCTGAGGCAGCCCCAGAATTCTCATTTTATTGAAATCCCACTGAGATCCATGTCATAATGCCCTAGGAGTGCCAGGGGAGCAGGATCTGATGCTGAGAACATCAGAACATCATCTTTGACAGAGCCCTTGCTGAGCCCTGCTCCAGGTTTCATTCCTGATGGGAGAGATAGGAATTCCAAAGGTTGCCACATTCCCATTCCAGAACTGACCACAAATGGGGGTTTTTCCCAGATTAAGGCAGTGTTTTATCAGAGGAAATTAAGCTGGATTTTGCTGTGGGCCTGCAGAGGTGGGCAGCCAAAGAAGTACCCAAGATACGGCAATCAGCTATCAACAATATAAATCATTAATATCGCCCTGCACATTGGCTTTGGGCAATAACTGGAATCTCTGCCTGTTTTGGAAACTGTTTTTTTGTTTCTTGCAGTGGAGCAAACTTAGATTACCAGTCTAAATGCTAATACCCAGAATGAATGGGATTTAATAAAGTGAATTTATATGTAGATTGTGACATTAGTATTTAATTATGTACCCATCATAACACTGATGAAGCAAGCTGCTAAATATTGGAGCACTGAAGGCAGAGCTTACTCTTAAAGAGCAAGTATATTTTAATTTCTTACCTCTTTCCTAATCTTCCTAAATAACAGGATAAATTATGTACTGTTTACCAATATTCACCTTCATGCTGGATTGCAAATGAGGTTTCCAGGGCAGCAGCTGATCTCATAGAAAGCTGTGCTTGTGTTTCAGTAAAACTCTGATAACAGACCTGTTTCTCTGCTATGTTTTATTAGGCTAAATAAAGTTTTGAGGTTTTTAAAATTTATTATTTTAATATTAATTAAAAATAGTATGTTATCTCCGTGGGTTTTTTTTTTTTCCTTAACCTTTTATTTTTTTTTTCAGACTATGGAAAGCCCAAAGTATGAGCTGGTGATAGAAGCCAAGGACATGGGTGGGATGGACGTGGGGCTGACAGGCACAGCCACTGCCACCATTCTCATTGACGACAAGAATGACCACGCACCAGAATTCACCAAGAAGGAGGTAAGAGCTGCCCATCTGTTCTCTCCAAAACCGTGCAAGCAATCCTAATCAGCTCATTTCTAAATATAAAGATGTTCTTTGAGGAAAGAAGACGGTACAGAATGTTTTTAGCTCGGTCTGGCAGACTTTCCTGGAGCTGCTCTTTTCTTTTTTTCACGTTAATGAACCAGCACCAAACCACAGTGCAACCATGAGGTTAAAAAAATGATGTAATTTAGAGATTGGCTAGAAGGGTGCAAACCTGTAAAATCAATTTTCTGGTGGTAGCTTTCTCCTTTTGCTCCTGTGGGGGGAAATAGCAAAACTAGCTTAAGGCTTTGGATGGTCAGGACCGTGGGTGAAAACAACATTTTCTTCCTGTCTGCAGCACTTCCCCTGTGAGCCAGACAGAATTTGGGGGTCTGGAATTAAAGCTCCAGTCCTAAAAGCTCCCAATTCAGCCTACAGGTGAAATTTGTAAGGAAAGGTGGTTTTTCCCTGTAAATTGAATTCAGCTGGGAGTTCAGATAAACCCAAAACCAAGGGGAGGGAATGCCCTGCCTGAATCCAGCAGAGTTCCAGCCCTGCTCACACTGATCTCTTCCACCCCCTACATTCACTGTAAGTCTGATTTATTTTTTGGTATCTAGAGAGAATTAGATAGATTTAAAATTTTTACCTAATTACAGCCAGGTTGGATTTTGCTGTTAAAGTTTCCTGGGGCTCTGCAAACTTTTAAGGAGAAATTCCCAAAATATGAGAAGTAACTCTGATTTTAAGATAATTGTGGAGTAGGAAAGGAAAGCCTGTTGCTGTAGAGTTTTTTTATTTAACCTGAAGTATATTTTTTACCTTTTAAAAATTTGTTTCCTGGCCTAATATTAGTGATTTGCCAATGGATTATATTGATTATATGGATATATAATTGATTATATTATATTGCTGTTATTTGACTTGAAGAATTATTTCTTTTATAAATGCAAAGTAAATGAAATAATTCCAACACAACAGAGAAGGTTTTTAAAAAAAAAGAAAAAAGAAGAAAGACAATTGTGGCAAGGGAATATCTATAACTGCATCAGTAAAATGCTTTGGCAGCAGTGTTTCAGTCACCTGAAAATTATCGTGGACAGACTGATCCAAACCCTTTAAGTTCATGGGTGACAATTAAGTGACAATGATCAAACTATTAATTCCTTTAGAATTACCTTTTAGATCAGGCTTTTAATGCTCTGAAAGCCATTTCCTGACAACCAATACTTAAAATATCTTTGAAATGCTGTATTTTT
Source organism: Zonotrichia albicollis (assembly GCF_047830755.1). Classification (NCBI taxonomy): domain Eukaryota; kingdom Metazoa; phylum Chordata; class Aves; order Passeriformes; family Passerellidae; genus Zonotrichia; species Zonotrichia albicollis. The sequence continues at coordinate 4,084,663 of NC_133831.1, read as the reverse complement.
TTAACCTTCTGGAAAATAACAATGTACAAGGACAGCTCGATGCTTTTAGAAATAAGAATTTATTGGATCAATCAATATTGATAGCAAGTCATGTCAGTCAGATTCCTACCTGCTTGAGTTTCCAAAGTTGGAGAATTCTTCTCTGGAAGAAATATTTCTAGATTGAATTCTTTTGAAGAAGTCTTTCTATAATTATAGTCCTGTTTGACATAATTTGGTAATTTGAACATGAAAATTCATGTGCCTGCTTAGCCACAAATGTATTGTGAGTCTCAGTTTATGTGGAAATTCAGAAATGCTTATAAATTCTGTTCTGTCAGTGACAGTAAAAGTTACTTTATAGCCTGGAAAGTTTGTGGGTTTTAGCATTGAAATTAAATAGGTGTGAAGAGACAGCATTATCTTGTTTTCTTTGAAAAATCTGCTCTTAGATATTTTTCTTGTATTTTTCTCTTTTCCATAGTGACACTTCTCTTCCTTTTTAATGGTTTGCTGTGGGTTTGAACCTTTCACTATTTAGAGATGCTAATGACCTCAGAAATCTTCCTCTGCCTCGCTAAGTGATGTTCATATTCCATGAAGAAGGCAGGAAAAATCAGCCTTTCATGTACGGTGCCAGCCCCCTGCAGGAGCGGATTCTCTGTTAAAATAAGAGCAGGAGGTGTCTATCAGTTGATTTAATGCCACTTTATTTGATTTTCTGCTGCAAGTGCTTAGTTATTGCATTTTAATACCAGTTGCATACCACAGGCTGCAATACTCTTGATTGGAATTAGAGCTGAAAGAAAAAGACAATATTTTTCAAGGTAACTTCTGAAGGAGAAAGCTCAATAAATCTGAAGCTTTGATTACAAAGTGTAGCTTCTTTTATTTAGTTTAATGAATAATATTTTCAATTATAAATAATATATTATAGTAATAAATTAAATTATTTCTGGCCTTGGACACTTCCAGGGCAGCCACAGCTTCTCTGAGCAACTTGTTCCTCACCACCCTCATAGGGAGGAATTTCCTTCAAATATCCAATTTAAATCCACATTTCTACAGCACAAGCCCATTCCCACTTGTCCTATCCCTACCTGATGTTGAGCAAAGTCCCTCTCCTGGCAGAGGCAGTGCTTGCCCAATGACTCTGCTCTCCCCGCTCTCTTTTTCCCTCCCTGCATCCCCTTCCTGAGCCAGGAAAATTCATCCAAGGAGTGCCAGTCGCTCCCAGGAGCAGCTGAGCATCCTGGCTGGGATCAGCACAGCAATTCCTCTGCCTGCAGAGCAAGAGATGAAACCCTGGGGGCTTGGGGTGTTGTCGTGATCCATCCTTACGAATGGGTTTGTGATGGTTCGTGGATTGATCTCAGGGTGCAGAAAAACCCGACACGGTACAAGGGGGTTTGCAGTAATAATCAAAACAAATGCACCTTTATTGAGTGACCGCAGGAAAATGGGATAGAGGGATTAAGGGAGAGGAAAATATAGAGAAAGAGAGAGAAAGAGGGAGTTAGAGCTACCAAACGTAGAGACTAAGTTTTTTGGTCCAGTCCAGATGAGGACCTGCCTGTTACGTTGGGGAGATCTCGAAATCTCTCGCTAACTCAGAGGTTTCTATTATGATAACTCTATTGGAAATTGTGAGGGAGGGAAACAGATACAATAAGGAATAGATGTAACAGGTAGTCCATGCTCTCAGCAGTAAATGAGAGCCATTGTTTTTGTGGTCACAACCTGCAGGCAAACATCTCGCTTTGGTCAGCTTGCCTCCCCACACACCTCCACGGGCTGGGGGTTTCAGTGCCATCCTTGGAAGGAGCAGAGGGGCCTTTTCACATGGGGGTTCCATGTCTCAGTCTGTGATGGAGAGGCCCCTTCCATCTCAGTCTGTCTGTCCCGGTGGGTGTAAAACAGGTGAGGGTCTGCTGTGGGGGGACCACCCGAAACTCAGGAGCAGTCCAGCCAGGCCGAGAGGTGGGACAGCTCCCAAGGCTGTTGTTGCAAAAAGAGCAAAGTGCTCCCTTCTTATTCTCCTTGGGCTCAGTGCAGCATGCAGCAAACAACAGCTGTGAAAACAATAACTTAGCGCCGTGCTCTCAGGGCCTTTGGTGTGTGACTTTCTCCTTCAGAGCCAGGGATTTCATACAAGGGGATCTTCTCTGCAGTGGTCCCCCAATGACAGTTGTGAGGCAGATGATGGATATTTGCAGACTCTCCCAGGTGTGTGTCAGGAGCTCTGATGGCTCAATAAATGAGACTTTGCTTCAGCCCGCTTCATTATTTGCTTATTGCCCTGTCGCTCTTCCAAAATCTCTGCCTTGTTCTGTCTCACATCCACACCTCCTGCTAATGATGGGCTCTGAGCAGGGTAAAAATCCATTCAGGTGTGCAAACAGCACCCTGCTCCCTCCAGAGGTTTTAATAATTTCATCTCTAATGCCAAATAGAGCAATATTTTAAGAGTTCCTCCAAAACTCCCAGGTGAGGTAGCAAGGTCTGCCTTTTAAAAGGTCACAGTGGCTGGGATATTGTGCCAGATTTAAATTACAGAGATTGAAAATAGAGATACTTGTAAAGTTAGTGGCTGCTTGTAAAATTTACAACCTTATTTCTATTATGGGAAAAAGTTTTAAAATCAATTTTATGAATTATTATTTTGTGTCACAAAGGATTTTGGAGTTTCCTTTACAGCAGGGAAAGGCCTTAGGCTCAAATTTTGTTCATCTGTAAGGAATTGCTTATGAGAAAATAAGGAATGAAGCAAAGCAAGGAGCAGGCACAGATTGTTCTGGAAAATCTGATGCCTGGCTTGCATCCTGCAGGGTGTTCCCAGTGGGTGGGAATGAGCTGGGCTGAGTGAGCACTGAGGGTGCCGAGTGTTTATACCTAGAACATTAACAAAAATGAGAATTCTTTTCTTGTGTCACTGTAAGAGTGGCTGACAGATCACTGCAGTATTGTATCCTGCAAAAAAGGGGATTTTGGTCCAGAGTTAACGTCGCTGTGGCTGTGGTGTGATGAAAAATTAACAATGTGGCATCTGCTGAAAGACACGAGCTGGCAAATTCTCCTCTTGTGTCTGTTCCTGGAGGTCTGGCTCTGCCTGAGACCTGGAGAAGGAAAAAATGAGTTCTAACACAAGAAAGATATGGACTTGACCCCTTTCTGTCTTTTCTTCCTTCTCCAAAAGAATAGTCCAACAAATCCTATTTACTCCATTCCTGCCTGCAGAGAGTGTGCTCAAAAATGAGATTCCTCTGCCTCTGTTTGCCTTTATCTTCTGACCTGAATTTTTAAAGCTTCCATTGCTGCTCTTTAATGTGTTGTTTTCCCTATATATCAGATATCTTGTCCTTCCTTGGTAGATCCTGCCAATGCAGTGGTGTGGCTGAAGGGGATGATTTTCCTGCAGTGCCCCCAATTCCCACTTTTCTCCTCCTCCACAGATTTGGGGCTGCAGCCCATCCCTAGGCAAACCTGGAAAAGTGGGATTTGTCACAGTGATCCCACTGGCACACAAGAAACAGAGAACTCATTTGCCAGGGAACAACCATTCCTCACGCAATTCCTCCTTCTGCCACTTCCAGCCTCGCCTTCAACTCCATCCGTTTCTGGGACAAAGAAATGTGATACAGAAATAATTCTGTCACGCCAGGGAGAGCAAGATTAGGGAAAATATTTTGCCTGGTATAAATTTACTTTTAATGTACATATTCTTAGAAAAGAATTTTCCAGTAAAATAAAGATCTTGCCTCCTGTGAACAGAATAAAATTTGTGTAATTTGACAGAACCCCAACCACGGTGAGACTTGAGATACACCAGTGCTGGGAGTCTTGAATGAAAAATATGATTTGCTCCTATTTTGAATGCCAGCTGATAAATGGTTTATAAAAGAGTAATAAATGACTAATGGGAGCTTTATTAAATGATCCATCAGTTCCTGTGGAGGCTGTGAGAGGGGAGTTCTGAGACCATGATGGATGGTGGCTTGCAGGGCTGTCTCCTGTGTCCCCCATGGGGAAGGCAGCCCCTGGAGGACAATCTGCACCTCCTTCTGCTCGTGGCTCACAGAGGATCTGAGAATTCCACAGCACCATCTGGACAGATGGATTGTGCAGCTCAGGCTGCTGAGAAACGGGCTTGAAGCTGCTGAGAGTCCCTGCATTAGTTCTCGGTATTGGCTAAACTGTACTGAGGAACAAATAGGGAGTTAAAGCAATTTTAAGGTTCCTCCTGGATCACTTTTCCATACTTTTACAAAAGTGTCTCTCTTGGATGAGGTACTTTTCTGTGGTAAACAGACCTTGGCAACCCAGAGCAGATCTGCCCATTGACTTTGCATGTTTGAAGTGAACCAATCTCACCTCTCCTCTGCTGTGGACTGAGTCCTTCTTACCTTGTCTTGCAGCGAAAATTTGCTCTTTGGGATTCTTAATTGATTTTGTTCCTTTCTGTGCAGTGAGCTGGACCACACCTTTAGATACAATCATGTTAAAGGTAGATAATTCCCTTTCCAACCCTCTTCCTCTGGGTTTTTTCCTTTTCTTTACATCTGACTGGGAGAGCTATTGAGTGAGAACTGTGGTGGTGTTTGCAGGGGTTCCAGGATGAGGGAAGAGATGAAAATCTTGACTCCATGGTTCAGAAGGCTGATTTATTATTTTATGATATATATTATATTAAAAGAAAATTATATATTAGAACTATACTAAAAGAATAGAAGAAAGGATTTCATCAGAAGGCTTGAAAGGAAAGAAATGGAAAGGAATGATGATAAAATCTTGTGACTGACCAGAGAGTCTGAGAGAGCTGGACTGTGATTGGCCATTAATTAGAAACAACCACATGACACCAATCACAGATGCACCCATTGCATTCCACAGCAGCAGATAATCATTGTTTACATTTCATTTCTGAGACTCCTCAGCTTCTCAGGAGGAAAGATCCTAATGAAAGGATTTTTCATTAAATATGTCCATGACAGAGAACCACAAGCGTGTGGAAAACAGAGCCAGAGAGGAGCTAAAGCCCAGCTGGGCAGCAAGGCCAGGGCTGCAGCCCTCTGCCATTCCCTGCTGGGGTGGAAATCACAGAGCAAACCAGGCTGAACAGACACAAAAGCAGCTGCCAGTTCGTTCTCTCTCTGAGCTGGGAAGAACAAACCAGTCTGGGTTCCTCCCACACCACAGCCTGCTCTCTGCTGCTGCACTTTGGCAGGGCTGAGGGGCTGGAGCAGCAGCACCAGATCCGAGCAGACCACAAACCCCTGCCAGGCTGGCGGTCAAGAATCAGAGTTTCATTATGGCCTGAAAGTGATGGGAACCAATCTGGAATTCCAGCAGCCTGCTCAAATTGGATCCAACTCCCCCAGCGCTGGTTTGTCAGCAGAAAGAGTTTTGTGGGATGGATAAAACCATTGCAGCAGAATCACATGAGCAGAGTGCATATTGGAATTTCCATTTGGCTCCTGTTTTTGGGCTGTGAGACAATTTACATGCAGAGAAACCAGAATTCATGCAGGAACTCAGCAGAGCAGGGCAAAGCCTGTGCAGCTGTCAGTGAACTTTGGCACAAAGAGCAGCTTCAGCACGGCTGGGGAGCACCAGAGAGGAGCTCTTGGGCCACCCCTGTTTTTTCTGGAGTTGTAGATACAGCTAGAAAGGCTCCTGGAGCATATCTTAACCTTCAGAAACCTCTGCACTGGATAAATATTTGCACTGACCTTTTCACTCAGCTTTATTTCCACTTCATCCTCTTGCAGCAGTTCACTAACACACTCGACGTAGCTCCAAGTGCCCAAAAGTCTCCTTGAAAGCAAATGAAGGATCTTACCTGGTGTATTTTTCATGTGTGAGAGGCAGAATTTGTGAAAGGAAACAAACATCTCAATAGCAGCAAATGTTTTATTTTCTAAATGAAGACTGTGAGCATTCTGTTGTCACTGCAAAATGAAATTTAATTTCAAAATGAAATTTAATTTTCATTGACTGTACCATTTCTTCATGGCTAATAATTGGTCATTGGTCTCACCCATGGTACAGTTTATGGCATCCAGAATTTTCTGAGCTGTCCTGACTTATAGAACAGGTTTCAAAATCACATAAGCAGTTTAGGAATCTAAAATCTAAATAACAGGCATGTGGACACTCCCCTATTTTTTTTTCCCCTTAAATAATTTTAGATGTCAAAAATAATTTTTAAAATATTATTGGACTAAATTAAATAGTTGTGAAGACATCTGGTGCCCACTGGAGTTCAAAAATCTGGGTTTAGGAGCATAGATTGCTTTGTCTCTCAGTGCAATTAGGATTCCAAATATCTGTCTGTCTTCTAAAAACTTTCAAATAACCTGGAAAAATGCCCATGATCAGGAAGAAGGTTTATTAATATTTCTCAGTTGTCTTGTGGTGCTACCAAACTAAGGACATCTGGAAGACTTATTTAAACAATCTGGCTATCTGGATAATGAAATTAGGCTTTTTGTTATTTTTGTTTTTACTTCTTCTTGAATATTGTGTGTCAGTTTTTATCAGAATTAGCTGGCTAGAGGATTCTCATGTGATGAGAAATGCTCAGCACCACTCAGGATTGAATTACCAACGACCTTAACAACAAATACTCTGCTGCAGCATTTTCAAGAGTAGAATAATTTCAGAGAAAGGAAAACAAATACGATTATTCTGTGCATTGACTGAGACAGGGAACTCTTCAGCAAGAAACCAAGACCAAATGAAATAACATTGTTTGGCAGACCAGTGGTTCCCGGGCTCATCCAGATTCACACTGTGTGCATAATAATCTGTATTCATGCGGCTTTCAGCAAGCTATCTGCATCACCAGTGTAAGCACTTTGTTCAAGAACTTTTGCAAAATATGTTTAACACGAAGTCCATGCACTTATCACATAATTAGGGCTGGATGTGCTGCCTGGCAGGAGGCAGCAGATTCCCACATTTATCTCTGCTCGCGAGGGGTGAGCTCACTGCTTTGTTTCTCCCCACCAAGGTCAGGAAATACACGAAGTTGTCTATTTAATCTGCAGATAAACACATTTCAGTGGTGCATAAAACAACAGAGTGCCTGCTTTATAACCTGGGAGCAGCTGAGAAACACTTGTACAATGCAGGGAAGGGTCTGTGAATGGAAATGATCATTCAAACAGTGGGAATTTGGGGAGGAGCACGAAGGCACTGTGCTGCTCCTCCACATCTGATTTTCCTCCCAGCACTCTTGCTCTCCAAGTAGGCTCACACAGCAAACTTGCATTTTTGCCAGTCCTTTTCACTTTTTTTCCCCTTTTTGTCACTGTTCCTTCCCTGCCCTTTGTTTAGCTGCCCTGATTTGCTGTCCTCAGCTGATCTGAGCCACCCTGATGCCAACTTCTTTGCCTCTGCAAGCCTTGGGTTGTGTTGGCAGGTCAGCAGCAGCTCCGTGGCAGTAACAGCAATTCTCACTGCAGCTGGCAAATTCTCACCACAAACCCAAAAATCCTGTGCTGCCTTATCCTCCAAAGGCTTCTTCCATCTGCTTCCGCAGGCAGCAAATACCCAAACCCTGCGAGCAGCAGAAAAGCCATAAAAACCCACAATTTACTGCTCTCTTCCCCAAGAAGTGAAGGTTAATGTGCTTCCTCAACGTGGTCCATCAAGTGTGAACTTTACAACAGATATTAAGGTCAGGATTACAAAGCAAACAGTAGAAGTGAGAGTTTGGAGTACCTCTAGCACAAACACGTTTGGGTGAGGAGCTGGAGAGGAGAAATTAGAAATTGAAAAGGAAGGAAGGCTCAGACAAAGGCTCTTGAGGGAAGCACAAGCTAAACAAAGATAGTGTAATGTCTCCAGGTCTAGTCTTGGATCACTTATCCAGGGAAGCTGTATAAACATAATTATTAGCAATCATTGCCAGGAGTGGATATGTGATTTTCCAATTAAACAAAAAAACCCCAAAACCAACAACCCCAAAAAAAAATAATCCCTAAAAAACCCCTCCAGCTGGAATTTTGCAGTTGCCTTCAAATCAAATTAGGACTGTTTTCTACCAATTTCAATTGGACAATTGAAAATTTGAGTATTTCCCCTGTAATACATAATATTATAATATATAATATAATATTGTAATATATAATATTATTATATATAATTGCTCTAAATGAACTGGTGAAGCAGTCCATGGGAATGTCCTTTGATTTCACTCTTCTCCAAGAGTGCTCATAGCATATTGAACTTCATAAACTGTCCAAGGAATTACAACTCCAACACTGAGTGCTGGCAGGTGACACAGAGACTTCCAAGAAGCTTCACACAGTTGCTTTCAGATAAAGATAAAAAATGATGCATCAAAATCTTTTCTGAAATTAACTTTGGGGGTCTCTGTTGGGAGACCTTACTTGACTGTGTGAGATCCAGCTGAAAAAAAAACCTTAGTGTGGAAAAAGTGAATTCTACACATGGTATTCATTGCAGAGTGGCTCTTAAATCATCATTGTCTTGTTCATAGAATCCCAGAATGATCTGGGTTGTAAGGGACTTTACAATAATCTCATTCCATGTACCCTCGATGCCTCAGATTTTGGCTTTTCTATTTTTCACATTCTGAGCTGCTTTAGTGTGTGGGTCTGGGCTCACATCAGGGGCTGCTGAGCTCTGTGCACAGAGCAGGGAGACAAAACAATTCCTGCTCCAGCTGGGCACCAAGGACAAATGATCCCAATCTCAGCCCAGGAGCACAAACCCCGTGGGCTGGAGAGAGAAAAACAAGCAGGGTGGGACTGCCTGGGCTAAAGCTGGAATGGGACAATGAACTGCAAGGTGCAAATGGAGCAGAACTGATCCCAGGGAGAGACCCCGGGAGCGCTCGTGCATTTTGGGGCCATTTTGGTTCATCCTGGGTTCATTTTGGAACCATTTTTGTTCATCTTGGGTGCAGCCCAGGCTGGGCTCTTGTGCTGCCCAAGGTGGATCCATTGAGCAGATCCATTTAATAAATCCCTGCTTTATTCTGTAACTCTGCCCAGCCTCTGTTGTAGATCAGCCTTCTCAAGGCATCACTGTGGCAGGGACACCTTCCACTGTCCCAGGTTTCTCCAAGCCCCAATGTCCAGCCTGGCCCTTGGACACTTCCTGGGATCCAGGGGCACCCTCAGCTGTGCCAGGGCCTCCCCAACCTCACAGGCAATCATTTCTCCCTAATATCCAATCTAATCCTCCCTCTTTCAGTTTAAAGTAATTCAGAATGTAAATTGGGGGTCAGGCAGTGAGGAAGAGATTGCCAAGTATTACCTTTTTGGCCTTGAAGGATTTTTTACTTTATGTATTAATTATTTCAGTTCCTCACCTGTGGAATGCAGAATTTCAACAGAAACACCAAGAATTCTAAATCTCTTTGTTTGACACAGTGCAGCTGATTGGAGAAGTAACAAATAGAGGAATTGTTAGATGTGTTGCAAATATCACTGTAATCCCACGAGTTCAGAAACCCACACTGTTAATATGCCTGCAGCATCTGTGGGAGTTCTGTTTTAAAGCAGGATTAAACATGATAACACACTATAGATCTTAACATATTCAATTTGCAGCAGACAAAACCCTCTTTAATACCAATTACTGAATATGTGTGAGCTGGTATCATAGCTGCAGTTTATATGAGCAGAGGGAATTTGTAAAGCTGAAGTCTATTCATTCAAAAATAATAGTTTATGTGGCTGCCTGGGTCATTCCACCGGAGTGCAATGAGTTTTGTGATCAGTTTATCAATTCCTTCACTGACAAGTGAGATTTTAAGATTTTTCTCAGCAACACTAAAACTGATTTGGCTACTCTGAAATTTGCTAACCATCTGCGCACACGAATCAAAGTGTCAGGTTTATTTAGACAAAATATCTTTTTTTCTTTCTGCCCTGAAGCATTAAAATAGACAATGGGTAAAACTCACCATGCTAAAAGGAGTTGTAGGTTTATTCAAATAAAATTTTTAGCAAATGCCTTTGAAAGATATTCATTTGGGAATAAATAAAATTATATGTGGCTGGTTGTGTCTTGAACTTGGTGGAATGAAAATGGTGTTGTTACATGTAAGGAAAAGCAGATTAGGGGGTTCATGCAGGACTCCTTGTAGTTATGGTTGAGGGAAATGGTTCAGAAGTGGAATTTATTCATGTCCTCGTAGCTCCTACTTTGGCTTTTTTCCAGGACTTGTTTGCCTTAGAGTTCCAGATGCTTATTTGCTGAAAGGGGAGCCCTTTCTCCAGCCGTCTGTCCAACAGTCACTTAATATTTATTTGTTTTTACAAATGTGTTCCCCTGTGTTCTCAGTCCATATGTCACCAAAAAAGTGTAAGCCCAGCTCTACTCAGAGTTGATGTTATCTTCCCTTTCCCATCCTAGACTTTGTCCAAATTAGGAAAAATCCATGAATCCCAGTTATTTTCCTCACCCAGTCTTTCCCTCCAACACTATTGCTCTACAGCCAGTCCTTTGGAGTTTCTATTCTCACTCCTGTTCTCCTCTTGATGCAGCTTTTATAGAGGTTTTTTTTCCAATTCTCTGTGCTAATCACTTGTGTCCTCTCCTTGATATTTAATTTGCCCAGTGCTAAAATTTATCCTTCAAAGTTCCTTCTGCCTGTTGCGTCATTCCCTTTTATAAAGACAAAACAAACTTCCCCATTCCAACTAAACAAAGAGCAAACTCTTGGATTTTCTCCCCTCTGAGCCTATACTTTAGCCAGGAGTCTGTTAGGAGCATTCTTTGAATGTTAATAATTAGCTTTAAATTTCCCTTTCTCCCCAAACTCCTCGAGCTGATCACCTCAGATTCCTTCAACCCCTCTGCTCCTGTTTCCAGCTCAGAGCTCCCAGATGGATCCCTGACTGCTTTTGGCTGAGTGACTCCCCTTTCTCTCTGCTCTTATTTCCATCACTTCTCCCCTCCCTTTCTACATGGAAAACGTTTTTTTACTATATCACCAGAAACCGTTTCTGATCTTTGTCCTCTCATGATCCCCATTCCATCCCCATGATTTCCCCCCTTTTTTTCTCATTTCTGGAAGACCTTCCTTTTCCCATCCCTTTATCCCACCCCCCAGTGAACTCCTCCTCATGCCCTCATCCCCTGCTTCCCCTGGGAGCCACCTTTTTGTTATCAGTGCCTAAAGCTGACTATTTGCCCAGGGCTCACAGAATTCTGTGCACACCCTTTGCCTGCCTTCTCTAAATCCAGCCCCGTGGCTGCTGGCTCTCACACATCCCCCCATTTGTTCCTTTTAGGCTTTATTTCCTCCTCCCCAGCTCATTTGTTCTGCCCATCTCCAGCCACCGAGGCTGGCAGTGCCCATACATTACCTGGTACTGTCAGATGTTCTTAGATCAATGATTTTGTTTCATTTAGAAGACTGATGGTGAGGAGAACACTGCTGTCCTCAAGAAGTTTAAAGGGTTGAAAGCAATCTCTTAGCTGAAAAAAAAAATATAAAGTTTGAAAAATCAAAAGAATTATGTGAGGAAGTTGTGAAAGCAACATAAGGAAGATCAATCCTGCTAAATAAGCTTAAATCTAAACCAACAGTTGTCTGAAATAATATCGGGGAAGAAGATTTATCTGTAGTATTGATATTCTTAACTGCCTGCATCCAAGCTGTGGCTCCCATCCAAATGGAGATGGGAGTGCAGTTTTAGACTGGGAAGTAAATCTGGATTTCTGTGCATATATATAAATAGAAACAGGCCCACAGGTGTCTGCCTACCTAAACTGAACACCTGATATTTCGATTTTCTGAAGCTGCATTTTCTAACATGGGTTAAAACAGAAGTGAAACTTGGATTTATTTGTCTCTTCCACAGAGCCACAGAATCGTTCAGGTTGGAAAAGAGCTCTAAGATCAACAGGTCCATTTGGAAATAACACAATACATTTCCATATTTAGAAATAACACAACTGGCATTTGAAAACAAAGAACATTGTTTCTGATTAATTGATCCAATGCTGAAGCAAGCTAAGAAACCTGTGTATGTTTGAAGACAAATGAAGGGCAGGCTTTCTGATTTAGCAGTTCTGACCTTTTCAAATTTTCCTTCTTAAATAATAATTGAAGCCATAAGTAAATAAATTCAACTTTGCCTGCAGATGTTGAACTCTTTAATGTCCTTTTCCTGTGACACAGGCACTGCCTGACATTCCTGGCACAAACAGGTTTATCCTGCCCTGTGCCAGGGCTGCCTGACATCCCTGGGAGCTGTTTCCTTTCCTCCAGGCAAATGCTTAAAATGCAGCTCCAATCGATAACTCTGTGAGGGTTCTGTGGCTGGGCCGTGTTCACCCAGGGGTTCTCTGTGTCCCAGGGGTGTTTCTGTCCTTCATTCCCCCCATACTCAGGAGAGAGCCAAGCCACAAAGAGCCTTGTTTACCTGGGCTGCCTGCTGGAGCTGCAGGGAGCACAGGGCGCTCTCAGGCGCTGCTGGATCAGTCAGGGATGGCAGCACTGAGGAGTTTCTGGCTCCCAGCAGCACCTCTGGGCAATCTCTGCTCTGGGAAGATCCAACAGTTCAGCCTGAGCTCCTTTGGTGTCAGTGGGGAAGAGTCTCAGAATATTATTAAAATGTTTTGGGTTCTGAGATCAATTTTAGGTGAACTTCTCCACTTCTCAAGGAGGTCAGACTTGCCTGTTTCCCTTGCCTTGAGTAGGGGTTATCCCAGTTGATCAAAGAGCAATATGTGAGCATTAATCAGTTTTAGATGCTCCTTACTCCAGCAGCAATTGCTCTAATGCAATCAATTAAAAGGAAATTTTAATGATCTTAATAATTGAGCTTTTAAAGGGAACATGGCAGTTATTATTGAACTCCTAATTTATTATTTCCCATGGAGATCAGTTTGGAAAATCAAAACATAGCTTTTAAAATGCACCATCCCCTGCAGTCTCACTGGTTTACTTCTTAAATTTGCTCATTGGGTTTGTAAATAATGGCAGCATAGAAACAATGAAGCAATGAAGCTTTTTTCATTTCTAACTTCTGTGCTATGGGAGATGCAGGGGGAAGGTTCTGTTCCTGCCTGAATTCAGCAGAAGGTGGGACATGTTTCCATCCATACATACAGACAGGAAAAACATCCTGTTGGCTTCTTCCATGGATTACTTTCAAGCAAACACTCCACTTCAGCTGCCTAAATGGAGACTGGGGTTCTAGTCAGCAGAAATTCAGCTGCATGTTGCCCATTTGAATTATTTATTCAGAAATAATAAGCTTTATCAACACATACTGAGATGATGTTCTGTGTTACATGGGAAGGCCATTGTACAGCCTTTGCTGAACTAATTTGGGAGTATTCAGGAAGCACCTTATTCACTTTTTAATGCCTGGAGTCCAGACTATAGGTTGAAGCTCACTTATCCCATCAATGTATTTTTCTTAAATTCTTAAAGTATGGGCAGCATTACAAATGTTAATGCTATTATTATAGGATCATCATTTAAAAATCTCAGCATTCTCCAAAGGCTCCAGCAGCGTGTCATTTCCCTGCTTTATTAAAATGAATGAACAGATGTACAATTTATTTCTGCTGAGCTATCATCTAAATTCATAAGCTATTTCTCATGTGCCTGAAATCCGTGTTGGTTCCCCATTTTCTTTCATGCCTTAGAAAAAAAAATAAAAAGAAATATTCCACTCTCACATTTATCACTCTGGGAAAAGAAACGAGAAGCATACTCTCCTCTTCATTCACTTTAGGCTAATGCCCTCAATACAATTTAAATCCCATCTCTTCAAGGCTGTTCTCAAAGCCCAGGCACTGGGGCACCCAGGATCTGAATGGAAATGTCCCTTGCTGTGTGTGCAGGTGGCCTCCAAGGACATTGTCCCCAACAGGACAAGGTGGCACAGAGCTACTGTGCTTGATCTTTTGGGCTGGCATTTGCAGTGCCAGTGGAGGAGATGCAATTTCTCAGTGTCTTGGTTTGAACAGCCAGGTGTCTGCTAAGGAAGGCAGGGGCCTCCCCTGAAATGAAAAATTTATAACAATTTGAAGGAAAGGGGTTTAAATTTTAAATTAAGGGGCTCTCAGGCAAAAAAAAAAAAAAAAAAAAAAAAAAAAGGGAGCAGGATTAACAGTTCTTTCTTAGGGAAGAAAATAAAAATATAAAGTAAACTAAGTGAACTAAAACAACACTGCCAGGGTCAGAACCCAACCTGACACGCTGTGTGTCAGGGTGTTGGCAGCAGTCCCATTGGAATTGTGGCTCAGCCCTCCTGCAGTGTCAGGGGTGGCTCTGTTGGAGCAGGATCCTGTAGAGAAGGGTGTATTTTTCCTCTGAAGATCCAGGGGAAGAAAAGACAGCTGCTGTTCCTCTGGGGAATCCAGTGGAGAAGCCGTGCTGGTTCCAGAATCTCCAGATTGTATCCAGGTAGGAATGCTTGGCTCCTCCCTCTGGGCGGAGCATCTCCCAATGGGATGCTGTAGTTCTTATCAGCCATGCAGGGACATTCAATAGCTGTTATCAGCAGGTGTCTCCCCAGAGGGAGGAGTGAGAGAGATAAGGAAAACTGCCCACTGAACAGAAGACAGCTGCCATCCAGATTGCAAACAGAACACAATTTGCTTGGCAACCCAGGACCCTCAGCTGGATGTTGGTGGAAACCAAGGAAGGGACAAATAATGGGAAGTGGGAGAGGTGAGAAGGTTGGGTGTGATTGGAGTGAAATTTATGGCTGAGGAACAAGAATCAGCTGGCCCCAGCCACTCCAAATGGGATTTCTGTGCCTTGCAGCAGAGTGGAGACATGGCAGGTGCTCCTGGAAGGGATAAACCAAACAAGACAATGCAGAGATTGGAGGGAATGAAGGCGTGCACGTGAAACAGAGATGTTGCCATGGAAAAAAATGAGCATAAAAACCCCAGACAGTGCTCTCAGCTTGTCAAAATTCTTATTTGTTGGCAGGGTTTGTGGGCAAGGCAAGGCTGGCATTTTGCTTTAATTCCATGTGAGGAATGAGTGGATGACACATTCTAGGGGTTCTGGCAGCATTTCTTCTGTAAACCCTATTTCTAAAGCTTTTTATTGTAAGGAAATTTAAAAAAAAAATCAGTGCATTGCTGTTAAAAACTGAATTCTGAGGCTCAGATTGTGGGGTTTAAGTTTTTTTAATTTTTAGGTTTTTTTTTTTTATAAAAATCACTTTGGCAAAGAGAGGAGTGGAACAGAATGCAAATCAATCTGTTTTCTTCATTTCATAGCTGCTCCAGAATTTAAACGCAGGCCTTTAAATTCCTTTTTGCCAGACATTTCAGGAAAATAATGAAGTAATGGCTGAGATTTGTTAAAAGCATGATTTCCTTCTGAAATCTCGTCTGCGTGGCAGGAGCAGTTTGGTCCTGCAGGACTGCAAGGGAAGAGTTTTAATTCACTAATAAAATGGAGGAGTTCTAATTTGAGCTGCCATTTTTCTACAGTGGCCACTCTGCAGCCTCCAAACACCTAAATTTTGGTATCTAGTTTTGCCACTCTTGTCTCATTTGGATCCTTCCCCAGGCTGAGATCAGAGTTATTTTCCTCTCCCTTTTCCTTACATTTTGTTGCCAAAAGAGGACATGACCAGCTAGGAAAGCCACAGGCACAATTTTTATCTGCAGGAAGGAGCGCAAGTGTTAATTTGCAGTTCCACCCTGAATCTCCAGCTGTCAGCACCAAACCCAGCAGAATGAAGAGTCTTGGATGATGGGGAGTTTCAGACTGGAATCTCAGTCAGGAAATTCTTTGCTGTCACTTGGTTTTGTCACAGAAAAAAAATAATCATGGCAATCCAGTGAACTTCCTGTGTGTTCATGAGCATCATGAACATTTAAAAAGTTAGAGAATCAGGCATATGTGTTTTGTTCTGTACAGATTCTTGGATTTGGGCTTCTCATGAAATTTTCAGGAAAGGGTTCTCAAGATATCCTCAAATTCCTCCCTCTTATTTATATAATTTCCAATTTTTGCTTATTTTTCCTGTAAGAGCTTTGAGGTTACCGTGCCCATGGTCTCCCAGAAATCCCGTACAGTCCTTCAGCTTCCCTGCAGGTTTTGCTTCATTTCTGAAGGACATGAAATCTGAGGATTTCTCAGTGAAGCCAGCAGTTCTTGGCCTTGTCCCTGTAAAGGTGACACCCAGACAATCCTTGTATCCACAACAGCCCCTTTGGTACCCAGAATTATCCCAGGCCATGTCCTTGAGACCTCTGTCTGTCCCAGAGCTCCTTTCCTTCCTGCTGAGGGCAGGAACCAGGGGCTGTGACCCAGTGAACCATTCCTGCCTCTGCCCTGCATGGGCAGCAACTCCCTGCACTTCTCCACAGAGCTCTGCTTTTTGCACAACATCAAATCCCTTTTATTGTCCACAATTCTTTTTTTCCAGCACAGAGTAAGTGACAAAACCAACATCTGCTGTCTGTGGTGTCTTCTTCTTTCATCCTCAGCACAGGAGGAGAAGGATGTATAGATTTTGATGGCTTTGATGTGATGGGATTTTGCTGCTGTGGTTTTTCCTCTCTACCTGTGGTTTTGTGTTTGATGTGGAGAATTGATTAAGTCATTTGGGTGTTGTCTTTTTATTTGTTTTGGATTTTGTAGTAGGACAGGCTGGGAATATTTCACACCCAAAGGAGAGCCTGCAGGGCTCTATAGGCACTGTCTGTAGGTTCCAGCTTTATGTCCCATTTCAGGACACTGTGACCTTCTTTAAAACACCAAACTTCTGTCCTGCAGCTCCTATTCTGGGCTTCTCTTAAGGCAAGAAATGCTGACAGCTGTGCCAGGGCTCGTCCTGTGGGCAAATGTGCCCAGGGGTTCAG